>NC_137733.1:16811451-17378951 GCF_964034855.1 Anser brachyrhynchus
ACTTAGTGCTGGAAAGCCCCCTCTGAGCAGCCGGGCTAGGGAGGGGAAGCAGTGCAAGGACTGGCCCTGCAGAGCTGCATCCCTCCAGTCTTGACCTTGCTTGCTTGGCACAACCAAAGGCCGCAGGTAACTGAAGGGGCAGCAAGCACCAGCGCTCACCTCTGCCCGTGCAGCGTTGTTGCTGCAGTTGTCTGCAGGGATCTTTCTTAGCACACCAGTTTCTCTCCTGTGTAATTTACAGGAGCGTTAGCCCAGCTAGGACTCGGGGAGCTGTGCTGGTGTTGCACGAGCCCAGCGGGGCTGTCGTACGCCGCGGCTCCTGGAGGAGCAGCCCCCTCCTCCCCCTCGGCGACCCCCAGGGGCTGCTGCTGGTAGCCCTGCCTGCAGCGCCTGCCTGTGCCGCCCTGCTCCCTGCCTCACCTCCGGAATGGGAGCTGTGCACAGTCATTCTTGTTATTTTAATAACTTGTGTTACTAGTGGAGGAAAATAATAAAATTAATGGATGCCCATAAAATTGATTTACCTCTTAACAATTCCTCCTCACGGTTTACATATTTGACCAATAAACATGCCTTCTTTAAGAAAAAGAGCTTTATGCTTTGGCTGCTGAGCAGATGCAGCATTTCTGAGCTCCTAGGAGCCCAGGATCATAACAATTATGAAGCACAGCAGTGTGAAGAACCAGCAGGATCCTGGTCTGCTCCTCTCCTGCAGCCCAACGGGGGCTGTTGTCGCCCTGCAGGATGGTCTGTCCCCGGGGGAGGTGGTCTCTGAAGCTCATCTCACATCTTGTGTTGCTGAATTTCCTGACTGCTCCGCTGGCCTCGTTCATTGTGTTTGCCTGCCCTTGGGTCTGCCGTAGCACACTTTCTCCCCGGCTGAGCACACAGAACGCAGCTCGGGAGGTTCAGACTGAGCAGGAGGAAATAGCTTTGTGCTTGCGCGGCAGTGCAGGGCAGCAGCCCGGGGTGGTGGCATCTCCTCCGTGGAGCTCTCCCGGTTCCAGGTAGGCAGCACCCCGGCTGATGGACCCCAGGGCCAGGAAGAGCCCCTCTTGGAGCAGCAGCAGGGCCAGCTGGAAGGAGCTCGGGAGGTGGCAGTGGAGTCTGTGAGCGGCGCAGGCTGCAGTCGTGCCGGCTGTAGGTGCGGTGTTGCAGGGCCAGGCAGCTCGGCATCGCTCATCTCTTGATGCTGAGTGTATGAAGCTCCTGGCTTCATTCTGCCTTTCCTCTGTCAGCCCGTTCCTTCTGCTCCGTGAAGACGTGTGTTGCTTCTCTCTGCGCTCCTCACCAGCGGCCAGAAGGGTCTTCCAGAGTAACCTGGCCATAGCCGTGCTGCCGGCCGTGCTAGGCCCCCAGCCCCGGCCCCCCCGGTCTGAAGAGTCTCCAGTTATCCGAAGAGTCTCCAGTTATGCTTTGGTGCTGGGTTGCATCCTGGCTGGTTGATACCGCGCCGTTTGAGGTGCGCTACGGGCTAATACTCCATGGCAGCATTCCCTCAAAGCCAACCCCAGGGACGCCGTGACCAGTGGGATTTTTCTTGATTGGTGCACGCGGTGTCCACTTAGCTCTCCCCTCCCAAGCAGGAAGCGACGAAGCCAGCCTGTTGCTGAATTGAATAGAAGGAAGTCTCCACACTTACGCAAAGAAATTTGGCAGAAGTTAGATAGCGAGCGAAACAACAAGTGCTGCTGCAGAGATTGGAGAAATTGCAGAAGATGGGAGCTGTCTCGGGGGGGGATTTGCAGCGCTTTCGGTGAAGGATTAATTCTGCCAAGCCTTTGCTTTGCGGGTGGGCACAGTAAGTAGACAAACAAATGCACCTTTGAGAAAGTTACGTGCCTGGAATGCAGATGTCGGCTTGGGTTAGCCAGCTGGGGCTGACTGGTGCCCGTCCTGTCTCTGAGCACAGTGTGGCGTCCCCAGGCTGCCGGGATGGCAGGCAGCAGCGAGGCACCGAGGCACGCTGCTCCCTTCCCTGCAGCTCGGATGAACAAATGGAGCGGCCGAGAGTCGGGGGGGCGGGGGGGGCTGGACCTGAAGTCTCTGTGCATAGGGTTCTGGAGCGGGGGGGATTATCTGCAATAACAAGGATCGTTTTTTGTCTTTTTGAAGCCTCCCATCAGCACCCCACGGCGCTCTGACTCCGCTATCTCCGTCCGTTCGTTGCACTCCGAGTCCAACATGTCCTTGCGCTCGACGTTCTCGCTCCATGAGGAAGAGGAGGAGCCAGTAGGTATTGGGGATTGTCTGAAGGAGCAGTGTTAGGAAGTTCACTGTCAAAAGAGTAACTTAGCGGACTCTTGTGAGTGCATAGAACTAGAGCGGGCAGGTTTTCATGTGGTCTGGGAACTAAGTCTGGCTGTCAGGGCCGTTGGTTATAATTGTGCTCTCACCACTGACTTCTGCAAGTTACTTTGCTTCCTTGTGTACCATTTCCCCATATGTAAAGAGGGGACAATGGTGAGGCTTCTCTGCTTCTCAGAAAAACTCAAAGTCTTTGCAAAGCCGTGTGTGATTCCCCGGCTCTGCTACAGAGCAGCAGGGGGCTGTGAATCTTCAGGCTGGTGGTCTAGCCCCAGGCAGCAAGGCTAACACAATTCCCCACTGATTCAGAGCCCCCATCCTGCATGTAGGGCTGTGTGGCACCCCACTGACTTGATTGTAAGCTCCCAGGAGGGTGCAAGGAATTGTCCCCAAGTGACCCTTGCAGGGGGAGGATACCTTTAAGCGACCCTCAGCTTGTGACCGGTGACTGACACCAGCCTGGATGCATAAAAGGTCAGGAGGCATTTTGCCACAGATCTGGGATACAAGCATGTGTTTCGTATTTGGGAACCCAGGGGGTTGTGTTTGCGGTTCCGAGAGCAGCACAGGCTGAAAAGGCAGAGCGGACTGCAGTGGCTGCTCTGAGATGCTCTGAAATGTGAAGCCGTGCCCTGGTGTTGGGTTGGGAGCTGTGCCTCTTGGAGGTGCTGTGCCCAGAGCCCACACGGCAGCAGGCTTAGCTGGTAAACAAAACAAAATGAGCCCATTTTGGTAAATGCAATGTTATTTCTGTATCATAAGGTCACGAAGGAGTCCTTTCTTCAGGATGTTTCAAAAATACAAAAGGGCAAGATGTCTTAAAATGGCTACCGAACTCCAGGCTTACTACCAGGGACACTTATACTTGCATTTTTATTAACTCTTGTGCTCTCTGTCCCGTTCTCTCTTCTCTTCAGGAGCCACTGGTGTTTGCTGAACAACCGTCCGTGAAGCTGTGCTGCCAGCTGTGCTGTAGTGTGTTTAAGGATCCAGTCATCACAACCTGTGGGGTAAGGCGGCCCTCTTCCAAATCACGAGCTTGGGCTCCACAGATGTCCTGTGTGACCTGCAGCCGAGCCCTGGCTGATGGTCCCCAGCGACTGCCAGCTTGAGTGAGCAAAGAGGCAGTGCCTGGCTGGGGAAAATAGGCCAGGGTGGGAGCAAAGATGCCGATGGACGTGTGGCAGGCAGGTTTCCCCACAAGGCAGCTCTGAACCAGTCTGCTGCAGGGTGTGAGGGCACCGCAGTTAGCCAGAGAAGCCCGAAGCTTCCTCAAAACTGTGCTGCTTTTCCCAGTAGAGGTGTGCTGCTAGCCTCTCAGTCCTGGCCAAAGTCAGTCTCCCTGGTGGGCTTGAGTGAGGTCAAAACTCCTTGTTCCCTGTCCTGCAGGGCTCTGCAGAGTGCTGCTGCGTTCTGGGCACCCCAGAAACAGCTGCTTTTCGGCTGTTAAAAACGTGTTTCTTATAAGACAATGGCTTGCAGCTTCATTTAGTTAATGCTTGCGAAGGGATTTGATATCCGCTAATGAAAGGCACAGAGTATTACGAATATTCTTCTATATTCCATTTTATTGGGATTTTAATAGAAACTGTATATTATTCCTGCTTCTGTGCTACATGTGAAGACAGGTGGCTTTGTGACGAGATCACTAATGCTTCTGACATGCTTCAGAGTGCTCGGATGGAGCTCTTAACAACAAGAGCAGAGAGCAGGATTGTTTATTGCAGAGGGGGTGCTATCCCCAAAGGTGCTGGATGCTGGTGCAGTTCCACTGCATCATTTCAGTAAGCAGCTCTTCATGGAGGCGCTGAGATTTACTAGTTAATATGGAAAAAAAAAAGTCTCCTGCAGGAAGCAGACTGGCTTCATTTGCAGCCCTGGTTTGGCAGCTCTGGAGGGAGCACCATGCAGCTGTGCAGGGCAGGAAAAGGCCGCGTGAGCAGGGCTGCAGATAACAGCTCTGAAGGACGACTTGCAGCCCTTCCAGCGCTGCTGCCAAGCGCTGCCCTGCGGCAGGGGAAGGTGGCTGAGGAGGTCCTCGGGGACCCACGGGGTGAGCTCGGGACCGGTGAAATGCTGCTGCCTTTGTTCCTTTCTTTATATTCGTTAGCATGTCAGATTGAATTTGGTACTTTATCAGGTTAAACTGTTGCTGTACATTTCTGCTGTAAGAACAGAGAGCTACTTCAAGTGGCAAAATTTACAGTGCGTTTAATGGGTTTACAAACCAGCTGTCCCATTCACCTGGCAGCTGGACAGCTTCACTAGGAGAGCTACAGAAGCGTGTATGCAATGGACCGACTGGCCAAAGACAGGGAGAGACTGATGTTCTTCTCCTTGGAGGCTTCTCAAGAAAATGAGAGTTGTAACACGGGCTAAAGTGGAGGGTGAAGTAGAGAAACTCTATGCGGACTTGAAGGGTAGGAGTTTCAGCATGGCAGAACATCTCCATGGCTTTAGCTTGCACCATGATTGTGGCCTGATCCTGAACAGGGCAGGATCCTCAAAGCACCACACCACGTGCCTGGTACTTCTCAGGAACAGGACCTGTGTTGGAGTCTCAGCTGCCTGCAAGCTGCCCCCTCTAGGCTGGTTTTTGCCATCTGCTGCAGACCCAGGAGTGCCCTGAGCTATAAAACAGGCAGAACAGCTGCTGAGGCCTTTGAGCCACAGGCTTTGGTATCTCCATCCTTCCCCATCGTTAGCTACAGGGGGTAATTTATCTTACATTGTTTACGCTGACACTGCTATTTCTGTCTCCACAGCACACGTTTTGCAGAAGATGTGCCTTAACATCTGGTGAGTACAGAACTGTTCTTGTGTGGTGCAGCCAAAATGCTGCCATTTTCTGGTTTGTTTGCTCTCACTTAAAAAGAAACCTGCAGAAAGAAGGGCTTAAAGCAAGCTGTCAGTCTCAGGCTACCACCGCAGCAGCGAGGCACTGGGCTCGGGGGGCTGTGCAGCCCTGAGCTCCGATGGTATGTGCCGCAGCGTGGGCACCAGAGGGCTGGGCTGGCCCTTGGGCACAGGATGTTCTCAAATCCAGGAACAGGCAATGGATAATCCCAGCATAATGTGCGTCTCGCCTAGAGTTGACCCATTGATTTCAGAGTGAAAGCTTTCTGTGGCTGTCTGTCCAGGGAACAAGGGGGCTGTGTTTGGCCGAGGCCCAGCAGAGCCCTCCTCCCCCAGCCCATTAGTGGCAGCTCCCCGCCGCTGAGCAAGCCCACGTGCGGCGGCTCACGGAGCTGCTCGGGCTCCCCCAGAAGCCTGGTGGAGCCCAAGTGCCTGGCTGCCAGCCTGCCCCAGCCAGCTCCCGCTTGGTTTGGGCTCTGCGCTCCGAAAAGTACTGCGCTTGGCATGAGCCCCTGCCCCTCTTGGAAAGCCGCTCAGCACAGAGCCGGGCCATTCACGTTGCCAGAACAACAAGCCCCGAGGAAGCTCCCCGAGGAGCCCAGCAAAACAGTAGCTCTTTCTGCCTTAAGATGTCCATCTTCCGCATGTCAGGGGGTCCCTCTGCCTTGCATGCCAGTTTCTCTGTCACTGCGCTGTCCTTCACTGCGCTGTCCTGCATCTATCCCAACCAACAGATTTGTAGCAAAAGGCTCTGCAATTGCAATCCTGCATTGCTCCTGCCCTCAGAGCTCGTCTTCACTGCTAGCGGTGATGCTGAGCCCTGGGTTTGGGTGGGAGACAGGGTTATGTGTGGGCATCAGCAGCTCTGGGGGCACCGTCTGTGAATACTCTCACGCTTCAGCAAGCACAAGGCAGCCTGACTTAGCATGGTATTCCTTCACTGGCAGCTAGCTTGAATTATCAGGGATGGACATCAACTGTAAGTTCTCACCAAGCTCCAAGGCAAAGCAGAGCCAGTGGTTTGCAGATGTTCTGTGAATATTCATGGCTCCACAGCTATTGTCAGCCGCCTGGGAGTCTTGGCCAGAGAAGGCAAAAGAATAAAATCTCCACACAGAGACTCTTTGAAAGGCTCCCGCTGTGTCCCAGCCCTTGCTGACTCTTTCTTTTTCTTCCCCACCTGGCAGAGAAGTGCCCCGTGGACAATGCCAAACTGACTGTAGTGGTCAACAACATTGCCGTGGCTGAGCAGATCGGGGAGCTCTTCATTCACTGCAAGTACGGCTGCCGGCCTGCAGCCAGCAGCAAGCCCGCCGCCTTCGAGGTGGACCCCCGTGGATGTCCGTTTACAATTAAACTGAGTGCCAGGAAGTAAGTGGCTTGTCACCAGCAGGCAGCCTCGCCGGGAACGGGCTCTGCCCCCAGCACTTGCTGTTGTACCTGAGCTGCCCGGCGGCTCCTAGGGACGGGGCAGCTCCCACCTGCAGCGCTCTGCCGGGGCGGGGGTGGGTGTGGGAATGGGCAGGGGGACTCGAGGGGACAATTTTTTCCACTACATTTCAGTCTTAGCGTGGGGGCAGAAAGAATACTGTTCTCTGCTCACGGCTTGCCTGATGATCTCAGCATCAGGACAGGGGACACACTGTGAGAGCAGCCACCTCACATCCTGGGGGAAACGCTGCGACTGTGCTCAAGCAAGGGCTTGGGGATCCTTTTTGTAAAAGGAGCTAGCGTGGTTGTATCCTGGGAACGAGCCTTCTGAAATCTACTTTGCTTCCCATCCTAAATGTATTCACTCTCTTCCCTATCACCTGGCCATTGTCTGCTGCTGCTAGCTGTCGGAAGGCTCAGCTGATCAGCTGCAAAAGTAGCTGCTCCCTGCATAAATGTGGCCTATTGTTACTCACAACTTGCTAGCCAAATGACAATTTAAAGCTGGAATCACAGTGTTAGGATAGGAGGCTTTGATCACCTGACACAGGCCTGGTTAGCTCTTTCCTGATGATCTGCGGGGTTTCCGTTCATTTTTCGCTTGTTGCTGATTTTCCTTCCTTTTGCTTTTCTCCATGGGCAGAGACCATGAAAGCAGCTGTGATTACAGGCCAGTTCGCTGCCCCAACAACCCAAGCTGCCCGCCTCTCCTGAAAATGAACCTGGAGGCACATCTGAAAGAGTGCGAGCACATAAAGTGTCCCCACTCCAAGTACGGGTAAGGAGCTGATGCTTTCAGTGGGAAGGGTGCACTGAGCCCCTTTCTGAGCTGCTTTGTGCCTACTGCAGCCTCATGGTAGCCCCGTGGGCTATGAGCCACTCTACCAGGCGCACTGCCTGGGGCTGGAATTAGGCTTGCAGGGCTTGCAGAAGGCAGCCCCCGAGCCTCTTGTGGAGAAGAGGCAGGTCACGCTGCCCAGCTGTAATCCCTGCTGGCAGCCGAGGAGCGTAGGCAGAAGAACCAGCTGGAGGAGAGGCAGCAGTGGTTGTGGCCAGAGCCGTGCAGGGAGGACACAGACAGGAGTGATGTGAGCACGGTGGCAGTGTCTTTCAAATCACTCCTCCTCCCAGGGCAAGGGGAGTGCTGATCAGCCTCGGAGAGCTGCTTGTCACCCGAGCAGAGGTGCAGCCCAGGGTTCCCCGCAGCATGCACGGCTAAGGGTACTGCTGGGGAAGCGAAGTCTTAGCAGAAGCGGAGCAAGGAAGTCCTGGCAGAGCCACCCTGACTCCTTGCTGTGCTGCAGCCAGCACCTCCTCAGGTCAGCTGCAGTTTTTTCCACTGGTTTTGATGGCTCTTAGACGGGGCTCCTGGTGACACCATCTTCTGTCTCTTGCCCAAAATCTGCTCCTTGCAATTACCTAGACAGATAGTCTGGGGACAGAGCCCTGGCCAGAAGAATTGGAACTTCCTGGCTGCTCTGTCACCCTGCAGTCACCTGCACCCAGCAGAATGGTGAGCCACAGTACCACTGCTCCTTGGAGGAGGAGCAGAACAGCCGGGGACCCGCAGAGAGCTGGAGTCAGCTGAGCAGCTGTCTCCCACTGGGAGCACTGCTCCAGCCAGTGCCTGCCTTCCCCCTGTAGGTGTACGTTCATAGGAAACCAAGACACTTACGAGACCCACTTGGAGACGTGCAAGTTTGAGGGTCTGAAGGAGTTTCTGCAGCAGACAGACGATCGCTTCCATGAGATGCAGGTGGCAATGGCCCAGAAGGACCAGGAGATTGCCTTCCTGCGCTCCATGCTGGGGAAGCTCTCGGAGAAGATTGACCAGCTGGAGAAGAACCTGGAGCTCAAGTTCGGTGAGTCTGCGGGTAGAACAGCCAACAATGCTGCTATGTTATACACGTTTCGTGCACGCCTTTGCCATGCCCAGCCCTGACTTGCTTCTAAAATCTGCCGGGTCTTCAGCATCTAAGTACAATTTGCATTTGAGCAGCAGACACCTGCCTGCTTTTCCCTGCTTTTAACTAGAGTGGGTTCTCCTTCCTCCTTGTTTGGAGGTTAGGCAGCTGTGGGTGTTCTCTGCCTGCTCCCCTGGATGCTGTGTGGGCCTCTGCAGTGACCGTGGGCCTCTCCATCTCTCGTAGATGTGCTGGACGAGAACCAGAGCAAGCTGAGTGAGGACCTGATGGAGTTCCGCAGGGATGCCTCCATGCTGAACGTGAGGATGGGGCTGGGCCCGGGGGCTGGGCAGGGCTCACACTCAGTTACCTGCTGGTTTGCTACTCGTTGAGCTTCTCCTGCAGTGGGGGAGTCTTTGGGGTTCCCTCCAGCTTGCTGGCTCCGCTCCCCCCAGGTTTGGTTTGGTTTTGCTGTGGCTGGGGTGTGGGTGAAGGTTTCCTCTAGGCTGAGTTAAAGGCAGCTCAGGGGGTGTGTTCTGGGTGCTGCATTTAGGTTGTCATTTTAATTGGTTCTACTGCCTGTTGCTGCCCTTGAAATGTTTTAACAGAGGAAAGTACCCTTGCTTCAAAGAGAGAGCCCTCTGCTCCGAAGCCTGGGCACTCCTGTACGTTTTATAATAGCCAGGGACAGTATGTCCTTCCCCTTGCCTGCAGAGAAAGCAGGCAAACAAGCAGATCCCTGCTAACAAGCTGGGAGTGAGAGGTGTCTCATGATTTTGGACCCTATTCAAGCACTGATGTTGGATAGACATTCTTCCCTAGCTCCAGCAGGCTGCATCCCACTGAATGCACTGACTGGGAGGAGCTCGCCCTGGCTTACCTAAGCATACTGATGAAGTGGGT
Organism: Anser brachyrhynchus; assembly: GCF_964034855.1. Lineage (NCBI taxonomy): Eukaryota > Metazoa > Chordata > Aves > Anseriformes > Anatidae > Anser > Anser brachyrhynchus. Next base: position 16,820,853 of record NC_137733.1, read on the forward strand.
CCTCATGGATGCAGTAGCGACTGGGCTGTGGAGGAGGCTACAAAGTGACCTTCCAGTTCTTCTCCAGCAAAGTGGGCTTCAAAAGCCCAGCTGAACAAGCAGCCCTCGTAACCGATTTGATTATTTTTAGCGGTTTGGTGAATGGCAGAGCAAGGACAGTATATTCTGAAAGGTGTTTCTGTGTCTGTCTGAATACTGAAGCGTTGAGTGCAGGTCCGAGGTGCTGTCGGAACCCCGTGGTCTCTGGAGAGAGGTGACAGAGGGAGGGAGGGAGGCAGACCTAGAGCAGGAGACCTCCACTCGGAGAATGAGTCAGCTACTACGGGAGGGCTAGCGTAGGGAGTCGAGATCTGTCCAAAGGCAGGAACGGTTTTAGCAGTGGCTAGGGACAATCTTAAAGCCATGCCCAGAGGGGCAAGCTGGTGTTGATAGCTCTGCAGCTCATGCAGCTTCTTCTGTTTTTCAGGATGAGCTCTCCCACATTAATGCTCGACTCAACATGGGCATCCTTGGATGTGAGTATGCACACAGTTCTCCTCTGCTCGGGCTGGTTTTGGGTAATGGCAGCGAGCCTTTTTAGGCTAGGTCTCAGATATGAAAAGTACCAGTTTATAAAAAGTACCAGATATAAAAAGTACCAGTTTTCTGCAGTGGCAGCAGTGATTTGTTTGCAGGATCAACGCTGCTGCAGGAGACTGGTGGGAGACGGTTTGCCAGAAGCACTGGCCAAACGGGCACTCACTCACAGCACTGCAGGGTTCCTAGCTGCTGGGAGATGTCCCTAGATCCAGCCTGGCAGTTGCATTAGGGAGATGAGTCCTGGGGCTCAAAGCAAAGATAAGTCAATGTGCTGTAAGGGTGGGACACGAGACTCTGGCCAGAGTGCTGCGACAGCACGGAGCGTGAGGAGAGTGCCGGGCTGGTGCAGGGAGCCCTGTCCCCTCTGAACTGACCACAACGTGGTGCGGCGCCGTTCTCTCCCCTCTAACCTGCCCTCTTCTTTCCCTAGCCTATGACCCTCAGCAGATCTTCAAGTGCAAGGGGACCTTCGTGGGACACCAGGGCCCTGTCTGGTGTTTGTGTGTTTACTCCATAGGAGATTTGCTCTTCAGTGGCTCTTCAGACAAAACCATTAAGGTAAGGGCCCTGCCTCCTCAGTATGTGTTTTGTGTTTGTAGATGTGCTCCAGGTGGGACAGAAGCTGAGTTCCAGTTCAGCTGGGAGGCTGAGAGGGGTGTTATTTCCCAAGGTTTCTCCTGAAACCTTAAATTAATCTTTGCAATGATAATTGGGCCAAATCTACTTTGGTTTTGCTGTGAGGAAATGTTACACGATAGGGAAATCAAGAGACAAATAGTGCTTTTTTGTGAAACCCTGATCAGAATCTCACTCTTGCTGCTTGTCTTTTTGCTTTATGTGGTGTCTAGTGCATCTACGCCTATTTCAGCTTCTGATTTTATTTTCCATTGTTACAAAAAGTCATCTTAGAAAGAAACATTTTTCCCTGATAAAACATGTCCTTTTTCCATTTTATGGCATGTTTGTTTTTCTTTGCCCTGTTTTCAGTAACTCAAACTGACAGCACTGCTCCAGTGCCACCTAAACAACAGTTCCCAATGTCACCGTGTTGGCTGCTGGCTGAGCTGGGGAGCTGTGCGACTAGCCCTGCCAGCAGCAGAGCTGTGCTTCAGTTTTTTTGAGGGACAGCAAAGCCACATGGAAGAAAATGGACATTGCTGCATTTCAGTGAAAGAGAACAGCTTTCTGCCCTGTCCTGGCTGCTCTGGGCACCGCCCAGCCAAGTGAGCACCACGTTCTTGCTTTCACCCTGGAGAGGAAGCTTAACTCTGCCACCACAGAGTAGAATTACTCTGTGGTGGCAGAGGAGGCTGTGCCGTGCTGTTTGAGCCCCAGGGACAGGGTGTGAAATGCTAAAACAGGAGTCTGAGAGCTGCTCCTGTGGTTCGGTGTGTTGTTTTGGCCTGGGGCTGTGAAAAGCAGTGCTGGAGAGGGCTGGTGCGTGCTCCTCTTCAGTGCCTCTTGTTAACTTCAACCTGACCCTTTGCAGTAAATTTCCTTTCCTAGACATGCTTATCTCCGCCTGGGAGCCAGGAACACAGGTGCCCAGATGACACAGTCTGTTTCCTCCTTTCCGTGCTTTTGTGGCTTTGCTGACATCCTGCCTGGGTCCCCAGCTGCCGTGTGTGCAGGCGTGTGACCCGCTGCTGCCTTGTGTTTCCTGTTAGGTGTGGGATACCTGTACCACTTACAAGTGCCAAAAGACCCTGGAGGGTCACGATGGAATTGTACTGGCTCTCTGCATCCAGGGGTGAGTGGAGAGGGACACGTGCCCCGCAGGAGAGGGTTGCGAGCACTGGGGGCTCCCAAGCGTGCCCTTGCGGTTCCCATCCTAAGTCCTGCACGTGCCAGGGTTGTGCGTGTGTTTCAGGGTGCGGGTGGAGGGGAGAGGAGGCCTGTTGGTTCACAAAGTCCCGGATCTCACCTTTAGATGAGCCTCTTCATAAATCTCGCATCTTGCCTCTCTGCTCTTTAAAAATTGACGAAGCGCCTATCTCCGTGGCTTCCCCTGCTGTCCTGGCTTCCTTCCCTGCTCACCCGTGGGGTGCTGGGCTGCTGCTCCAAGAGACAAAACCAGCCTGCCCCCCCCCCCCCAATGCCAGGCTCTGCTCCTGGGGCTGCTGCGTTGGGTCTTGGCCCAGTGAGGCTGCGGGACTGCGGCTCCTCGCCCAGCACGGTGCCTGGGAGCGAGCCGGGGCCCTGCACTGGCTCCTCTCCGTTGCTGACCTCCTTTTGTTTTGCGGTGACATTACAGGAACAAGCTGTACAGCGGCTCTGCTGACTGCACCATTATCGTGAGTACCCAGGACCCCTGCTCTGCTTGGGGTTGGAGATGGGAGATTTACAGGCAGCCCCGGGCTCTTGTAGAGCAGGAACTTGCAGCCTTTTTCCTATAGAGCTCTTCAGCTGCCAGTGGTGTAGGATTGATGTCCCGTGTGCGCTTTATCTAGGGCCTTTAGCCAAGTTCCTTGTGGGTTGGGTTTAGGTGTCCCTCCTGCGTGGGGAGCAGGAGGCCGGGGCTCTGGGCTGGGGCAGGGCGGTCCGTGCTGCAGCACAAGGGGCCTGCCCCTGCCCCTCACGGGCACTCTTCTTCTCCTTTGCAGGTCTGGGATATTCAAAACCTGCAGAAAGTGAACACGATCCGAGCACACGACAATCCTGTTTGCACTTTGGTCTCCTCGCACAACATGCTGTTCAGCGGCTCCCTCAAAGCCATCAAGGTAGAGCTCGGGGGTGGCTCCTCTTGATCCAGGTAGGGACTGATGCTACAAGCTGTCAGGTAGCAGTTTCCAAGCAGGAATAAAGGGGCATTTGGGTCTTTAAGCTTGTTGCTCCGTCCTCCGGAGCTGCACAGAAAAGCCCAGCTACACGGAGCAGCCAGCGCTGCAGAGGTTTAGCCTGTGCTCGGTGCTGGCCAGAGATGTCCTGGGGCCTGGCTGAAAAAAATGTGTTTGTTCTTTCTAATCTGTAAACCTGAGGCTGCAGGTGGAGTTCCTTGGCAGTTCCTGAGTGTGTGCATCCTCGGGCCCCCAACAAACCTGCTTAGACCGTTGCAAATTGTGAATTGGCTGCTGCTTCAGGCTGCCTGTTTTGAACCCCCCCCTCCGAAGGATCTTGAATCTGCATTCTTTTCCTAAAGCATGCAGAAATAAGGGAACAGCTTTGCAAGTTGCCCTTTAAAGCCTTGGCTAGATTCCCGTGGTTCTGCTTCCAGCTCCTGGTGAGACAGCTTATGGGAGCGTCCATCTGTAGGAGAGCGCATGCTCTTTTCTTTATCTGGGGCCTGGGGTGCTTCAGCTGTCTGCAGAGTGCGTGGGGCTGGGTGACAGCTCTAAGCAGAAGGAGAACGTGGGGCCTTTCGTTGTGGTCATCCTCAGCCTCTTGCTGCCCCGTGAGCCGAGAGGTCAGCAGCACTGCTGGGAGCGGCGGTGTGAGCTCCGTCAGCCTCTGCGTGCCGAGGGCTTCAGCAGGGTTCCCCCGGGAGCTGTGGGAATGGAGCCCCGCTTTGTGGGGACAGGCTGGGAGGGGAGGTCCAGAGCAGGTTTTTACTCTGGTTTTGGTTTAGGTTTCCAAGCCCATGGCTCTGTTAAGGAAAGGTCTCTGCCAGTGGTAACACAGGCTCCGAGCTAGTTCTGCCAGGCCCTCAGGGAACATGCTTGTTCAGCATAGTTATCGTGGGTTTTGTCTGCCAGTCTGTGGGTGCAACTGATTCCCACGAGGCAGGAGAATCAGCACAGGGTTCCACTTAGTGAGCTTTTAGGGCCCTGTGCTGACTGACTGTGTGTGTGTGTTTGTGCTTTCCACAGGTCTGGGACATTGTGGGAACCGAGCTCAAGCTGAAGAAGGAACTGACAGGTCTCAATCACTGGGTGCGAGCGCTGGTGGCTTCTCAAAACTATCTCTACAGTGGATCGTACCAAACAATCAAGGTGAGCCTCGTGGCAATTGTGAGCCGTCAGCTGTCCCTGATACACATCTGTACTCTGCAGCCTGGGTTGGTTGGGCAGGACAAAAGGTAGCTGCTCAGCTGGGAGAGCGCTGCTGCAGCATTGCTGACACGCGGGGTTTTACTGTGCTGATTGCATCTGTGCAGGCACAAACGCGGGGCTCTGGCTGCTCCCCGTGCGTGCAGCTGCTCGGGGATGCTCGCTAAGATAAAACACGGCCTCGCAGCCACGGCGCCTCACGCTGCCCGTGCAGCTGCTGCAGCGCTATCTGTGCTGACAGTCCTGCTGATAAGAGGAGAAGGTCACTGCCTGGGTGCAGAGTTACCATAAATCTGCGTGTGGTTTCCGAAATGCTCTCGTCCGTCTTGGCTCGGGCTTTGATGAATAGCTTACCTCTCAGCATCTGGGTGACACAAGAGAATTTGAAGTTCCCGTCCTCAGTTAATAAATCCCTATTAATTTGTTTGCATCAGTTTCTAGTGCTATCAGGGCCTGGGTTGTGTGTGCACGTGGTCTCTACAATGTGTGCATGCGATCTCTACAATTTTTTCAGTCTAGATGTTCAAAGTTGGGCAGCTAAATAAGGCAGCAGGACTTTGCTCATCAGTGCTGGCTCTTTCAGATCTGGGACATCCGGAACTTGGAGTGTGTGCACGTGCTGCAGACGTCAGGAGGCAGCGTGTACTCCATCGCTGTGACAAACCACCACATTGTGTGTGGCACCTACGAGAACCTCATCCACGTAAGGGCTGCGGGGTTTGATGCCTGCGTTGGCCTGGGCCTGGGGGAGAGGGGCGAGGAGACGGGGGGCCTGGCTCTGCTGGTCGGTTATGGCACACCCTGGGTGCACAGCGCCCGTCCTGGAGGTGTGCACCCCCAGAAGGTGGTGGCCGGCAGCCCAGTGCGGTCTGTGAGCCCTGCTCTCCTCCCGCAGGTCTGGGACATAGAGACAAAGGAACAAGTCCGCACGCTGACCGGCCACGTGGGCACGGTTTACGCCCTTGCTGTCATCTCTACGCCGGATCAAACCAAAGTCTTCAGCGCATCGTATGACCGGTCTCTCAGGGTACGTGTCCGGGGCCGTGCAGCTGGGGCTGTGTGCTTGGCACTGCTGTTAAAACACGGGCAGCACTGTGGGCGTGAGGGAGAGGGAGGACGGGGAATCCTCCTCCCTTCACACCACACGGCCCCGCTTTTAACTTGCCATCTGGACCAAGCCCTGCGGCACCCGGCGTGCTCTTCCCTCCCGGTGTGAGGGTTGGGTCAGAGCCCTGTGCCCCGCGCTCGGCTCACGCCTCCTGTGCGCCCACAGGTGTGGAGCATGGACAACATGATCTGCACTCAGACACTGCTGCGGCACCAGGGCAGTGTCACTGCCCTCGCAGTCTCCAGGGGCCGCCTCTTCTCCGGCGCAGTGGACAGCACTGTAAAGGTTGGTTTCCTCCGGCTTCTGGGTGGTTTGGGCTCTTCCAGTGCTAGAACTAGGGCGTTGGACGAGGTAGGAGCTGGCTTCAAAGAAACAAGGGGATGGTTCTCAAAGGGTGGGAGGTTTAACTCCTAGCAGAGGGTGTTGCGGAGTCTCTCTTTGGGCTTTCAGCATCCACAAGATGACGAAGAGCAGCCCACATTGCTGCTCAGAATGGTCACTGCCATGGGTTCCTGTTGTCTCTCCTCCTCAGGTCTGGACGTGCTAGCGAGAGCGCCGCACTAGTCCTGCACACTGAAAGACCAAAAACTCCCCTCCGTCGGCCTGCTGGGTGACTAACGCCACTACGAACGACTGCTGCAGCTCCTCCCCGCACCGACCACTGCCTGCCGCTGCCCAGCAGCCGGTTCCCCTGCCGGCAGCGCTCAGGACCTGCCCGTGGATGCTCCAGATGTTCCCTCGGGTCTGCCGGGCATAGTTGGAAACGCTGAGGAATGAATCTGCTGGGGCCTCCTTCAGGGCAGCGTGCCCTCCTCCACCTGCCTCCCAGAGCTGGGGAGCAGCCTCTGGAGCTCGGGGCTTGCTGCCAGGCTGGGCCTCCGCAGCCTGAACACCCCCGTGGGACCCAGCAGGGCCCTGGGCAGCGATGGCACCGAGCGGTTCGGGCGGTCGCCGCGCGCCAGGAGGTCAGTCCCTTTGTAAATGTAGGACTGAGCGTTAGGCCTCGCCCTGGGTTGGGTCCCTGACCCCTTTCTGTTTCTAGTATTTAATTTTACTGCCAAGATGTCAGGCTGATCCATCTGGAAAGAGGTGTTTTCTTGAGTAGCCAGGTACGATTTTTACGCCACAGCTAGTTCTCAAATCAAGTAACACAAGCCCATTGTTCACCACCCTGTAATAATGGTCTCCACATTAAAGAGAAAAAAGCCTCCGTTGCATTTTTACTCACATTTTCTACTGTTTTTAAGATTGTAATATAGATTTGATTATTTCTTCATTGACAATAAAAGTGGAAAGAGTTCTTCCTGGCCAGCGTGAGTTATTGCAGGCGGGAGCACCCGGCCTGCCGCCGGCCCCCCCGTCCAGCCGGGACCTGGCCCCCCGCGGGTGGGCACCGAGGTGGGGAAGACTTCCCAGCCGCAGCGCACCCAGCTCCCCTCCCAGGCTGGCGCCAGCCCTGCCAGAGCAGGGGCACCCCAGGGTGGCCCTGGGCCATGCAGTGCACGCGCCCGGCACACCACGACCGTGCCACGAGGACCTGCGAGCATCCGGCCCCCCGGGTGTTGATCAGGAGCCCTTACACCCCGTGCCTGGAGGGGCACCTTTTGGTCACAAACTGGTGGCAGCCCGGCAGGGTTTTATCTTTTTTATTATTTTTCTTTAAATATTTGTTGCCAGACTTTGTATAGGAGCAAACTTCTTCACAGCACCACGAGCCATCTACTATTCAGAATAGGAAGAATAAGACGAGTAGAGGTGAAATCTAAGCACAGAAGAGCAGGGAAAGCACCAAGATGCATAGCTCGACAGATGGGATACGATACAGTCCATAACTTAATCATAAAAAATATATATATGTATATATCCATCATGTAGAACTTTATGGATTATTTTTTTTTAGATACATATTTTTTTTCTTTTCAACAGATATTTTCAGGCGGGTGATTTTTTTTTGTTATTTTTAAAGTCTTTTTTTTTGTGTTTTTTTTTTAAAAGAAATTTCAAAGTTGTGCCAAACACATCTGGATCAGCGAACACAACGGGAGAGAGGGGAGACAGAGAGAGGGGGGAGAGAGGAGAGAAGAGGAGAAAGGGAGAAGGAGAGGGCGAGACCTGTCTGTACGTCTCAGGAAAAGAAAGGTACATCAACACTTTTTTGAAACCACAAGCAAAAAATGCATTCATCAGAACTCAAGCGACTGAACCAGACTCCAGCTCCTGTTTATACATGAATATACAGCCGTGCGTCCCGGGAACGCACACGAGCACACGCACACACCCGCGAACGCACGCACACGCACACGCGCACAGGAAACGAATGCCGAAAAAAAAAAAATCAAAACCTGAAGACACTCCAAAATAAATGAAACACCTTCAGTATAAGAATTAACAAAAACCTCCATAAAACAAGGCACATCCTTTGAGTTCTTAACTGTGTAAAAATAAAGACGTTACACTGACTTCGAACAGAAAAACCCGAACAGAACTGCTTGCACGTACCTTCCACCCAGATAAAAGGTAAATATTGTGCTACTCGTAGAATGAGTTTGCCACAAGACACACAGCTTAGTATAATCTAATAGTTTTTCTCAAGCTAAAATCCAGTTTTCTCTTGATTTTTTTTAAACTGCTTTATATATAATTGCTAATATTTTTAAATCTTTTAAATATATATTTGTTAAAGTTTATTCTTTTTATTATTTCGGGGGCGGGGGAAATCCGTTTTATATCTCTCGTTTGTTTTCCCCTCCAATAAATTAATACTTCTGTATAGCTTATTACGTCCTCTCCCCTGGCGGCGAGGGGCCGGGCAGGGGCACGGCCCGCTGCCCCCCGCCCGCCCCAACGCAGGGTGCTCGCTCACCGATTTGCAACCGGTGCAAACAGAAATCCCCTCCCCACGCCTTTAGGGAAGACCCCACGCAAGGAAGCACGGCAGCGCCTGCAGCATCCCTCTGCGGAGCTCGGGGCCCTGGCACGGGGGTCCCGGTGCCGCCAGGGGTACGGGGAGCGGGGCAGCCCCGCAGCCTGCTCCGGCACCATGGCCCCGCGCCCTGCCCGCCCCGCCACTCGCAAACGACGACGGAAAAATCAGAAAATTAAAAAAGAAAATTCAAAAAAAAAAGAGAGAAAGAGAAAAAAAAAAAAAAAGAGAGAAAAGAAACCCAAGTTGCCCATCCGGACTCCCCACCAGAACAAATCGGCACGGCCACCGCGCCCGCCCCCCGGCATGGACGGACGGACGGACAAACGGACAAAGGCCGTCTGCTGAACGGAGCGAAGGAAGCAGCGTGGCCAACGCGCCGGGGTTGTGCTACATTCGGGGCCGGGGCCGGCAGGGCACGGGCACAAAGGCAGCGGCCGCAGGGCCGGGGGGCTGTGGCCACCGGGCAGGTAGGTAGAGGAGAACCCCCGGCACCCCCACAGCCGGCGAGAGGGGGGCGTTTGGGGCTGGGTCGTGTTGCTTTGTTTCTTCTGTTGTGGTTGTTGGTTTTTTTTTTTTTTGCTTCTGCAAAAGGGAGTCCTGCCAGAGCCGTCGCGGGGCGGCGAGCGGGCGCCGAGTCCGTGAGCACAATCCTGAGGTATCTTCTTCTTTGTGCAAACCCCGAGGGATGGGATGTCCGGGAGGGGACGGCTGTACAAAGGGGACGGGGAGGGGGCGGCGGGGCCGGGAGGTCGTGGATCGTTGTGCCCTTGTGCCCACGTAAGCCCTGAGGTTCGCGGGGCCGTCGCGCCCCTCACTCCAGCATGGCATCCAGCTGGTCCGCCAGGTCGTCGAACATGCTGCCGATGTCGTCCAGGATGCTCCCGGTGCTCTTCGACTCCACGGCAGAGCTGGGGACCGGTGGGGACGGGTCAGCGCCGCGCACAGGGACGGCAGCACTCGCACTGCCGCTGTGCCACGGCCCTCCTGTCCCTGGAACCCCCCCCACACACTGCCTCTGCCCCACGGTGCTCAGCAGTGTCCCCAGAGCCACCTCTCCAACACAGACCCGGGTGCTACCGCACGGCCACAGCCCCCCAGCCCGTGGCGCTCCCCTCCAGGAGCGCGGTGGCACCTCTCCAGCACAGCCCCAGTGCCGTGCCGTGCCCACGTCCCCTGCCCATGCCGTGCCAGCACGCTGTCTCCAGTGTCACCTCTCCAGCGCCCCGTGCTCTTGCACAGCCAGTGCCCTGGGGTGCTCTGGCAGTGTCCCCTCGCATTGCGCTCCGGCACAGCCCTGCTCCTGCCGTGCATGCACAGCCCGACCCCACCTGCTCAGAACACTCTGGCCTCCCAGACTCCCCAGGGGGCACAGCGCAGCCCCCTGCCCTCCCGGAGCCCCCTGCCCGCCCCCCCTGTCCCCCCTTGCCCCCTTACTCTGCCTCCTGGCTGTCCTCCTGCTTGATCTTCTCCTCCACGGCCTGCAGCGCGGCAGCCAGGGACGCGCTGGTCTCCTCCAGCTTCTGCTGCACCAGCTCGGGGCTGGCGCTGTCGACGGAGGGGCCGGCGATGGCGGAACGCGGCGGCTTCACCGGCACCTGCTGGGGCTGCGCGCCGGGCGAGAGGGGCTTGGCAGGGCTGGAGCAGAGCGAGGGCGGCGTGCTCGAGGGCTTGGCGGCGGCGCCCAGCTGCCTGGCGGGGGACGGCGCCGGCGTGGAGCCCGCGCTCACCGACTGGATGGCAGCGTGGGGCTTGGGGGGCTTGGGTGCCGTGGGGGGCGGCGTGGGCTTGGGGGACACCGGGGGCGGCGTGCCATGGACGCGCTTCACCTCTGCGGAGAGAAGGGAGGGAGCGGGCAGGCTGGTTGCAGTGCCGGCACAGCACCCCGCGGGGCACCGAGCTGCTCCACCCGGGGGCACCCCGCACCCTCCCTTGCCACGGATCTGCGGGCACCTACCTGGGCTGCCGGGGCTCGGGATGGGCACCTTTTTGGGGATGGGCACCGGTGGTCCAGGGACCTTCTGCGCCGGCTGCGTTAGCACGGGTTTGGGGGACACCGGCGGCTTGAAGGGCTTCTTGGGCTCGGCGGGCGGCGGGGCGTAGTCGGGGCCGTCGGGGCGGGCGGTGGGCGGCGGGGTTGGGGGCGGCTCGGCCCCGCTCAGCTCGGAGGCTGGCCGCCGCTTGACGGTGCCGGTGCCGTTCTGGTAGACAGCGATCGGGGCCGGCTCCAGCGCCGGCTCCTTGTCCTTGGCCTTGGGCCGGCGCTTGACGGTGTCGGACTCGGTGAGGATGAAGCGGACGCTGTCCTGCTGGCTCTGCCGGGCCCGGATCCGCCGCTTCAGCGTGGCGCTGGCCTCCACCTTGGCCAGGTCCCCGTGGCGGTGGGCCGGGGACAGCCCCTCGCCCGCCTCCACGCGGGCCGGCCCCAGGGGCCGCGGCCGCTGCTTGATGGTGAGGTTGCCGTCCTCGGCGAAGGGGATGGTGTCCGGGGAGCCGCCGCGCTCGGCCCGCAGCCGCTCGCCGGGGCTGTCAGCGCCCGTCTCTGACCGCACGCTGTCGGCACGCTCACGCCGGGCGGCCGCCACCAGCCCGGTGACGGGGCCGCTGATGGTCCGGCGCCGGTTCACCACCTCCCCGTCCAGCCCGATGGCCTCTTTGTGCTTGACGGTGGCCAGGACAGTGGCCACGCGGGCGCGCTCGGGGCTGCCCGGGGGGGCTCCCGGCTGCAGGTAGTAGCCCTCGGGTGCCTTGGCTGGCCCTGGCACGCCGGCCCCGGGCGGCTTCTGCAGGGCCAGCGCCCGGGCCCCGCCGCCGATGGAGGACATCTCCAGCATGGCCGCAATGCTCCGCACGCTGCCGGCGCTGCCCGTGTCCACGCTGCCGCCCAGGTCGCTGGCCCGCCGCTGCTCCCGGCGGCTCTCCCCCTCGGCGCCGGGGGGGCCAGCGGCCGCCTCACCCTCACCCTCCTTGGGGAAGTCCTCGGCCATGCCGGCGCTGGAGATGGCGGAGCTGGAGCGCTTGGGCGGGGGCGGCGGGGGCCCCTTCTTCTTGGGGCGGACGGCGAAGGACTGGCTGCGGTTGACGTTCTTGTCGCCGCCGGCGGGGGCCCGCACCGAGTGGCTGCGCCCCACGCGCCGCTGGACTGTGGCGTAGGGCCCCGCGTCGGGCACCAGCAGCTCGTCCCGCTCCTGCTCGCTGTCGGAGGCGGCGTAGCGGTTCAGGCTGTGCGCTCGCTTTTTCGGCCGCCCCGGCTCCTCCTCGCCCTCGCCCGCCGGCGGCAGGCACAGCACCGGCACGGAGACGGGCAGGACGGGCACCCCCGGGGGGGCCCCCTCGCCCTCGGCGGGCTGCGGCAGGACGTAGGCGAAACCGCGGTGCGTGGGCGACTGGGGCAGGGAGCGGGGCGACGCGGGGCGCTCGCCCGGCGGCAGCAGCTGCGGGGTGGGCTTCACCTTGGCGGTGGCGTGGGGCACTGCTGGGCCCTGCGGGGAGGGGGGCCGTGGCTTGCCGGGGGTCTGCGGTGGCGTCAGGTGCCCGGCTGCGGGTGGGAAGGGCTGCCGGGGCTTGCCGGGCACTGGCGGCACGCTGGCACGCTTGATGGAGTGGCCGTGCCGTTGCGGTCGTGCCTCTTTGGGCGGCGCGGGGGGGCCCTCGGCAGCCCCCTCTGCCAGGTACTCCTGGCTCTTGGAGATGGCGGCAGCGGCAGGGGCCCGGGGGCCGTCCCCCAGCAGCTCCTGCGAGCTGCTCATCAGCCTGGTGCGGCCGCCCAGCCCCGGGGGCGAGCGGTAGCCGGGGGCCGAGGGGTTCGCAGGCTTCTCGGGGGGTTCCTCGGGGCCTTCGCCCGTTATGGCCACCTGCAGCTCGCTGCTGAGCTCGCTGTCCTGGAAGGTGGTCATCTTGGGCGACTGGCACTCGGGCGGCTCAGGTGGCGGGGACTCGATGGCCAGCACCTCCGGGCACGCTGCTGCCTTCCTCTTCAGGGTGCCTGGCTCGTACTTGCCCAGCTCGGCCCGCTGCAGCTCCGCCAGCTTCTTTACCGCCAGCATCAGCTTCTTCTGGTGGCCTGGGGGCAGCACACGGCATCAGTGCCGTGGCAAGGGGGCCGGGGCTGCCGCGGTGCCGTGGCACAGGACCTTACCCAGCTTGGTGATGCCGATCTCCTGCAGGTCCTCCCAGGTGATGTCGGTGATGAAGTCGATGTTCTCATAGCCGTTCTCCACCAGCAACTTGTAGTACTGGGACAGGCCGATCATGGAGAGCCACAGGGCCAGGTTGGCCTGGGGGTGTGGGACACGGCTCAGCGCCATCTTGCACCGAGGTCCAGACCCCAGCACGCACGGTGCCCCTGCCATGGGAGTGTCCCCAAGCCAACAGGGGACATCTGTGTGCTCTGCAAGCCCCCCAGCTGGTGGGGCAGTGTCAGGGCACATGTGGTGTCACACCCAGAGGGACGGGGCACAGGGGACGTGCTGCAGGGATCCCAGCACGGCTCGGTCCCAGCACCGCTCTGGATGTAGCATCAGCGCGCCCGGCCCCACGCCGCCCTTACCGGCTTGTACTCCGGCAGCCACTCGGGGATGTTGAGGTTGTTGATCTCGGAGGCGATTTTCTTCCTGTGTCCCGGCTTGGTGACACCGATGGCCGTGAGGTCCTGGGGCAGAAAGGGGTCAGCATCACCCCGCACTGGCCACGTCCCCCTCCCGGTGCCGGTGGCCAGTCCCGGCACCCCCACGGCCTCACCTCCGGTGTCATCCGGCTGATGGTGGTGATGTCGTAGCCGGCATTGATGAAGTTGGGTGCGTAGAGCTGCAGCTGGAACTTGCACAACCACTGGTACACGGCCTCTGAGCTCTGGAGCAAGAGGGACAGCATGGTTCGGGGCAGCCCTAGGGAAAGGGACCCACTGCCCCTGTCCTTGGCACGGCCCCTGTGCGCCCTGCGAGCTGTGCCCACATCCAGCTGCGGGCTGGCGGAGGCTCAGAGCTGGCACTGCAGAGGGGCCCCAGGGCTCAGGGCACCCCATAGGCACGGCATCGCGGCCAGCACCCAGATCCAGCACCCAGAGCTGTGCCAGCCTCGGTGGCTGTGGCATGGCTCTGCCGAGGCGCCCACAGCTGCGGGTGCAGGGGTGGCCCTGCCTGTGTCCCCCATCACCGCCCCCAGTGCTCCCTGCTCACCTTCCCCTCCGAAGGTGGCTCCATCTTCTTCAGCTGCTGCTCGGCGGCTGGCTGGGGGGCATAGGGGGAGCTGGCCACGCTCTGCGACCGGGAGGAGCCTGCCGGGGAGGCGGTGGTCAGCGGGGGCCAGGGCTGTGCAGCCTCGTGGGGCTGGGGTCTCGGCCAGGCCCTCCCCACCACTGCCCTGTGCCGCAGCCCCCGGGCGCTGGCTGGGCAGGAAGGGGAGCAAAGCAGGGTGGCACAGTCACGTCCCCGGGGCAGTGGGGCCGGGGCAGGCAGAGGAGAGCCAGCTCTGAGCCCACAGAGCCCTGGGCCCAGCAGCACACCCCGGGGTGCCCTTACCCAGGCTCTGCTCCCCAGGACGGTCACAACCCCGCAGCGCTGACGCCCAGCAGGGCTGGCAGCCGGGCTGTCCCCAGCCTTAAAGCGGTGGCTGCATTTGCACTGGGTTCTCCCGGACCCTCCCTGGCCCCGTGCCATGGTGCACACAGCTCCTGGTGCCGGGGCATCGCTGGGGCAGCGAGGGGACGGTGCTCACCTGAGTGGCCCAGAGCCAGAAGAGCCCCAGCACATCCCGGGGGCTCAGGGCCGGGGAGCTGCAATGCCCTCTGCTGAGCACAGCCAGGAGCTGAGGGACCCAGCAGGAGCCGGCTCCCCCTCTAGAGCTGGTCTCCTTGGCTCTCCACATGCCCCAGGAGCAGCCTGAGGGGTCCTGCTGCCCAAAGCCATCCGTGCCCACTCCTCTGACCCTGCCACCGGCCCGGGACTGGGCTCAGCCTCACTGCAGCGAGGAGCCCCCGCCGGGGACAGCAGGCTGGCACGGGCTGCCTTGCCCCCAGGGCCCCAGCAGAAACAACCCCGGCATCCCCAGTGCTCCCATCCCACGGATGGCGGCCTTCACCAGCCCTGCGGGTGGAAAGGGCTGCCCAGAAATCTCTGCCTCGTATCTCGAATCTGGATCAACAACAGCCTCCCCTTCCCCCTGCTGGCAAGCGCGTCCTCCTCGCCTGTGTCCCCGCACTGTGTGTGAGCAGCCTCCTTGCTTGTGTGTGTGTGTGTGTGTGTGTGTGCGCGCATCCCTCTGGCACCTGCAGCCCAGCTGCATGTGCAACCTCCGTGTGTGTCTGTGCCTGTGTGAGCCCCCCCCCCCCCCCCCCGTGTGTGTGTGTGCCACCCCCCCCCCCGTGTGTGCGCATCCCCCGGCACCCGCACCCCCCGTGCGTGGGCAGCCGCCTCACATGTGCATCCCTCTGCCATGTGCCTCCCCCTTGCGTCTGCACCCCCCTCGCGTGGGCACCTTCCCCACGTGCGCGTCCCCCCCCCGGCGTCTGCACCCCCCCCCCGCTGCACGCAGCCCCCCGCGATGCCTGCGCCCCCTCCCCAGAGGTTTGCGTCCCCCCACGCGCAGCTCCGCAGCCCGGGCACCCCCTGCCCGTCGGCCCCCGCCTGCGCGGCTCCCACCTGCGCCCCCCACGTGCCTCCCCCGCGGCGTGGGCAGCCCCCGGCCGAGCCCCCCGGGCGGCGAGGCGGCGGCGGGGGGCCCGGGGTTGGAAGGGGCCGGGGGAGCTCTCTCGCCCCCGCCGCCCGCCCGCGCCGCCCCCCCCGCGGTGCCCCCACTAACCGAGGCAGGAGAAGGCCTGGCAGCAGCCGAAAGGCGAGAGAGTCATTTTTTACCCACACGTTTTCTTCTTGCGCCGGGCGCCGTGGCAATAAAAAAAAAGACAAATCACTCAATCCACGGCAAGCCCGCGGCGGGGCCAGGGCTCCTCCTGCTCCCAGCAGCCGGGCGGCCGGCGGCACGCACCTGCGGGGATGTCCTGCGCCTTGGCCGGCCCATCGCCCACGGCAGCATCTTGCGCAGAAGCCTTCTGGGAAAGGACCGTTGCCAGCAGCTGAAAAACACCCCGGGAAGGGGGGAGAGCAGGCAGGAGTGAGGCGAGCGGGTGCCCGGGGGGGGCGGCGGGCTCGGGGGGTGCGCACGGCGGGCGCTGCGGGTGCTGCAGGGAGGGGCGCAGCGGGTTTGGGCTGCGGCGGGGAGAGCGGGAGCAGCGCTCGCAGCACAGATGGTGCCTCGCGGGCGGCGGGAGCCTGCAGTGCCGCGGCACCCCGAATCCAGCCTGACGCACGCCCGGAGCAGGCTGCCAGCATGGCCCCCCCGTCTGCACGGCGGTGCCGTGGTGGCCATCGGCACAGGGCCTGGCGCGGGGGCACGGGGACACGCAGAGCTCGGTGCCCGGCCGGCTCTGGCATCACGCGGGCACGGCCTTGGGGAGGGGGGCTCGTGGGGCTCCTCGGGACGGGACGTCGTGGGCAGGGGCTGCGGTGGGCAGCGCACAGAGGGCAGGGGGCAGTGAGCTACGTGCAGAGAGCAGCATGCAGCGTGCAGTGAGCAGGGTGGGATGTGCAGGGTGCAATGCGCAGCGTGCGGTGTGTAATGCGCACTGTGCGGTGTGTAATGCACCCCGTGCAGTGTGTAATGCGCACCGTGCGGTGTGTAATGTGCAGCGTGCGGTGTGTAATGTGCAGTGTGCGGTGTGTAATGTGCAGTGCGCACCGTGCAAAGTGCAGTGTGTGACGTGCAGTGGGCAGCAGTGCCCGGCGCAGCAGCGTGCAGCAGGCAGATGGCAGCGTGCAGCGCGTAGCTGCAGCGGGCGGGCGGGCGGCAGTGCGCAGCAAGCAGTGCAGTGCGCAGTGCAGACGCAGCCTCAGAGAGGCAGCAGAGACGCACGCCTCCGGCCGGGGCCACACGCTGCACAGGTGCCGGGGGCTGAGCTCAGCCAGCAGCCGAGGCTGGCAGGGAGGGGACATGCCGCTGACCGGCCACGCCGGGTGCCAGCAGCACCTTGCAGCACCGGGCTGAGCATTAATCTGAGCAGGGACTCGTGGGCATTGCTCAGGATGGGGTCACGGCTGCCAAAGGAGCCGAGTCCTGCCCCCGAGCAGGTGCCGATGCCGGAGCCGAGTGCCCCCTGGAGCCCCCACCCCGGGCCCAGCCTTACCTTGACGCCCTCGGAGCCGGCGTGCAGGGCGTGCGCCCCGCTGCCCGCGCTCTGCCCGCTCCCCGAGCTGCGAGCCGAGGCCACACTGCCCGTGCTGCCCAGGCTGCTGCGGTCGCCACCTGCGCATGGAAAGGAGAAGCCGTCAGGGCCCCGAGCACACAGCCAGGCAGGGGGACATCGCGGTGTCACGCCGTGCCCTGGCACGTGCTGCCCTGGGGACAGGGAGGGAGCTGGCAGCACGTGTCCGCCGTACCTGTGAAGGGTTTCCGCAGCACCCAGATCTCCTCGGTGGGAGCCGGCGCGGCCGATCCGCCCTGCGACGGGGAGAGGTGGGACGGGCTCATGTCGGCCCCCCGGGACCCTTGGTGGCAGAGCAGAGAGAGCAGCCATCAGGTGTGTGCGGCCCCAGCACGCTGGGGCTCGCGTCAGGGTGGCATGGGGAGAGGCGAGCCCCGGCCCCAGGTCCCTCAGCACCATATGCAGGGAAGAAAACAGTCAAAGGTTTTCGGGGGATGCCCGGAGGGGGAGCAGCACTGCCCTTGGTTCCCAACCTCCCCGAGCAGCCAGCACAGGGTGACAGGGAGGACAAGCGGCTGTCTCCAGGACCCTGTCCTGCAGGGCACCCCGTCCCTGCCACCAACCAGGGACAGACCCGTGCAGAGGGTGTCCCAGTGGTCCAGCTCAGTGTGGGAGGGGGAAAGAGCCGTGCTGTCCCCATGCAGAGCAACATGGGGACATGAACCACCGTGGGGGACAGGAGGGAGCTGGGCACCCCCTGTCCCCGGCTGAGGTGGCGCTGCTATCCCACTGTGGCCACCGTCACGCATTGTGTGGAGGACACTGTGTGCAGCCAGGCACCAGGGTGCTGTGCACCCCAAGCTCCCCAGGGTTCCCCAGGGCAGCCAGTGACAAGGGTGACACAGCTGCGGGCGAGGGGACCCGGCCCCCACGCAGGTGCAGCTTCAGGACCACCCCAGAAGCGCCGCTCCACCAGCATTGCGCTCCTCCCCGCTGCCCCGGCCCCGCCAGGTCCCGCTCACACTGGGGACAGCCGGGGGGTCCCAGCGCTGGATGGGACCCGGGCTGACCCCCTGCGGTGAGACCGGGGTCCAGAACAGCATCGGACGGTGATGGAGAACAGCCCCACGGGCTCTGCCACAGCCCCTGGCTACGCTGTGCCGGGCGCTGCGCCTTCCTCCCCGCCGCTGCTGCAGCCACTCTCATTCATTAAACCTCTGGCCCAGCGCACGGCCGGGCTGCAGTGCAGGGCAGATGGTGCAAGGTGATAAATTCCCTGCAGAAGCGTGAGCAGGAAGCCAACGGGCACGTTGCTGTCAGGCTGGGCCGTGCCCATGCTGCGTGCCGCAGCCAGCGAGGAGCCCGCTGTGCCTGGGTGGCTGTGGGGCTCAGCACCACCCGACCTGGAGAGGAAAGCTTGGGAGCAGCACTGCGCCCTCGTCCCCGTCGCTCCAGGAAGCCACGAGCGTGGCCAGCCCAGTGCTCCTCCAACACAACGCGCGTGCTGCCTTGGCTTGTGCGAGCACCCCAACCCCCAAAGAGCCGGCAGCGCACACAGGCTGCTGCCCTGGGGAGCCCTGGGCACGGAGCTGCCCTCCCGGCGGTCCCAGCACGGGCACCACCAGTGCCGTCACCCGACCAACAGCGCCTGTCACCTGCCTGTGCCACGGGGACAGTGCCCAGGCTGCAGCTGGGCACTGCCTGCACGGAGCTGGTCCTGAGAGCATCCCCCGGGAAATGCTCCTGCTGCTGAGCCCTTCCCTGCTCCGAGCGCACAGCCCCGGCCCCGCAAGCTCAGACACCCACCAGGAACTGAGCTGCCCAGGGCAGGGGCACACCTCCCAGCCAGCCCCACGAGCACGGCCCCGCGGCCCCGGCACAGCGCCTGGAGAGCATTTTGGGGGCTCCCTATGGATGCTGCAGGCTGTGGGCACAGCGCACATGGCCGGGGGCTCAGCGCTGCCTCCAGAGCTGCCTGTGCAGCCAGGGACACCCGGGGCAGCAGGATGTGCCCGCGGTGGGGCCATGGGCACAGCGGGGCTACGGCTGCGCCGGGAGGGGTGGGTGGTGGAGGGGTGGGTCTGCATGCACGCGGGCACACACCCGCACACACCGCACACACACGTCCGCCCGCATGCACACACACACACACGCATGCACACACCTGCATGCACACGCACGTGCACGCGCACCTGCACACACCTGCATGCACACGCACGCACGTGCACACGCCTGCAGACACGCACGCAGCCGCGTGCAGACACACGGCAGGCACCAAGGCACGGGGGACAGGAGCCGAGCGGAAAGAAAAGAATAGAACCACGCTTCAAAGGAAAAGAACGAAATCCACCGAGAATGAAGCGAGCGGTGAACTACCTTGTCCATAACGCGGCTCGTCGGCACTGCTAGGGGAGAGCCTGTGATAGCCAAAGGAACTGAAAAGAGTCTGATGGGAATGTGGTGGTGGAGGTGGAGGTGGAGGCAGGGAATGGAACGGATGGGACGAGGCGTCACCGTTTAGCACAGCAGCCCCGTAAGCCGGGAGCGGGATCTTTTGGTACTGTTGGGGGATTGTTACAGTCTCCCATGAACCTGATAATAAAACATAACAAGAGACAAAATGAAAAGAATAAAAATAACAGAGACACGTTCAGCGCCACCAAAAAAAAAAAATAAAGAAAAAAAATAAAGAAAAAAATAATGAAAATAAAAAAGCAGCAAACAAAAGAAGCAACCAAAGAGACGTGGAGAAGCCAGAACCGAGATCTAACCAAGGAGGAGCTGAGCCAAAGAGCAGCAGCGGGAGCTCAGTACGTGGCCCAGCACAGCGGCAGGGTACGGCCTGGGGGCACATCCCACGGACCTGCTGTTGTCCCATGGCCGGGGACAGGCACGGGGCAGCCCTGCGCTCGAGGCAGCGGCATCGCCGGGTGCTCCTGGAGCCAGGGGGCTCCGGGTCCTGCTGCCTGCGGGGCCATCTCGGGAGGAGCAGGGCTGTGGGCACAGCTAGGGCTGGGGCTGCGCGGGCAGCATCACCGTGCCCGGCTGGCCGAGCCCTGGAGCAGCCCGTGCCTGTGCCCCAGTGCTGCGTGGGGCTGCGCTCGGCTGCTGGGATTGCTCCAAGATCCAGGACCCTGGAAACACCACCGTGGCAGGGCCAGCTGCAGGCCAGGAGACCCGGACCTCGTCCCCGAAACACCGGCACGCAACCCGCTCCCAGGCAGAGGGCGGCTCCATAGCCCCGCAGCCCCACAGCCACTGCAGGCTCGCACGGCTCCGCTCCCCGCAGACCCCACCGAAACGCTGCCGCCTCCTGCCTGCGCCCCGCGGCACCCCAGCGTCACGCGGGGCCGTGAGCACGCCGGTCGATGCGGTGCCTTTGAACACATCGGTGCTGTGCCGGCCCCGCCGCACTGCTCCCAGCAGCAGGCACCGCCGTGGGCCAGCCCGGGGGAGCGCGCGTCCTGCGGGTACGGGGACAGGGACAGGCATGGGGACAGGGAGCTGCAGGGCAGGAGAGGAGGGTCCTCTCCCTAGGATGGTCCCTGGCTATGGAGAGGTCCCCGTGGGGCAGCACCAGGACCCTGGCACTGGTGCCCAGCCCCATGTGAGGCTGCCGGCACTGTCCCTGCTTGGACACTGAGCACCAGCTCCTCCCAACAGCCGTGACCACCCCGGCGATCCGCATGCACCAACGCTGCCCACCTGGCACCCCTGGGCTGCCGGCACCGACCCCCCAGGCACTGACCCCACACACGACAGGGGCACCGAACCTACACGACACCGTCCCTGCGCAACGGAGACGCACAACAGGGGCACCGACCCGGCACTCAACGTCCCTGCGCGACGGGGACACCGACCTCACATGCACCACGGGGGCATCGCCCCAACCAGGCTTCACCAGCTGCACCTCGCCCCCCTGAGACCCCAGGCACCGCCAGACCGAAATGGGGTCCCCAGGGCTGGGCCGCGCCTGGGGACACGAGTTTGGGAGCAGCCCGTGGAAGGTAGAGGCAGGGGAGTATTTGCCTGTTCGCTTGCTTATGGCCTCGACGAGGCTGGAGGGGAAGTAGCCCACGCGGTCGTTGCCGGTCCGGTTGTCGTGGATGCAGCCCTTCCAGCGCCCGTCCGCGTGCTGCTCCAGCACCTGCGGGCAGCTCAGGGTCAGGGCAGGGGCTGGGCCCCCACCCCGAGTACGGCCCCCCCCGGGCCCCGCAGCCGCACTCACGGTGATGACGTCTCCGGCTTTGACGTTGAGGCTGGTCAGGTCGTAGTTGTTGCAGTAATCCTTGACTGCCCGCACCTGCAGAGCGGCGGAGGCATCTGCGGGGACAGAGGGCAGCGTCGCCGGGCGCCCAGCCCCAGGGCGGGGGTCACCCAGCGCCCCCCGACGTCCCGGCCCCAGGGGGCTGGGGGCTCTCTGCTGGGTGACGTCCCGAGCCCGGGTGCCCGCCCGGCAGCCCCGCCGCCCCTACCCCGCAGCATCTGCTTGATCTCCTTGCTGGCCTGGCTGGTGGTGAACTGGTTGACGATGTCCAGAGCCGTCTGGTTGTACGTGTTCCTGACGTGGGCGTTGATCCCGCTCTGCAACGGCACGGAGAGGGCTCGGGATGAGGCTGCGCCCCGCCTCTGGGCCATCGGACAGAGGGGGCCGTGCTGCCCAGCCCCACGGGCACAGCTCGCTGCCGTGGGGCCGCCCTGGCCCCCGGGACCCTGTCCCCGCTCCCCAGGAGGTGGGCAGACTGCTCTGCAGCCCCCAGCCATGGGACTGCTCCCTTCCCATGTCCCCTCCCTGTGCTGGGGGTGTCAGGGGGCCCTTACATCCAGCAGAAGCCGCACCACATCGGTCTTGCCGCACAGGGCCGCCTCGTGCAGGGCCGTGCCCGCCTTGGTTTGCCGGTTGATGTCGATGCCAGCTTGCAGCAGGAGCCTGCGGGCACACGGAGGGGTCAGTGAGGGGGGGGCACGGGACCGGCGCTGTCCCCGCTCCCCACGCCCCCGGGCACCCACCGGATGATGTCGATGTGGCCGTTCTTGGCCGCGAGGTGCAAGGGGCTGGTGCCGTTGGGGTCGGTGGTGTCCCCCGGCTTGGGCTCCAGCAGCGCCGCGCACATGTTGCTGTTCAGGAGCAGTTGGACCACCTGGATCAGCAAACACAGACGGAGCAGGGCTGCAAAGACGGCTCAGCCGCCTGCCGGGGCTGCGGGGCCCCACGCAGAGACGCCCTCCCTGCCCCGGGACAGGGGTGCCCAGCGCCCGGTCACCCCATGGGACGTGGGAGCAGGAGGTGTCCCCCTGCTGCCCTCCCTGCGGCTGCCCTGTGCCCACCCCCAGGTGCCCCTCACCCCAAGGGCCTTGCTGAGGACCCCCACTCCCCGACCTGCCTTTAGGGGGCCCAGCACTGCAGGGACTTACCCCGACCCGGCCAAACTCGCACGCCAAGTCCAACGGCGTCTTCCCCGAATTGTCCATGATGCAGGGGTTGGACTGGTGCTGCAGCAGCATCTCGGACTGCGGGGGAGGGAGCCGAGCACGGTGAGGGCAGGGCACGAGCAGGGGCAGGGGGGGTGGCACGGCCCCACCGCCACCCCCTGCGCCCCAGTGCCACCCCCTGCGCCCCACCGCGGCCCCGCTGTACCACGTCGTAGTGCCCGTGCTGTGCCGCCAGGTGCAGGGGGATCTGTCCCTCGTCCGACGGGATGTTCACGGAGGACCCTGCCTTCAGCACCATTTTCATGGGCTCCTTCTTGCCTTGCCAAGCCGCGTAGTGCAGGGGCCGCATGCCTGCGGGCGGGCAGGACGAGCAGGCAGTGAGCACGTAACTCCCCTGGACACGGCCTGCCAAGGGGCGCAGGGCCGGGGGCACCGGCCAGGACCCCGCGGGGATGCAGCCCCCACGTCCCAGCAAGGGGCCTCCCTCACCTCCCACCCCGGTGCGCCGGCAGCCAGGCACAGGGCACCCAGCGCTCGCTCTGCCCCGCACACCGGCCTCGGGGTGCCGCGGCCCCGGGCACTC
Source organism: Anser brachyrhynchus (assembly GCF_964034855.1). Lineage (NCBI taxonomy): Eukaryota > Metazoa > Chordata > Aves > Anseriformes > Anatidae > Anser > Anser brachyrhynchus. The sequence continues at coordinate 16,843,659 of NC_137733.1, forward strand.
GCCTTTGTTGTCCTTGATGTCCACCGCAGCCTGTGCCTCCAGCAACAGCGAGATGAGCTCGGTGTTCCCGTTGAGCGCCGCATGGTGCAGGGCAGAGAATCTGGGGACAGGTCGCAGCGTCAGGGGGCTGTGGCCCCCTCCAGCCTGCACCCCCTGCAGCACCCCAGGGTGCCCACGCTGTCTCCCACCATGCATGCGGGCCCTGGTGCTGTGCCGCCTGCAGGCACTCAAAGAGCCTCAGCTGAGCCGCTTTATTTAGCTTTGCTCAGCATTGTTTAGCTTTATTTAGCTTCTCCAGGGGTGCCGCAGCCCCAGGACAGGCTCGCGGCCTGGTGTGGTGGGACACGGCCGTGGCCATCGGGGGAAACCACGGGAACGTGCACCACAGGAGCGGGGGCTGGTGGGGCTGGTTTGCGGGGTGCTGGAGCAAGACCCAAGCACCCGAGGCACTTCCCTGCGGCTGCTGCGAGCCCAACGGGCTCGAGGCAAAGGGCCAGGCACCGCTGGGGAAGGGGCAGGCATCGGGGGGCTGGTGCCAGCGAGGTGCCCCCCCCGCTGACCCACTTCCCCCAGCCTGGCCCAGGCGATGTGACTGTGGGCACCGGTGGGGGGTGGGGGGGGGGGCAGGCCGCCAGATGGCCGCGGTGCCCCTGCCCCGTACCAACCCCCCCGGGGGGGCTGGGAAAGCCCCTCGCCCCGCTGCGCTGCACCCTGCTCTGCTTCCACACAGCGCCGCCAAGCCGGGAGGCTCCCGGCAGGAGCTGACCTACTTGCTTCTCGCGGCAGCGGCATCCTCCGCACGGCTGCGCTCGCGCCCACCGCCCTGCTGCTCCAGGCCCTGGTCGTGCACGGCGCCCCTGGGCCCTCCCCGGGGCTGCCCGCTGCCACCAGAGCTGGGGAACAGGCTGCGGGCCCCAGCAGGACCTCCCGGCCCCTGGGGACCCCATACCCAAAGGTGGGCGGTGGGACTGGGATCCCGTCACACCCCCGTCACCGGGACCCCCAGCTGAGCGGGGACGCGTCCCCACCCGACAGCATGCTCAGGGCACCGTGGCCCCGCGGCTCCCCGCTCGCTCCCCCACCGGAGCTGCGATGAGAGCAGACAGCTCGCTCAGGAGGCCGATCCCCAGCGTCTGCCTGGAAATGTCAGCGTTTTCCGCTCCAGCGCCCCGTTCAGATCGGCTCAAGATGGTGCAAATCACAGCCCCCCCCCCCGCCCCCGGGCTGCCTCGGGGGCTTCTCCCGTGCACGGCAGGGCCATATGCAGGGCCCCGCGTCCCCTGCGAGCACGGGGACACCCGCATGCCGCTCGCCAGCCTGCGGACCAGCAAACGTGGCAGAGATGGGGAGACTGAGACAGCACCGGGGTCAGCTGTGCAGGAGGACACTGCCCGCTGCAAGGCCGCTCCTGAACCCCGAGCTGGCTGGGAGCTGCAGGCAGGGTGCAGGCAGGGTGCAGGCAGGGTGCAGGCAGCTCCCCCAGCCCTGCCATGGTGCTCAGCCCCTGTGCAAGTGTGCAAGGGGGGGCCCTGGGGGACGCAGCCCCCGTTCTGCCCACACAGCCAGCGCCATGCGCCCGCCCCAGTGCTGGCCAGCGTGCCCACGCGCTGCCACGGCCCCGCACGCACGCTTGCCCACACAGACACGCTTGCATGCACACGCACGCTCAGCTGCGCATCCGCACGCTTGCCTGCACCCACCCGTGCACGCACACACGCACACGTGCGGGCTGGCGGGGCCGATGCACGGCGGGCAGCGGGGAGGGCTGCTCCCACGGGCACTGCCTGGGGCGAGGGGCAGGAGCGCAGCGCCTCGGCTCCCCGTCAGCCCTCGCCTCCCCTGGTGCCCGCAGCGGCTACGTGCAACCCCACCTGCACACGTGGGGGGCACAGGCACCGGCACATCCACTGCATCGCACCAGGGAGCCTGGCACACCCCTGGGGATGCACCCTGCAGTGCACGTCCCTGGGGCATGCACAGCCTGCTCACTGCACCCCATGGCACGCACACCCCAGGGCACGCACACCCCAGGGCACACTCCCCGGGAGCAGGGCTCCCACTCACCCGTCAGTGTCCTGGAAGTTGACGTTGACTCTCTTCGCGGATCCGAGGAGCTCTGGAAGAGGGAGAGGGGAAAGCCCGTTAGAGAGGGAGCAGAGGGGCAGGGGCTGGGTGCTAGGGAGCGTGGCGCAGCTGCAGGAGGGCTTTACCCCCTGTCCCACGGGTTGGCTGGCTGTAGCCCCAGGCTTAGGGGTGAAGGGGACCGAGCGCTGCTGCTCTGCCCGCCACCGCACGCTGGCAGCCCTAGGGCTGGCGTGGGGTTTTCCTGGGTTTCCTTTCCGTGTTCCTTCACCCTGCAGGACCCCTGTGACGCCCCCAGCCCCACACCACCTGCGGTCCTGCTGCCCTGCCCCGTGCAGCCCAGCGCCCCGCTGCCCCGAGTCTGACTCCCGGTGAAGGCGTGAGGAAATTAAGCCCCTCAGAGCAATCCAATTAGCACAGCGAAGACGGACGGAGCCAGATTTACTTAAGATTTACCCACAAACGCCAGTCAGGCTTTTCAGTGAAAGTGCTTTTCCTTGCATCCCTGGTGCAGAGCCACAGGCCGGGGACCCACGCAGTGCCTGGGAGCAGGGGATGTGGGGACACCTCCGAGCCCTGCTGCGGGCACCGGGGCCTCCTGCACCCTCAGCAGGCAGCCTGGCAGGAAGAGGAGCGAGGCCGAAGGCCGAGCAGAGCTGCAGCCCCTGCAACACCCCCAGAAGCCCTGGGAGGAGCGGGGACCCCAGGCCCCCAGGTGTCCCCACGTCACCCAGCTGCATCCTGCCCCGGAGCCGCGTCCCCAGGCCGGCTGCAGGCAGCAGCAGCACGTCCCCATCCCCGTCCCGCTGCCTGCGGGACGTGGCTGCTGAAGGGCTGGTGGAGAGGAGGGGCAGGCAGCCCGCTCCCTGGAAGCATGCAGGGGACAGGCGCTGGGGGACAGGCGCTCGATGGCAGGCAGGGCTCTGGAAGGGGCCCTTTCAGCCAGAGAAGGAGAGAGCAGAGCAGAGGAGCCGTTCCTTGCGCCCTGGGGCTGCCAGGGTCTGGCTCCTGCTGCGAGCTCCACTTCTCCTTATCAGCATCTGAGCGCGATATTCAATTACACAGCACAAAATGCTGCGTCAGCAAACCAGGGCGCAGCGGGACGCCCGCCAGGTGCAGGCGGCGAGCAGCTCCTGCTGTCCCACCGCGGGCATCTGCACGTGCCAGCGGCGTGCAGCAGGGTCCCCAGCCCTGGCAGGGCACTCTGCTCCGCGTACCAGGGGCTCTCGGCACCCACCTACCTGCTTTGAGGGCTGGGGGCAGGAGAAGGGCTGGGGGTGGCTGTGCCCAGGGCAGCGTGGTGCCCCCAGACCCTGCCCTGTCCCCTCACTGCAGCACAGGGCAGGTCTCACTGCAGCAGCAGGGACCGTGAGCAAGTAAAGTCGGTGCCTGAGCAGTCACAGCTCCTCCGAGCACGTAAAGCCCTGATTGAATTTTAAATCCCCGTCCATGCGGCACAGACGGGGCCAGGTGCATGCAGATGAGGTGCCTGGAGATGGGGACCAGGCTCTGCCAGCCCTGCCGATGGCCTGGGCCGTGCCCGGCACTGACCCGTGAGGGCTCCAGGGCTCCATCCCCGCCGCCTGCCCCCTCCCCAGGAGCGCTGCCGGCAGGGCTGGGCTCCACGGGGCAGGCAGGAGCCGGCCCTGCGAAGGGACACGTGCTGCGGGTGGTGCTGGGCTGTGGGAGAAGTTTCTCCCTGCCCACGCGGAGGCAGCGGGCTCTGCGTGCCCCGGCGGCGGCTCCCTCGTGCGCTCCATCAGCGGGCAGACAGCCCAACGAGCGGTACATGTGCTAACAGCAGCGCAGCCCGGTGCCGATGGGTGACAGATAAGGAGGACGTCTTCGGAATAGCAACAAAGAGCAGCGCCCATCCGCCAGGTTCCCAGCCTCTCCTCCAGGCACGCAGGGCAATGGGGCGGCTGCGGGATGAGCAGGGGCACCGCGGGGTCCCCATGGCATGGGGAGGGACGGGGCACCACCGAGCGAGCCCCACACAGCCCCACACGGCCCCACACGGCCCCCCCCCAGCAGCCACGCCAGCAGCAGACCATGTCCCCCGTGACAGGGCAGCCCCCTCGCCCCGGCAGCACACACCAGTTTAACACCTTAGTGAAGGCCTCCAGCAAAACCCCCCACGTCAGCACAGCCAGACCCCAGGGTGGCGGCAGCCCCCGTGCCCCAGCCCCGCTGCAGCATCCCCGGGAAGGGCTGGGCGCTGCTGGCGGCACGGCCTCAGCACCGGGGCCGAGCGGGTGCCCGGCAGCCCAGGGCTGCCGCCAGGCTCCCCAACAAAGGTGCCATTCAGGGCCGGTGGAGAGGTGCCCAGGGCCGCTTCCGCTGCCCGCTGCCGCCCCAATGAGCGGCTCCTGGGAGAGGGGCCGAGCCGCCCTCCGCCATGCAAATCGCCGGCGGACAAAGGCAGCGCGCTGGCGCGGGTGCAGGAGCGGCCCCGCGCCCGACACTGGCTCCAGTCTTCAGCCCTGGCCCTGAGACGGGCCCCACTCGCTGCCCTCGCAGGACGGACGGACGGATGGACAGACGGGCGGCAGCAGGGCCGCGGTGCCTGCCCTCTCCCACGGGCTGCTCCCGGCGAGGGGCTTCCCCTGGGGATCGGCAGCGCAGGCTGCTGCACCCTGCTACGCTGATCCCCCTGCACCCACTCTGCGATCCCAGCTGGGACTGGCACGGGCTAATTTCCCCGCCAGCAGTTCCTAATTATCTGCTATTAAGGCCCAAAGTGCCTTCTTTAAACCCAAATCAGGGACACAGCTCCCCGAGGACGCAGCAACTCATCCCTCCGGCTGGAGGCAGGGAGCAGCAGTGCGGGGAGGCCGGCTGCCGTGTCACCTCTGTCCCCACCCCACCGGGGGCTGCCTGTGGGGACACGCAGAGCAGCAGCCCTGTCCCCAGGCTGGGTGGCGTCACGCAGAGCCCGGGCTGCACCCATGGCAGCCCCCAGCTCCGGCCAAAAAGGCATCGGCCGAGCGAGCTGAATAAACCATAGCGGAGGAACTCTTCTCCCTGCACCTGCAGAAGAGGCTGCTGCTGCCAAAATCTGTTTAGCACTTCAATAAATGCTCGTGCCAAGTGCTTAGTCAGTGACTTCCAGCCGCGCAGCGGTTTGACTTTCGTTAAAACCCTGGCAGCGGCCGTGCGCACCGCGAGCCCGCCTGCACCCGCCTCGCCTCGGCAGCGCTGCGGAGAGCTCGGGCCCCAGCGCGGCTTCTCGGCCTCACACACGGCCGAGGTACAGCTCACGCTGATGGGAAGAAGTCCTTACGTGGGCACCGCTTGTTCGGGTGGCCACCAGTGTCCACAGGGGGAGCAGCCGGTGGTCCTGTGCCTCCAGGGTGCCGCACCCTGGGGTGCTGCAAGCCACCATGCGCCCCGTGGCGTGGTGAGGTGCAGACGGCAGCACGGAGAGCTCACGCAGATGGCTCACACGGACAGATCTCACACGGACGGCTCACACCGGCAGCTCACACCAACATCTCACACGGACGGCTCACACGGACAGCGGCTGGCACCCCCGCCGCCCCCGCCACGGCCCCAGATGGCAAGAGCCGGCGCAGCTCCATCACCTGCGGAGCACCAGGCCCGCACCTGTGCCAGCACCGGGGCCCCTGAAGGACGGGGGCTTTGCACCGGCAGCGTCCCAGCCCCGGGCAAGGCAGGGCAGGCAGCAGCAGTGTGCAGGCCACACCACCAAGGCTCCCCAGGGGCCTCAAGCAAAGCCCTTGTGGCCGTGCGGCCCCGCAGGCCTGCAGTTATCCCCTCCTGTAACAAAGCAGCATGCTTGCCTGGTGCAGAGGCTGCCCCGCTCTTGGTCAGGGGTCTGGCTGATGGCACACCCTGGCACGGGGCATAGCACAACACGGCCGGGTACTCCCAGCTCCCAGGGGCCTGGGGAGCAGGATGGGCACCCCGGGGAGCAGGGTGGGCATCCTGGGGAGCGCCCCAAGCACGTTCCTGGATTTGCAGCCCGGGGCAGTCTCAGCCACGGCACGGGATGCGCGGCCTGCTTGGAGGGGGCGAGACATGAGAGAGCTCATTAACGGCATGGAAGAACCAGGAAAATTCCATCTAACGAGGGAGAGGAGAGGAAGCTGAGAACACTGCCAATTAAAAATACCGGACACAAAAGGCGATGGGCAGACGGGGAGGAGAGCACAGCTCCTGCACGGCCGCTGAGCCTGCTGCCGCCTCCCTGGCATCTCACCTGCGTGGCACATCCCCGGCTCTCCTCCCTGCCAGGGCCACCGGAGCAGTGACAGAGAGCACCAGGCACCTGTGGGCACCGAGCGCTGTCCTGTCCTGCTCGCGTGGTGCGGAGGCCAGGGCCCTGGGCACGCGTTGCAGCACAGAGGGACAGTGGCACCCCCAGCGCTGGGGCCTTGCTCACAGCAAGTGAGCCCAGCCCTGTCCCTGGGGCACCCCAACGTCCCCTCTTTGCTCCCTGGGGGCTGCTCGGGTGGTGGTTGGGCCACCACGAGCAGCGTGCACCCCACAGCATCCCGAGGGGCCTGGCAGTGCCTGGCAGGAAGGGCAGGACGGGATCAGCTGCTCCAGGGGAGGGAACTGCGCCGCTCCGGGATCCGAGCCCCGGCACTGCCGGTCCATCCCCAGCCAGAGATTGCTGTGCACACAGAGAGACGCAGACATCTGCCATAGACACCGACTATAAACAGAGTCTGCTGCGTGTAAACACCGCCTCGGGGAGCTAATCCCAGCTACTACTCCCATAAATGCCTTTACTTAAGCGACGGGATCGCAGTAGCTAAATGCACGCTTGAATTCAGAGCCCGGCGTGCGGCGGCGGAGGCGCGCTCCCCTGCCCGGCCCCATTCTCTCGGCCCCGCACGCTCCCGCAGGGCAGGATGCCCATGATGGGGGTGATGCACAGGCAGGGCTGGATGTGCTGGGGGGAGCCACGCTGCTGGGCCCCAGCACCCAGCCACGCATCGCCTGGACCCCCCGGTGCCGTGCCTGGCTGCTGGCACCCTGGTGCCTGCCAGAGGGACCCCCCCGCCTGCCTGTTCCAGCCCCGCTGCGCACAGGACCGGGCACCACAGGGCCTCAGCGCACAGCCCTGCCCGGGGGCTCCTCTCCCTTCCCGTCAGCGCGCCTGCCTGCCAACCCCCTGCACTCACAGCCAGCACAGCGCCAGCAGCGATCGATCCCGGCCGGGGTCCCGGGGGCTCCCGGCCAGGCCCCCGCTGCCGAAGCGCACGGAGCGCAGCGGCCCCGCGGCACGCAGGCGCCCCGGCCCGCTCCCCCCGGCAGGGCTGGGTGGCCGCGGCGTGCCAGCTCGCGGGGAGCAGGAGTCTGCACCGAGCAGATGGCTCCAACCTCCGCGAAATCAACAGCCACTTAATGAGGGGAAAGCCGCGGCTGGCCCCCCTGCCTCACCGCCTCGGCAGCCGCTAATGAGCCGGGGGGCGACGGGGTGACCCCGCAGGGTGCCCACAGCTCCGTGTGCCCGACCCCAGCCTGGCCAGGTCCCCCAGGCACCACGTTCCCATCCGAAGATCACGGCACCAACTTCAGAGGGTGCGGGGGGATCCTGCAGTGACATCGCTGTGAGCTGCCAGATAAAGGAAGCATCCAAAATAGCTGCTCTTAATTATATCCCTGCTGACGAGTGCCACGCCAACAACGGGCGCTGGAAGCTCGCGTTGCATGAGGAGCCCTGGCAAGAGCAGTCCTACTCGCTCTGTGTCACTGGGTCCCCACGGGCACGCGCATGGCCAGAACGCGTGGCCGCGTGCTCTGCTCACGCGTGTGCCCCCGGGGAACTCGCGGAGGTGACAGGGGGACGTGCCCAGCGAGGACCGGGACACCGCAGGCTGTGCCGGGGGGAGCCGCTCCTCGCTGCTGTCCGACAGCAACGTGCCTGCACTCCTGCAGCCAAGGTCGTGCCAAGCACCGAGCCCCGCGCTATGCTGAGATGCTAATGAAGCCATTATCATCTTCTGATCAATGTTGACTGTATAAATAATGCACCGGGAAGCTCGCGGGCTGCTGGCGAGATGCGATTGAAGCAGGGCTCTGTGCTGGCTGCACAGGAAGGGGTTGCCTGGGGCAAAGAGGAGCAGGGCCGGGGCGGACCCACTGCAGCTGGGTGCTCGGCGCCCACCACAGCCGGGTGACAGCCGCCCAGCACTGCGGCACAGCCTCTGCTCGCCGCAGCTGGACAACAACTGCCCAGCACAGCTGGATAACTGCCTGCCACAGCTGGACATCCAGTGCTCACCACAGCTGGATCCCACTGCCCGTCACAAGCTGTTCTCCGAATCCCCGGGTGCTTTAGGGGATGCTGGCCCCATGCCCAGCACGTGAGGGACCCACAGCTCTCACATGGAGTGCCTCCTTCCCCTTATCGTGGTGCTGTGGGGCCCATGCTCAACCTGATGCCGTGGCACGGCAGGGACCAGGCACCGGGTGCAGGAGGGCTGCGGTGGCTGCAGAGCGGCTGGGTGCAGCAGGGCTCTCCCCAGGGAAAAACGGCTCCAGGGTGAGGCCGGGGGGCAGCGTGGGGCTGCCCTGGCCATGGGCACGGATTGCTCCGGATGCCCCGGCCGTCGCGCGGAGCCTTCCCTGGGGAGCCGAGAAATCTGCACTTCAAAATCAATAGGCCGTGGCAGCCTGAGTCACGGTGCTGCAGCAGCGCAGGGCTGTCCCCTGGGGCCAGAATGAAGCAACTTAAATGCAGCTTTCAAGAGGCAGCGGGGACTCCTTTGTATTTTTTATAAAAAGGAAACTTTCAGAACCAAAGGGAGGAAGGACGGGCTGTCCCTCCAGGCCGCCAGGGCAGGCAGGGATGGCACCAGTGGGGGAGGACGGAGCGCAGAGAGACAGGCGGAGGGGACGGGGGACACCCAGTGCAGAACCAAGCTGCTCAACAGCTGGGGCCAGACCCAGCCACCTTGACCGTGGCCGTGCCAAACCTCAGATCCTCCCGTCATGAGACCCCGTGGTGCCCACCAGAGCCGTGCTGGAGCAGTGGCGCTCAGCAGCAGCTCCGTGAGCATCCCCGCTCCCTCGCGCCACCAGGACGTATCCTCACCTGACCCCTGCCGCATGGTGCCGTGTGTCACCGGCACTGCTGTCACCCTGCCGTCACCCTGCTGTCACCCCGCGTGCCCGGGGCTGTGGGGAGGGCAGCAGCAGCACGGGCAGGGCGGCGAGGTGGCGGTCCCAGCACCGCGTGCCGCAGGGGGGGCACGAGGCTCCGCAGCGCCCCACCGGCCCCACGCCAGCCGCACGCCCACCCCTGGCTCCGCTGAAATCCGTGCTGGTGCTGTTTTCACAGAGCCTTAATTGAAAGTCTGTTCTCCCAGCTCCGGGGCGATGTCAAACAGGTAATTTTCAGTAATCACACCGGCTGGAAGGAGGCACCGCCAACACGGCGAGGCTGCCGCGCGCTGGGGGTGGGGGCAGACGAGCACGCCTGGGTCAGGGCTGGGGGAGCGGAGAAGGGAAGGTGCTGGTACCGCTTGCCTGCACCCCGGGGCAGACATGGCCCTGCCTGTCCCTGTCCCTGTTCCCCCCCCTTATCCCTGTCCCTCGCCTCCTTCCCTGGGCCAAGGAGTGCCAGGAGGTCCAGCCCCAGCCCCGCTGGGCTGCAGAAAGGGACCAGGATCTGTATCTTGGAGCATCATTAACTAATGACCCTTGCTATCATCTGGCCTCCCACGAATCCAGCTGCAGCCCAGGCATTGCTGGAAAGTGCTGGGGAGCTCCCTGGCAGACGCAGAGCCTGTGCCTGTGTGTGCGTGCAGAGAGCCCAGATAAGTAACAGGGAACTCCGCACCGCTGCGGGGCTGGGACCCGAGCTCCCAGACCATGCCCTGCTAAAGCAGACCCTGGGGGCTATTTTAAACAGTGCCTGGAGTGCCGTCATTTGTCCCTGTCCACACGGCAGCCTGGTCCACTTCCCCCAGCGCTGCTGACCGCCCTGTGCCCACCACACGCCCGCAGCACTGCGGCCAGGCGGGCGCAGCATGGGGACGTGCAGCCGGGTGGTGCTGTGCAGCCGGGTGGTGCTGTGCAGCCGGGGGATGCTGTGCAGCCACCCGGGGCAGCCAGCTGCGGGGGCACGCTGCTCCTCACGGCCTCGCAGCACTGCAGGGCAAGGACAGGGCTCGCGGACCTGCTCCCAGTGTGCCCAGTGTCCCCAGCACAGCGCACACTGGGAGGGAGCCGGCTGGGGAGCCAGGTGGGGAGGGCTTACTGAGAGACAATCTCAGGGTCTGCGAGCGCCGGAGCAGAGACAGCCGGAAGAAGAGATGCTGACGAGCAGCACAGAGCCGCGAGGAGCACGCCGTAAACAGCCCAGCTGCAATGCAGGAGCCGGGCAGGCGCTGCTTTGTGCGCTCCAGCCGCTCCGCCAGGAACGGACCCAAACCTACGTGGGCCTCGGTGAGGAGGCGGCGCGGAGCCGGGCTCCCGACAGCCACATCTGGAAGGGATCAGCCGGCGGCTGCCGCCGAGAGCCATCCCCAGTGCCGAGCCCCACGCCAGGCCAAGGAGGAGGCGCTGCCGATGCGGCCGGCGGAGATGGCCACAGGCATGTGGTGCACATGGACGCACAGGGGCAGGGCATGCACACATATGCACACGGTGCACAAGGATGCACAGGGATGCACAGGAGCAGGGCATGCACACAGTGCACAAGGATACACGTGGATGTGCAGGGGCAGGGCATGCACACGGTGCACAAGGACGCACATGGATGCACAGGGGCAGGGCATGCACACACATGCACACGGTGCACAAGGATGCACAGGGATGCACAGGGATGCAGAGGGGCAGGGCATGCACACGGTGCACAAGGATGCACAGGGATGCACAGGGATGCAGAGGGGCAGGGCATGCACACGGTGCACAAGGATGCACAGGGATGTGCAGGGGTACATGATGCCCAGGGAGGCTGATGCATACACGCACACGGGGTGCACATGGCTGCACACGGGCACATGCGTGCACACACGTGCACAGGGGCACACAGGCAGGCTGGCAGAGCAGAGCCAGTGCAGAGCAGCACAGAGGGCAGCAGAGAGAGAGGCAGCGCCCACGGTGGCTGCACACTGACCCCAACCTGCTCTGTCTCGGGCTGATTTGGGCCAATGCAGAGCACAGAGCCAGGGTCCCAGCAGCCCCAGCACCCAGGGCGCAGCAGCCCCGCCACCACCTCGATGCCCTCTGCGAGGGCCCAGCTCTCACCCGGCGGCCGCAGCGACCTTGCTGGCAGGGCCCAAGGAGACGTGGGCAGAGCGGGCACTCCCCCACCAGCCGCTCACCCCCAGCGTGCCAGCACCGTGCTCCCCCAGCCGTGCGGCTCGCCCCGGGCACGGCATCCATCCGTCACTGGTGCTGGAGCAGCAGGCTGTGCCGAGGCTGGCACTGCGTCCCTGACTTCCCATTTTTCAGGCTGATTGCTCCTGTCGCTGCAGAGCCCGGTGTTAAACACCTCATTTTCTACTCCCGTATTGAGTTGGAAAATACTATTAACATTTCATTACAGCTTAAAGATCCCTCTCAGCCTGGCATGAGGAGCCGACCCGCCGGCAGCATCGGGCCCTTGCCGGGCAGGCTGTGCTGCCTGCAGCCCTCAGGGCGAGGAGGGCCAGGAAAGCAAGTCCTGCTCGTGTCCCCACTGCAGGCAGGACGGTGATCGGGGCAGAGGTGGGTGCTGGTGCTGCTCACCAGCTCGGTGACCGGCCTGGCACAGCACAGCCTCCCGGCACTCTCGTCTGGAGCAGCGGAACAAAGCAGGGATGGAGCCACGGGGCAGCGGTGTCCGAGCAGAGCACAAGCAGTTTTTGATTCCCAACCCCTTTTCCTCACCTGCAGGAGCCTGGCCCAGCAGTAACACAGAGCAGCCACTAAATATCAGCAAATTCACTCTTTAGTACTCTCCCGACGGTGCTTCGAACGCTTGTGAAAGGCACCTTTAGCCGCCCAGCGTGGCAAAGCGAGTGCGGAGTGGGTTTGTGGTGAGCGCCCAGCAAGAGGGACAGGAGCCCCAGACCTCGGGCACAGCCTGCTCCCAAAACCTGCACCAGCAGGAAGAGCACGGCAGCAAACCGTGGGCACAGCCCCAGCCTCGCCCCACAGCCACGCTGCCCCCCAGCCCCACGCTGCCAGTGGGACCGCAGCCCCCGCCTGCCGCGTGTCTGCGTACCAAGAACCCCACGGACACGGCACAGGGGTGGGCTCCCACTGCACCCACTGCCCCACTGGCACCCATGGGGCCCTGGCACGGCCACGCAGCCACATCCACGGGCATCTCCACGGCCAGGGCTGCCTCGCGGCCCCATCACGCACGTGCAGCCACCCGCAGGGCCCCGCAGGCACAGGGGAGTGGGAAGGGCCGGGGGCACCTGGGGGCACCGAGACACAGAGGTGCTTGCAGCCCTTCCCGGCGGCTGGGGAGGGAAGGGAAGGGTTAAAGGGAGTGCAGCCGGAGCAGCAGAAAGCCAGACGCCAGGCTGGCTACGGGAAACCGCACGGCGGCTGTGGGGGGGGAGCTGGGGCCGCAGCACCCGGCCCTGCGGCACCGCCGGACCCCGAGCCCCCCACGGCACCAGCACCCTCCTGAGCAGCCCGGTCCCGGCCGTGCCCCGCAGCATCGCCCCGCCACCGAGCGTCGGCTGCTCCGGGAGCACGGTGGCACCGGCAGCACCGGGAGCACAGCGCGGCCGCCAGCAAGGTCCCCGGGCGGGAAGCACTGCGAAAGCCCCAGCACGAGGGGCCTTGCTGCCGACAAAGGGCTAATTGGTGTCAAACCAGGTGAATTCGGAACTGCCGTGAGGAAATCCAGGCCAGTGAGGGAGCCCGGGGCTGGGCGCCGAGCCGCTGGCCCACATTCCCTGCTGCCCAGGCCCCGCAGCCGGCCCCAAAACGGGAGCAGGAGGGAAGGGGAGGGCTCGTGCCGGCAGCCTCAGCCCAGCCAGAGAGATGCAAGAAAATGTAAAATAAATACATGTCACCCCGGGCTGAGTAATAATCCCCCTCTGGAAGGAAACTTGGCGCATGTCAGCATGCTCCCAGCTGCCAAGTCCCTGCTCGGCGCGAGGTTTCACACGCAGGTTATAAACCCCGAAAAGAAGTTTGTTGGGGAAGCACTGACACATCGTTAGGCACAGCAGCCCAGCAGCCACCCGGCCCCTCGGGCCCCATGTTGGGGATGCGCTGCCATGTCCCCCGTCGTACTTCACTCCTTAATCCGTGCTGAGGGGGCCGGGGGGGGCGGGAGAAGAGTGTCCAGCCGAGTGACGGAGGCTCGCAGCACCATCACCAGGGGCACTTGGCCGAGCTGCCGCAGGATCCGGCCCCAGAGGCCCTTCCAGCCTGGCCCCGCTGGAGGCCGGTGGCACACGCAGGGTCCCTCCTGCTGCCCATGGCAGCTGGATGGTGCCCGGGCTCTCCCTGCAGCGCACAGGGGCTGCCTCGTGCAGCAGCGGGAGCCATTAGCAGCGGCTGCCGGCCGGGGAAGTTTCCTGTGTTGCTGGAGGGCTGAGGGGAATCGGGCAGCTCCGGCGGCTGCCGGCCACACGCGCCCTGTGCACTGCACCACAATTGGATTTGCAGCTGCCCTGCCTTTTACTGCATGGAAATTGAATTGTAAAATGTCAAAGACATTTCCTAACTGCGCCATATTAGCCTGGTTTTATTAAATACTGTTATCAGAGGAGATTATTAATGCAATCAAATGCAGGCAAAAAAAACCAGGAATTAACTGGCCGCCGCGCAGGAGGACGCGCCGGAGGGCAGGAGGCCTCCCACGAGGGCTGCATCCCAGGGCCCCGCTCACACCCAGCCCCTCGGCACGGCAGGGCCCTGCCCGGGACCCCAGAGGGGTCTGGCTCCTGGCTTCTGCCTTCTGGCCCCGGGCTGCCTCCGCTGGCCCCCTTCATGCCGGGACGGCAGCCGAAGCAGCGTTCCTGCCTGGAGCTGTGCCCCAGCTCGTGGCCCAGGAGCAGTCCCCATGGGATGGCAGCGTCCCGAAGGGTGGTGAGCCCCGTGCCCAGCTCCGGAGCCCTGCCAGGCAGCACGGGTCACCCGGCCCCAGGAGCCCCAGAGAGGGACCCGGAGCTCCTGCAGCACACGAGGACACGGACAGGATGTCTGTGCTGCACAAACCTGCCACACGTGGAAGTGATTTGCAAAGCGCCCAGCACGGTGGGTGGGAGAAGCTCGGCAGCGGGACCCGTCCCCCAGCTCGAGGTCCCTCCCGCGGCACTGGGGGGCCATGCAGAAGCCATTTCCAAGCGGATGAGCTGAGCGCGGCAGCAACCCCGCAGAGAAGAAGCCTGCCTGCTCCAAAATGCCACCACCAAGGGACCCCCCTGCCAGCACAGCGCAGCTCCATCTCCCGCTGCCCAAAGGCCTGGGACGGGGACGCTGCAGCACAGACCCAGCTGGGGACGCCCCAGGTCCCCGTCCTGCCCCGCAGCGCCCAGGCTGGGGAGGCGAGGTGAAAACGCCAAGTCACTACAATTCTTCGAGGTAGCACCAGGGAGGAGGGGACAGGGAGGGAAACAGTTTGCTGCCAAATCCCTGCATCTGATTTGCGTAACTTTCAGACAACCTCATCAATTATGGATGCCCGGGAAGCGAACGCGGTGCGCGCTGCGGCCGGCCCGGGCCCCACAAACTCTTACTCCACTCTGCTAAATCGGGCCCCACGTTGCCATAGCAACCCGTGTTAATTCACGCAGGGATTTTTAAAATCTCATTTATTAAACCCCACATGAATAGGATATTATCCAGATAACAGAGCTAGAGTTACAAATCTTCCCGGTGCCGAGGAGCGCGGGGAGCACCGGAGGCACGTGTGGGAATGGCACATGGAGGGGGGGGGCACAGGGACACCCCGGCATCGGGACAGCCGCTGCTCAGCGCTCCCCCAGCCCCACTGCTGCTGCCAGGGGCATGGCACCCACTGCCACACACAGCCCTGGGTCGGGCCCCCGGGGAGCAGGAGCAGCCCAGCCTCAGCACAGCCCCGGGGGCTCCAGCAGAGCTGGAGATGTGCAGCCCGACCTGGGCATGGGGCAAGCAGCCGGGCCTGCAGCAGGCATCCCCCGGTGCCAGGCTCAGTATCGTGGGGTTCCCTCATCCCTTTCCTGCGAGCCCGGCACAGGGAGCACCGCCGGGTCCCACGGCCATCCTGCTGCACAGCACCCGGGGGGCTCCGCAGTGGGACATGTGGCAGAACGGGGCTGGGAAGAGAGGGATGCGGGAGGAGGTGGTGGCACTCGGCACAGCACCGCCGGCTGTTGTCACAGCGATGCCAGTGCCCAGGCCAGTGGGGGTTTGGGAGGGGTGCGTGGGGACAGCGCGTGGGCCACACATGGTCCCTGTCCCCATGTGCTGTGCTGGGAGGCCACAAAGTGGCAGCTCCTGAAGTAGGTCGGGAAGAACGAGGCTTGGCGCTGGAGCCTGTTCCTTCCCTGCACAGGCCCTCAGCAGGGGCACTAGAGGCACAGGGGAAACCGTGCCGGTCCTGCATGGCAGCTAGGCACAGGGACACCGTGCTGGCCTTGCACAGCTGTGGGCACAGGGGATGCAACAAGAGCCCTGCACGGCACCAGGACGTGGGGGATGCCACGCTGGCCCCGCACAGGAGTGGGGACATGGGGGATGCTGTGCCAGCCCTGCTCAGCACCAGGACGCAGGGGACACACACAACACACTGGCCCTGCTCAGGCAGAAACATCCCTGTGAGAGCAGGGACAAGGGACACTGTGACAGCCCCGCACAGCTCCGGGGCCACGGGGGTGCCCACATTTGGGGAGCACTGAGAGGGAAGGACTCGGGGCACGGCGGTGGCGGGGCTGCGTGCAGCGGCCCTGCGACTTGGTGCCGCGTGGGTGCTCCCTGGGGGCCGTGCCTGAGCCCAGGGACAGCCCCCGGCCCCGCCAGCCCTGCACGCCAGGCCTGAAACCTGCGGCTGCATCAGCACCATGAATAATTCAGTCCCGGGTAAAACGCCTCAGCAGAGCAGTTAAAACGCACAGAGAGCAGACACTCCCGGAGCCACACACATGTACACACGGAGATGCACAGCTACACCCCCGCAGCCTCGCGCACGGCCGTACACAGCGGTGTGCACGCCTGGGGAGAGATGTGCAGAGCCCGGCGCAGAGATGCTCGCAGGGAGACACCCGTGGAGATGCATCCAAACACCCCCACACGGAGAAACACCAACACAGACACATCCAAACACACATATGCCAGGGTACACACCGGCACACAAACACAGTCACGCACCCAAACACAGGCACACACGCACACCCGGGCACGCACGTAGACGAGCACGGGCACAGCTGCACACAGGCACACACGCACATACGTGTGCAGGCGCCGGCAGCCCTGGTGCACACACGCAGGTCCGTGCACACACACACGCACACACGCAGGTCCGTGCCCACAGACGCGCACGGATGCCCCCGCCTGTGCCCCCCCTGCCCTTCCCCAGCCCCCGGGGCTGCAGCGGCCCGGCCCGGCTCCCCGGGGGGCTCGGAGCCGCTCCGGGGCGCGGGCAGTGCGGGAGGCGCTGCGGGGCTGTGCCGGGCCCGCCGAGCCCGTGCAGCGCCGAGCACCCGCGCGGCTCCCGGGGACTCTCCGCCGCCCCCCCCCCGCAGCCCCGCCGGACCCCCCCCGGCCGGGCCGGGCCGGGCCGAGCCCCGGGGCGCCGCCGGCGATGCCCGGGGGCCCCCTCCCGCACCGCACCGCACCGCACCGCACCGGGGATGCTCGGGGCCGGGGAGGGGCAGGGCGGCCGGGCCGCGGGTACCGGCCCCCGCCGCCCTGCCCGGGGCCGCCGCCGGTCGCTGCCCGCGGCGCCGCCGCCGCCCCCCGCCCGGCCCGGCCCGGCGCGGCCCCCGCGGCGCGGCACTCACTGGCTTTGCCGGGCTTGGGCCTCTGCAGCAGCTTCTGCACGGCCGCGACGTCCTCCGCCTTCACCGCCTGCACCAGCTCCTGGTCCTTGCCCATGGCTCCGCGGCGCCGGGGCTGCCGGCTGCGGGCTCACGGCCCGAGCATCCTCCGCGGCGAGGGGCGGGCGGGCGGCTGGCGCGGCTCGGCTCGGCTCGGCTCGGCTCGGCTCGGCGCGGGCCCCCCCTCCCCAGCCCGCTCCGGAGGCGGGGGCGGCGGCGGCGGCGGCGGGCGCCCGGGGCGGGGCGGGGCGCGGCGGGGCGGGGGGGGCCCCACCGGGAGCGCGGGGGGGGCACCGCGGCCGCTTGGGAGCCGCACCGGGGCGCACGGCAGGAGCGGAGGGGGAGGAATTGGGGCGGGGGGGGGGGAACGGAGGGGCGGGAGCCCCGGCGGGGGGGGTTGGGGGGGCGCCGGGAGCGCGGGGAGGGAGCCGGGGTGCCCGGGGGGAGGAAGGGGAGGGGGCGCGGGGGGGGCCCGCCCGGGGCTGGCGGCTCCCGGAGGGGGGGTCCCGGGGGGGTCGCGGTGCGGCCGGAGCGGGGCGAGGCTGGGGGGGGGGGGGGGGGGGGGGGGGCTCGGTGCGGCTGCGGCACCCGGGGGAGGGCCGGGGGGGCCGTGCCCGCCGGGAGGCCCCGTCCCAGGGCCCCGTCCCGCGGCTCTGCCCGGCCCCTGCAGTCCCCCCCCGGCAGCCCTCGGCGGCTGGTAACGGACGCGGGCTGGGGGAGCTGCTCGATCCCCTTAAATAAAGCCCTGATTACCGCCTAATTGCCCGCTTTTGCAGACACAATGGCCGGTGACATTCGTCCCCGTGCGTTTCCTTGCGGCGTAAAGGACTGAGGCATTGACGGTGCTGGAGGATGCCTGCATGGGCCAGGGCCAGGAGGGTGCTGGTGAGCCCCTAGGACACGGGGCAGCGATGGACGGGGCTCACTGTGCTACTGCTGCCGGCCAGTGCAGAGCCCCGCCATCACCTGCACAAAGTCGTGAACAAATTTCTGCTCTCCCCTACAAGCCACCGCCTAAAAGGCTTGCTGAGGTCCCGGCTCTGGGAAACCAGCCTTGGGGTGCGCGTGTCCGGAAGCTGGCACCCAGCCGGGCACTGGACAGCACTGGCCGCGGCGGGGCAGCGAGCAGGCGGCTGCACGGGGCAGGCAGCTGCAGTGCCCCACTGGGTGCAGTGCGCGGGGACAGGCAGCCGCCGACCCAGGTGGGTGCACGTGGCAGGGGGAAGGATGGGGAGAACAAGGCAGCACCCAGACCAACATCAGCCACCTGCCCCGCAGTGCCCCTCGCCCACCCCAGGCCTGCCCAGGCTGCCCGGTGCCCCCCGGCTGGAGCCCAAGGCCACCCTCCTCAGCCCCCGCCTCCCCCTGCAGCCCCCGGCTCTGGGTGACTCGGGGGCAGCGGGGTCCTTCTCCTCTCCCCGCCCCCACTTTCCAATCCAGGACATTTGGGTTTCCAGCACGAGACGCCGCCTAATCTGCCCTCTAATCCCGCAGGCTGGCGGTGCGCGGCCGCACGGGGACCTCAGCTGCTGCGGGGCTCCCGGGCTGGGGGCTGGGGCTCTGCACGTGCCCGGGCTGCCCCAGCAGGTCAGCGCTTCCCTCGGGTGTGCCACCACTCGATGACATAAATGCAGCTCCTCAATGAAGGCTCCTTCGTACCCCGCAGCCCTCCGTATCAAGGCTCTCCTGCCCAGTGCCAGCACCCGGGGATGGGGCAGCCCCCGGGACACCAGACTGCCTGCAGCTGCACTGGGACGTGGGCGGCAGGGCTGTGTGTCCCTCCCGTCCCCCTGAGCCACGCTGTGGCAGCAGGAGCCCCAGATTGACCCATGTTTCTGCAGCTCCCTCCAGGCTCTTGCCGAGCATGGTTGGTCCTCATGGAACAGAAAAATGTGCAGCGAAGCATCCACATCACCGCCCTGTGCATGCGGAGCCGAAACCGGTGTCCTGGACAGCGAGAGCTGTAGGCACGGGGGGCTTCCCTTCGCCTCCCCCCACAGCAGGGCTGGGCATGCAGAGGCACTGCCGCACAGGACCCCTCGCTGGCAGCAGCCGGAGGCAGCCCTGCTGCAGGACGCTCGCCCCGCACGGGCTCCCCCCGCACCCCCCGCACAGGATCGAGGGCTGCCAGCACAGGAGGCAGCGGAGGCCCCGGGCGCTAGCTGGGAAGGGAGGAAGGCGAGATGAAAGGCTGCGCTTTGGGAAGGGCTCGGCGCAAGAAGCGGTGCCGTGCTCTTCCCTCGCGGCCATCGGCGCTCTCGTGGGGGCTGCTGCTGAGAGCAGCCACGGAGCTGGGGAGGGGGCGCTGCGGGGAGCCTGGCAGGGCCCCTGTGACCCCTCGCGGAGGCATGAACCAGGCAAGGAAATGGCCGGAGTGGCAGCCCTCGTGTGGCTAGCTCTGCCCTTGGCAGCACTCTCACAGGCTGGGTCCCGCACCGCAGGGAGGGGACGGCCACCCCTACAGCCAGCACGAAGGACAGCGGTGTCCCCAGGGGTCATCGGCTGCCCCCGTCCAGCCCTGCAGCTGCCAAAGCCTCCAGCTCCAGTACCAGCACACGTTGTGCTGGGGCTGCGCCTCCCCATGCCCCCGTTTCTGTCCCCAAAAGAAGCACAGCCACCTTGTCTGGGGCAGGACCTGCAGCGCCTGAAACAGGGGCCCCAGCCCTGAGCAGCTGAAGCCCCCCACAGGGCAGAGAAGAGGGGTCCCCTCCCCACCCAGCTGGGCTGATCCCACCCCATCTCCCCCGTGCCTGCAGGGAGGGGGCAGATCCGTGTCCCCCTCCATCACCCAGCAGCATCTACAAAAATACTTTATTGTGGGAGCGGGGCGCGCAGGAGCTCTGTGCAGTACGAACCAACCAGCAGCCATGCCTCGAGCAGAAGAGGGGTGCAGCCAGCAAACCAAACCACGACCGGGGCTCCTGCAGCCCAGTCCCGGGGGGCAGCTGGAGCCGGGGGGCGCAGCCCCTAGGACGCCTTGGGCCGGGCGTTGAGGCGGATGATGGCCCGGTAGTCCCGGACCAGGTCCCGCAGCTGGTCCAGGTAGGGGTTGACGTTCTCCTCCATCCACTCCTCCACCGTGTCGGGGAAGTAGATGCTCTCCAGCTGGGCGCGCAGCTCACGGACGAGGCTCTCCCAGTCCTCGTGGAGCCTGGGGTGGGGAGAGTGGGGTGAGAGCTGGCTGCGGCTCCCCCAGAGCGAGACTGGGACCTCCTCACAGCCACCAACCCAGCCCCATGTAGGGACCCGGGGCTGCTCCTGGCCCCCCGCACCCCACGTACTTGAGCACCTTGCTGCCGAAGCTCTCCATGTTGCGGGGGTTCCCAAACTGGTGCTTCCGATGGTAGGGGCTGAACCAGCCCTTGATGCCGCTGGGGAGGCACAAGAGGGGGGGGGGTGCAGGGGGCAGGGGGCCACCCTGACCCTGCAGGTCCCCACTGCTCCAGCCCCACGGCCAGACCCTCCCACCACCGTTACCTCTCTTCCTCCAGGGCTTTCTGGATGCTCTCCTTCAGGTGGCCGTTTACCTGCTCCACCATGCGATAGATTTCTACGCCGGGGAAAGCTCCCCTTCCCTCACTGTGGGGAAAGCGCGGAGGGGAGGTGAGAGCCCAGCACGTGGCACAGCACCAGCCACAGCTCCAGGCTGGGTGGTGAGCCCCCGCACCCTGCAGGGCTGGGGGCAGCAACCCCTGATCCCCCCGGTGCACCCCTGGGGAGCAGCAGGCGCCCGGCTCCGTGCCGCAGCCACGCACCACGTCCCCTGCTCCAGCTGCATGCTCTGGAAGCCCAGCATGTCCAGGACCTTCCTCCGTGTCTCTTCCATGAAGCCCCCTGGGGAGGACGAGGAGAGGGAGCCAGGTGACCCCCGCACCACACCAGGGGAGCGAAGCCCTGCTGCCCCCTCCCCGGCAGCCAAGGGGGCTCCAGCGATGCTGCGGGGCGGGAAGGGTGGGGACGAGGGGCACGGCCCCGCTCACCGTGCACCAGGGTCTGCAGGCACACAGCCAGGGAGGGGATGCCGACGGGCAGCAGCTCGCAGAGCACCGAGTAGTGGTCGTACCTGCGGGGCAGGGACAGCCGTGCCGTCGCCTCGTGCGCGGCTGCCGGGCAGCGGGGCTGGGACGCGCGCCACGGCGCCCACCTCTGCCAGCCGGTGAGGACGATGCCCTGGAAGCGCAGCGGGGCGAAGCGCGGCACGGCCTGCATCACCCGCAGCCAGCTGAGCTGGTTCCTCACGTGGTGGTTCAGCGGGGGCCAGGCCTGCGCCGGGCCCGTGGTTCCCTTGAAGGCGCTGGCGAACCACACGGCCTCGAAGCCGCTCTCCGCGTACTTGGCCAAGAACTGCCCTGCGGCACCGGGGGAGTGGGGTCACGCTCATGGCCCAGCGGTGTGGGGTGGCATGGGGTGGGCAGGGCCCCCCCGGCTGCCAGGGGCTGCTCTGCCAAAAGCAAGAGCCCGTGCACAGGGGGGCTTCTGGGGGCTGGAAGGAGAGCAGGTGCCAACATGGCCCAGGTGAGCGGGAGGCATCACCCCTGGAGATGGCGGGATGGCAGGGACAGGCACGAGACCCTGTGCCACCATCCTGGGGGCCAGCTGGGCTCGGTGTGGTGGCTGCAGCAGTGGTGCCACCAGCCACGGGATCGTGTCCCCCCCCTCTCCACTGCCCAGGGTCCTGGCATGGCACCTTACCGATCTGCTCGACCTCAAAGTCGGGCGCGTAGAACCACACCACAGGTGAGATGTGCTTTGCTATCCCAGACTCTGCAAGGCAGGGACAGGGCAGGGACAGGGACAGGGACGTGAGCACCGGGGCCAGCAGCAGGAGGGTGCCTGGGGATCCTCACACCCCCACTAAGATGCCCGACGGGGTGGCACCGCTGCCGTCCCCATCCTCTCACCCCGCAGGGCTCCCGTGCTGATCTTCCTCAGCATGTCGTCCCACATGAGCGCCCGCAGCCCCTGGTACCGCGCGGCGATGAAGCCCAGCACCTGCTTGATGTGCTTCAGGTACATGGTGCCCACGTCACCTCTGTTGTGGCTCATCCAGCTCTTGGAGTCCATCCCCTCCCCGAGGTGGAAGACCTGGATTTGGGGGGCAGGGGGTGCTCAGCACCCCTCGGGGCAGGCCTGGCAGCCGGCGGTGGCTGGGGTCCTGCAGAGCCCACCTCGTCCGCCCCGATGTGGATCCAGGAGGAGCGCCTGTGCTTCTCCATCACCTGCGCCAGGAGGCTCTTGAGCAGCGCCAGCGTGTCCGGGACGTGGGGGTTGAAGCTGTTGGGGAAGCGCTCGACCTCCCGCAGGTGCTGGTACTTCTCGTGCTTGAGGATGAACTGCATGGGGAGGAAACCCGGCATGGGGGCCGGACGTGGGCCAAAAAGGGGGGACGGAGGAGCAGGGCTGGGGACACGGACCCAGTGACACATCCATCTGCAAGCCAGGTGCTGGGGACGCAGCCCCTCGCCACCTCTCGGTGTCCCCATCCTGCCCCCCCCCAGCAAACGCCCCTGGCCCCTACCTCCACGTGCCCAAAGGTCTGCACCAGGGGAACCACCTCCAGCTTGTGCAGCTCTGCCAGCTGCTGGATCCACTCGATGTCCTCCTCGCTGGGGAGGGAAGGGACAGCCTCAGTGCGGGCCACATGGGCACAAGGGCACGAGGACATTCCCTTCTCCTCCTCCTCTTCTTCCTCCCCTGGCACCCTGCCCTGCCCCAGCCGCCCTGCCCCACCCCAGCTCTCCCGGCTGCCCCACACCTCTGGGGACTTGGCTTTGGGGACCCAAATATTGACTCAGCAGGGCAGGCAGCAGGTCTGCCTGCAGCACCACGCACGCACAGCTCGGGCACGGTCCAGGCAGGGCACACCCAGCCTGGCACCGGCGGTGCCGGCATCCCCTCAGCCAGCTCAGCACCAGCCCCGGCTCACCTGTAAGCGTACGGAGACCTGAGGACTTCTAGCTCGCCCTTGAAGGGGAACATGTCCTCGTACTCGATCAGGACCCCGTTGGCGCCCAGCCGGGACAGAAGCGGGAAGAGCTGCGGGACAGCAGGGCAGGCTCAGCCTGCTGGCACCCCCGGGTGCGGGTGTCAGAGGGGATAGCCAGGCCCAGCCTTGCCCCGCTTGGCTGGTCCCTGGCGCCTTCACCTGCTCCAGGTAGGAGACCTTGGGCGCAGCTCCCTTGAGGTCGAGGTGGACGAGCCTCATCTCGGTGGCACTGATGTCCTTGGGGACCTGCTGCCCAGGGCCCTGCCTCGGGGCCGTTATCTTTGCCACGGGGAGCTCCAGAGCCTGGCTCCGGGGGCCGGCGCCCTGGCTGGTGTCACCCGCGTCCCCCCAGAACCCGCTGTCCTTGCTGACGTGCTTGTGCAGCTCCAGGGTCAAGCTGCAGGGAGCAGAGCAGGGCTGGGGGCACGTCCCCCACCAGGACCCTGACGCTGCAGGGGTCCCCCGGCTCGTGCCCCGGTCCCGCTCCCACCTCACCTGTCGCGGAAGAGGAGCTTGATGCCGGCCAAGGCCACGACGAGCAGCACGGCGAGGCGCAGCAGGTTCAGCTTGGTGCTCCGCTGGCAGGCCATGGCTGCTGGGCACTGACACAGACCCCGAGCGCAGGGCGCCCCACAGAGCCGTGTGAGGCCCAGAGAAAGGGGACACGGGGAGACCCCTCCCGCCACCCTGCTCCCCCGCAGGGACGCGCACGGAGGCCTCCCGTGCCCCCCCTACCTCATGTGCTCCGGGGCTGGTGTCGGGACCTGCCTCGGCCTCTGCCCCCGAGCGCAGCCTCCTCGGGCTCCGCCAGCGCAAACAGGGCGGTGGCTGCGGGGCAGGTCCTGCTGCGGGTGTTCTGGCGTCGCCTCCGAGGGATGCGACAGGATGAGGGCTGGTCACAGGGCAGCCCTGCCAGGGGGCATCACGGGGCAGCCATGGCACCTGCAGGGGGAGAAGCGATGGGCACCGGGCGGTGGGCACCAGGCACGGCCAGGGCGAGGGCTGCGGCACGGCCACGGTGGCCCCAGCACCGGGTGCCCCTGGGGACCAGGCAGCAGCTCGCACAGCACGTTATTTCAGCTCCCGGGGGTGCTGCGGTGCCATCCCCAGCACCTTCACCTTCCCATGGGCTGGGGGGCAGCCCAGAGACCCTCACCCTGCACAGCCCGCGGCGTGCACCCGGGGCGGTGAGTCCTTGGCACCAGCCCGGGGAAGGGGCGTGAGACCTTCCCCCCGCCAGAAAACATCCTCTGAGCAGGGCAAGAGCAAACCGCCCCCAGATCCGAGCCCAGCAAGAGGGGCAGCAGCTTGCCCCGAGGGCAGGGACGTGCGGGGATGGCACGGTAGCTGCTGGGCCCCCCCGCCAGCACGGGGGCAGCCGCAAGCGGCCCCTTCTGCTGGGCTGTGCCCCAACGCACCATTGCTCGGGGTTAAACGCCGCGCTGCTGGATTTGGGAGCGGAAAAGCAGATTTTGGCTGCTGCTGGTGCAGAGCCTCAGCTGACGGAGGGTTTGTTTGCGCTGCCAGAGCGGTGGCACCAGGGGAGGGCTGCTGCGAGCCGCCCGGCGCCTCGGGCCCCAGATCAGCCCTGTTCTGGATGCGACCCTGATCCCTGCCGACACCTCCCGCGCCGCGCTAGCCCCAGCACCGCCTGCAGGGCCAGCGAGGGGTGCGCTGTGCCCAGGGCACGAGGTCCCCCCACGGGGCAGGGCAGCACCACCCGGCCCCGGTGCTGAGCGCCCTGCCGGCCCCGGTGCTCAGGCCCAGGAGGTTTGGGGCAGGACGTGCCCGGCTGGCGGGCCACGGCGGTGGCGACGCTCTGCGCCCAGCCCTGCTGCACGCCCGGTGGGGGTGCACGGAGCAGGATGGGGCTCAGCGCCCCCGGGGGCTCAGCACCCCCGGCCCCGGGGAGGCTGCACCGCGCGGGGACGAGGCCTCGTGCAGCCGGCTCGCCAGCACCGGCGCTGTCACTGCCCGTTATTTAACGGGGAGGCGGCGTCCCGGGCTTTGCCCCCCCGCGCCAAGGCCCCGGCTCGGTCACGGCCCGGCGGCAGCCGCAGCCCCGTGCCCGCAGCCCCGTGCCCGCAGCCCCCCGGTTCCGCCCCCGCTCACCTTCCGCGGCCGGGACCTGCGGGCACAGCGCGGCGGGGGCGGCCCGGTACCGGCGGCGGGGCTGCCCCGCTGCACCCCCGCTCCCCCCGTCCGCCCGCCCTTACCGGCACGCGCGGGGCCGCGGCGGGCAGCACCGGGCGCGGGCACGAGCACGGGCGCGAGCACGCGCCGCCGCCACCGCCGCCGCTCTTAAAGGGCCCGGCCGCAGCGAGCGCCGCCGCCCACCGGGAGCTGCCCGGTGCCCCCCGGCCGGCCCCGCCATCCTTGTGCCCGGTGTCCCCGAGCCCCTGTGCCCCGGGTGCCCCGGCCCCCCCCGGCCCCCCCGCACCCCCGTGCGCCCGGTGCCCCCCCCACGCCCCCCGCCGGTGCCGCCGCCACCCGCCCCCTCCCCGGCCACGCCCCCTCCGCTCAGGCCCCGCCCCCCGCGCTGCTGGCCCCGCCCCCTCCCCGCTCATGACCCCGCCCCCCCGTGACGACACCGGGGCGGCCGCGCGCGTTGCGGGGGGGGGGGGGGCAGGATCGCGGCGCGCGTGCGCGGAGTGCCGGCGGCGGCGGGCGGGGCCGCGCGGCGCATGCGCAGAGCGGGGCGCGGCCGGCAGCGTGCCGGGCGCCGGTGGCGGCGGGGCCATGAACGCGGCGCAGGGCACGGTGGGCAGCGACCCCGTCATCCTGGCCACCGCCGGCTACGACCACACCGTGCGCTTCTGGCAGGCGCACAGCGGCATCTGCACGCGCACCGTGCAGCACCAGGACTCCGTATCCTCACCGGCGGCACCGCCGGGGCCGTTACCCGGGGGGGGCCCGCTGCTGTCACCGGGGGGCGCGGTGGGTGCGGGGGGAGGCCCGGTGCTGCTGCCGGGGGGGGGCGGTGGGTGTCGGGGCGCCCCGTGCCGTTACCGGTGGGTCCCGGTGCCGTTACCGGGAGAACCAGGTGGGTGGGGGGGGCCCCGGTGCCGTTACCGGGTGGGGCGGTGTGGGAGGGCTCAGTGCTGTTACCGGGGGGCAGCTGCTGGGTGTGGGGGAAGGCCCGGTGCTGGTAGCGGAGGAGGGACGGGGTGTGTGGTGGGGTCCCGGTGCCGTTACCGGGGGTGGTCATGGTGCATGAGGGGGGGTCCCGGTGCTGTTACCGGAGGGGTCCCGGTGCCGTTCCCATCCTTACCGGCGCCCGCAGCAGGTGAACGCGCTGGAGATCACGCCGGACCGCAGCATGATCGCAGCCGCAGGTGAGCCCTGGGGTGGCGGCGGCGGTGGCGGGGCCCGGTCCCCCCCGCCCCGCTGAGCGCCTCCCGGTGCCGCAGGCTACCAGCACATCCGCATGTACGACCTCAACTCCAACAACCCCAACCCCGTCATCAACTACGACGGCGTGAGCAAGAACATCACCTCGGTGGGCTTCCACGAGGACGGCCGCTGGATGTACACGGGCGGGGAGGACTGCATGGCGCGCATCTGGGACCTCAGGTGGGCAGGGCGGCCGCGCTCCCCCCCCCCCCCCCTGCGGTGGGGCCGGGTGGGCGCCCCGGGGGAGCCCCAACACTTGCCCACATCGTTCCGTTGCAGGTCCCGCAACCTCCAGTGCCAGCGGATCTTCCAGGTGAACGCTCCCATTAACTGCGTGTGCCTGCACCCCAACCAGGTGAGTGCCGGCTCCTCTGTGAGTTCCCAGCTCACGCTGCCAGCACGGCTCCTGGGGAACCCGGGGGGCTGCAGAGTTTCGTACTGGCAGCTGCAGCAAGACGTGTTCCCCGTGGGAAAACACGTTGTGTGCCACTGGCTGCGTGTATCAGGTTGGTGACAGCAGGCGGTGCTGCCGTGGGCGCTGGGAGCAGGCTGTCAGCAAGGTAACGCACGGAGATGGTCGCTAGCTCACAGCCTCAGGCAGGGCACAGGCGGGTTTGGAGCCGTACAGCTCCGTCTCTGCTAGCCCCTCACTGCCATCGTTCCTGGAGGAGGCGGTGGGCACCCAAATGCTGGGCAGCCAGCAGCGCCGCTCGGCCCCGGGGGGCTGGAGCTGCTGGTGGCACCGCGGGACCAGCAGCGGCAGCTTCTTGCACCCAGGGCTGGGGTCGGTGCGGGGACAGCCCCGTGGTGCAGGCAGAGTGCGTCCCTGCCCCTGGCTTGCACGGGGCAGCAAACGTCCCCAAGAGGGGCTGTGGGTGAGCAGACGGTCTGGGCTCGTGCCCCTGTTGTTTGGCACCTGCTGCAGGCTGACTCGTGGGTCGTGCGTGGGTGCCTCTGCTGAGTTCATCTGTGCTAATTGCTGGCTGCTGCAAAGAGGCAGCGAAGTGGCTGTGCCAGCCTCTCATCCCACTCCTTGGGGACCACCCCACGCCTCAAACCAAGTGTGACAGGAGGGCAGCGGGTGGCGTGGGGCGCGCTGGGGGGGGGCTCTGCTCTTAGCACTGCCAGCAGGAAAAAGCAGAGGCCCACAGCCCCAGTTCCCTTCATGACTCCTGTTGGACTTGCTGGGGAGCCACCAGTTGGTTCAAAAGCTGCCACAGGGATTGTTTGGACTAAGGAAACAAAGCTAATAAGGAGTGCGATGTGTTAGGAGATGGCAGTGAGAGTCAGTGCGTATCAGTGCAGTGTTGACGGCATGTCCGGTCCATTTTGCAAGCACAGGGCTGCAGGGTTGGAGTTGCAGATGTGCTAGTGCAAGGTTTATGTGTCTCGAGAGCAGACCTTTTAAAAAAGATGAGTAACAGAAATATTTCTTTGCTTTTCATTTTGCAAGGGTTCAATTTTGCAAATCCCGAGTTTTGGACTGAATTTGAGACCAGTTATTTGAACCAGACTTCATCCAAACGCTGCTGATGCTCCTATAGCACTGTACTGCAGTAAAACAAAAGCTGTACATAGATGATAAACGTGAAACAATCCCCGACCGTGATGCTGCTGAGTTGCAGGAGAAGCTTTGTGAGCAGGACAGAGTTAATTAGCCCAGAGGTGGCAGTATTTATTCAGGTAGCTTCATCCGCCTGTGCAATTCCTCACTGCAGTGCTGCTGGCTCAGTTCTCAGAGGGATTTCTCGCAGCCTGGGTAAAGCCGTGACGGCTTTAGCAATTGTACTCGCACCTGCTAAGGGTGGGCTAAGGACTGACGCGTCCAGAAGACGCCTCTGCACTGCACAGTCAGCTAAATATATCGGGGGATGATTGTCTTCTCCGGAAACAAGCTGTTGCTCGCAGGTACGGGATCAGCTGCGCCCGATGACCTGATCTCCTCTAGGGATTCTGCTAAAATTATGGGCAGTGCAAGTCTGTCGATAAAAGCCCCGGTCTGAATGGAGAGCTGCCAGCATTGTCTGCTGGGCTGAGCAGGGATCGGAGCCAGAACTCCTGCCCTTCAGCTGGCTCCTGTCCTTACCCTCTCGGAGAAGGGGAGAGAGAGAGAAGAACCTACTTAGGCTCGTGTTTTTCAGGTGTCTGTACGCTCTTGAGTGCTTCAGTTGTTTGCTGGCCAACCTGCATCCTCATGCCCACTTCTCAGACGTGCTGAAAGTCATCTGGCCTCTGTGGATGTTGTTTGGAGCAGCAGCTGAACAACAGTGCTGCAAATTAGGCACCTGCTGTCTGTTCTGGGGTTTATAAAATTAACAAACGCTTCTGCAAAGGTAAACAGCCTTTTTGCAGAGCGTAACGTGAGATTGATACCCGGCCTGCTCTCGGTGCTCAGGGCGATCAGCAGGCTGCTGTCTGCCTGGGAGCTGGAGCTCCGAAACCGTTCCCAGCGGCGAGCAGAGGCCCAGCTCTGGGCTGGGAATGGTCAGGCAGAAGAGGTCCCTGATGCTTAAAACCAGAGCAAGGCTCCGGCTGGTGCCGCAGGGACATGTTCTGGGGCTGCTCTTTGGGGGGATTGCCCAGAGGCTGCTGTTTTCTTGCAGGCCGAGCTGATTGTGGGCGATCAGAGCGGTGCCATTCACATCTGGGACCTGAAAACAGACCACAACGAGCAGCTGATTCCGGAGCCTGAAGTTTCTGTGAATTCAGTGCACATTGACCCCGATGCCAGCTACATGGCAGCTGTCAACAGCTCGGTAAGCTCCGACAGCCTCGGATATGAGGTGGGATGCACGGGTACTCCTGCTGGGACATCCTCATGTGGGCAGAGCACCCCGTTTCCACATACCGTGGAGTTTTCCCGTGCTGTGGTGGGACGCAGGGAGTCCAGGCTGCTTTTGGGTGGGGGCCACCAGCCTGGCCACAGACCCCCGTCTCCCCGCAGGGAAACTGCTACGTGTGGAACCTGACGGGCGGCATCGGAGAGGAGGTGACCCAGCTGATCCCCAAGACCAAGATCCCGGCGCACAACCGCTACGCCCTGCAGTGCAAGTTCAGCCCCGACTCCACGTGAGTGGCTGCCAGCCCCTCGCCCAGCCCCGACGGGAGCGGCCGTGCCCCCGGCTGTGGGTTCCG
This sequence comes from Anser brachyrhynchus, assembly GCF_964034855.1. Classification (NCBI taxonomy): domain Eukaryota; kingdom Metazoa; phylum Chordata; class Aves; order Anseriformes; family Anatidae; genus Anser; species Anser brachyrhynchus. The sequence goes on from NC_137733.1 coordinate 16,873,206, forward strand.
TGCCGCAGGTCCCCGGGAGGAGGGGGACAGGGGCGGTCACAGCAGCGGGGGGCTGCGGTCCGGGTGTCCCCGAGGTGTCCCCATGGTCTCGCAGTGTTTCTGTGGGTTCCCAGCCACGCGCTGGGCTCACAGCTGGGGTCCACTTGCTGATCTCCAGGAGCAAGTGGGGAACTTGGTGTGCTCCTTCACCAGGTCAGTACAGCTTGAACTCGTAAGGCAGATGACACAGGGCTAAAGAAATCTGATTACAGAGAGCACAGGTCTCTGGTTTATTACTGTTCTACACGTGTATTAACAAGCGGCTTTAGGCACACCGTGACTAACAGGGTTACCTGTGTGTGTCTCATTGCAGGCTCTTGGCTACGTGTTCTGCAGACCAGACGTGTAAGATCTGGAGGACTTCAAACTTCTCTCTGATGACAGAGCTGAGCATTAAGAGCAATAACCCAGGGGAAACCTCTCGTGGCTGGATGTGGGACTGTGCCTTCTCCGGGGACTCCCAGTACATTGTCACAGGTGGGACACCGACAGCTCACTGCCCCTGGTTTGGCTGGGTGGGGCCGGGCACTGACACAGGACTGAGGTTCTCTATGTGGGACGTGACCAAACCCTGGTGTGCCCATGTGTGAGGAGAGGAAACCTCTGATAGAGTATTCAGCCTCACGCCCCCCACACAGTGCACAAACTCCCTTCAGCTTTCAGCCTGTGCTGTAATAGGGCGGCTGTTGCCTCCTGTTTAAAATGGACAGATGATCCTCACGTGTCCAGTGTATGTCACCTGGTAGCAATGCTGCCTGCAGTACTTGCAGCATGATAGTCCATTCAAAACATACGTGTAATTTCCACAGTAACTTCTCTGTGAAGTGCTGAATATCCCAAATAATACAAAAAAGCACCAAGTGTCTTGCTCTGCACAGCTCCCTTGCCTATCATCAACAGCACTCAGAACTGTTGAATGAAGCAAGAGAACAACCTTTCTTCTAATAAGAAAAAAGTTTGAAGGGCAACACAACATCTCCTCCTTATCTTTTCCCCTTCTGTTGCAGCCTCCTCTGATAACTTGGCCAGACTTTGGTGCGTGGAGACAGGAGAGATCAAGAGGGAATACAGCGGCCACCAGAAAGCAGTCGTCTGCCTTGCTTTCAATGACAGCGTGTTGGGATAACGGTGACGCGGGGGAAAGGAAGGACCTCTGCTTGTTTTCCCTTGTCTTAAAACGGCCAGCACCCTCTCTGGAGCATGAGGCACGTGCTCACCGCCGTCCCCTCGGATGGAGAGGGCTTGCTCCAGCAGCAGCATCTGCCTGGAGTGAGACCAGGCTTCAGCTTGGAGCAGATGATGACTAAACGTGTGTGGTCTCCCGGGGAGGCCACTTGGACAAAAGGGAAGGGGAGGCACGGTGCCACAGAGGGGAGCTGGGCGCAGAGCAGCTGGAGGCAGCCCTCTGGAGGCTACTGCCAACAGCCCCGTGATGGTTTTTGTACCCCAAAGTGGAAAAAATCAGCCTAACTGGAGTCGGCTGAACAAAGAGGAAAAGTAGCTGTTTCCTTGTTTTGCAATCCCTTTATTCAAAGTGTATTTCACAGACTGACTTGGAGAACTGCACTGTTATGAAACCAACCACCCCCGACAAGTTTAATAACCTCGTGTTGAACAGGGCGTGTGGCCAGAAAACACTAGCTACTCCCCGCGGTTCCTGTCTAGATCTCCTAGTACCTACGTACAAGATGCAGCCCTGAAGCGCAGCTGCAATAAAGCATCTGTACCGACGGTGCTGAGCGGAGTTCTGTTCTTTTCCTAAACTCTCCTGAACTGCAGCGTGAGCAGCAGGCAGCCTTCAGGGCGATGTTGTAGATGTTACCTTCCTTGTTGGAAGCAGAGGCTTTTCAGGAATCCCGTTCAAGTATGTAGGGCAGTGAGAGGGCATCCGTGGCTGCAGGACTTACTCGGGGAGGTAATAGAAGCAGATAGACACGCAGATGTTGCTGGGAAAACATATGTCAATGCAAAGGTAGATCAGCCGCTGCTTCCCCGGACCTGCCAAATGAGCGAGGACAGAAACGAGGTGAGGGATGCTTTTGCAGACCTGCAGCTATGAGTCCCTAGGGAGCCAGACAAGTGGAACGCCTGAGGGAATGACCTTTCTCATTAAAGCTGGGGTGAGACCAGAAGGAGAGCTCCTCAGGCTGCTTCTGGTAAAGACGAAGGTGACAAGTGTTAAGCCAACAGCATCAGAGTGGAGCTCAGGCTGCGCTGCTCGAGGAAGGGGTGCAGAGCCTCTCCCAGCCCGCACCGCAGCTCGCTGCAGGCTGTGGGTGAGAGCCAGCAGGGCAGCTATCCCTGAACAACGGCCTGATTCTGAAGCAGAGGTCACCTGTCCCTGCCCAGGCCTTGGCAGCCCACCCTAGGACTCACAGTGAGAGTCTGTTCCTCGTAGAGGTACAAACTGATTGTGCCGCACTCTTCTGCCCAGGGAGATGCGACTTACCCTCCGCTCTCCTGACCCAGAAGATGGGCGTCTGCTCGCACAGGGCTTGGACGGCCTCCCCCAGGCCGCTGGGGTCCACCGGTTCCCCTGCCAGAACGCCCAGGAACTCCCGGTAGTACTTGGTCTGGTTATTCCGCTGCAGCAGCAGCTCGCCCTGGAGGAAAGGGCCCCGTTAATCCCCCCAGGGCAGCTTGCTCCTCCCCACCCTGCCTTCAGCCCCAGCCCTGCTCGCATGTCCAAGTCGCCCAGAAGAGCCCCTTCCAGCCCAGCTGGAGATGCTTTCGTTCAGTGAAAGCCGGGGAGCTTTCATGCAGGAGCCCCAGTGCCTGGCAGGAGCTTGCTTCCCCTTGGGAGCCAGGGCTCCTTGCACCCCTCCTTCCCGGCTGGGTGGGAGGCAGCCAGCAGGGAGCGGGGGGACCCCAGCAGCCCCTAGGAAGGGGGGAGCAGCTGGCAGGGCACACCCAAAGCAGGCATCTGGCTGCTGAAACAGAACACCCCCCGTGCACCCATTGCATTTTTGTTCAGAGGGGCTGGGTACGTGATTCGCTCCGACTCGCTTCCCTGGGAGCTGCTCACAGACCCCTCTTTGTTCTCTGTTCCCCAGAATTTTGAGCAGGTAACAGAATACAGCGGGACTGGGCTCGGTGAAAGCCCTGCTGTACGCCTCTGTGGGACAGAGCACCTCTGTGGTGCGGCTCTGCTCTTTCTCACAGCAGGCGGGCTATCAACAAAATGAGGAGTTGTCCGCGTGCTCACAGACTCGCTCAGGACTGAGCAGGAACCGAGGCAGCGCTGCCCGGAGCAGCACTGCCCGGAAGGCACACCGTTTGCAGAGGGCGGTCAGCACAGCCCCCCCTTCCCTCCAGGCGCCCAGACCGGCCGTGCCCATCACTCACTCTCAGCTCCGACATGCTGAGCGTCGCCCGCGTGCTCTCACGGTCCCCGGGCTCCATCCTGCGCAGGTAGCAGGCGCGCTGCTCCGCGGGCCGGTAGCACACGTAGCCCTGGGAGGAAAAACATGCCCTGTTAGAGCAGGCCCCGCACGCTCCCTCGAGAGCCCAGCCGTGGGCATCTCTCCCCGGTCCTGCCTCGTTTCTCCTCTGTGCAGCAACCGCCGTGGCTGCGCCTCGCTCAGCACTCGGCGCGTCCTGGCCAGGCCGCGGCCGCTTGTCCCCAGGGTGACCCCCGGGTCCGCGCAGAGGGATGGGGAGCAGGGGCAGATTGCTTTTTCCCTGCTCAGGCCCCAGCAGCTCTCCTGCCCGTAGCCCGGGGCTCCCGCCGCGGCACACTCACGTTCTGGCTGTCATACAGCACGACGGCGCTGCGGTTACTCCGCGAGGTGACGTAGTAAGTCACGGTGCTCCTGGACGCGTCCACCAGGGCCGTCTGGTTCCTCGGCGAGTCCTGCTCCCCCTGCAGCGGCAGCCGCACCGCCTGCGAGCCGGCCTGGGCACACAGCAGGGGCAGCCCCAGCCAGCAGCCGCCCAGCGCCCGCGCGCAGCACCTCCCCTCCCAGAACCTTTCCCGGCCCCTGCTGACCCAGGGAGGCCAGGACGTCCTGCCCCACGGCGTCCCCGAGCCCCCCTGCCCGGTGCTGCAGAAGGGAAGCTCTGGTGGGTTCTCCCGGCCACCGCAGCCTCGCACCCCGCGCTCGACACCTGCCCAGGCGGCGCAGCGTGCTGCGGGAGCGCGGGGACTCGCTGGGGCGTGCCTGCTCAGCAAAATGCCGGCCTGGGTCTATATTTACAAATGATGCTCTGGAGCTCCTCTAATTTCAGGCAGGGCTGAGCGAGGCAGCAGCTGCTCAGCCTGGTGCCCGCAGCGCAGCCTGGGCTGAACCCAGCCCCGCACCCCTGCGGGCGGGCACGGAGCAGGGCTGCGGGCAGGACCTCTCCAGCACCCATCCGAGCCGCATCCCTCACCTGGGCAGAGCTGGGGGAGAAGCCGAGAATCCCCCCAGTGCTGATGCCAACGACTGCAAAGAACAAGGCAACGGACAGGATGATCCAGAACGTCCTGGACGGACTTGGGAATTGGGCTGCGAGTCTCCTGTCCTGGGGGCCAAGGCAAAACAAGGGAAGAACAGGAGTTAAAATGAACGCTTCTTTGCCATAAAAAAAAAAAAAAAAAACATTTCAATTCTCTGAGGCACGGAGGAATTCAATACATTCCTGCGGTTCGACTCGCTGCAGGCAGACAGCGAGCAGGCTCCTCGAGCCTCCGTCAGCTCTCGACCTCAGTGCTGTGCAGCTCCCAGATCTCCACCAGGAACGTGAGCCTTCCCCCCCTAACGCTGCGGGAAGCCGAACGATTCCATCAGTCCCGTTCAGATGTGACAGCCCCAAACCTGACTGTGCCAGGAAGATCCCTGATAGCTAACAAAATCCCCCCGGTGGGAAATGAGTGCACAGACACAGAAATGCCGACTTGTGGGGCACCTCTGCTCCCCCTGCCCTGCCGCACAGCTTTGCTACGCCAGCATCTGAGGCCGTGTGAGCACAGCACCTACAGGGAAGCCCAGCTGGCAGACCCAGCTGCCTTACAGGGGGCTGAAGTGGGTGGTGGGCCCTGGAGAGGTGAGGAACAAACCTCACTGGGACCACGGCAGCTGCAGGAGCTCAGCCCCAGGCAGGCACCGTGGGAGGGCTCCGTCTGCGATTCCTGGGGCCCGGGGGTACTCACCGCAGGGACCGCGCTGCTGGTGCTGTTCCCGCCCTCCATCCTCGCTTCAGATGAGGACCTCGCTCCTGCAACTCTGCCTCCGGACCACACGCAGACTGTGCATGGTCCTGAGCTGCGACCGTGCCCGAGAAACTTAGGCGCACGGCTGCAAACGTGAACGTGGCCCCTGCGGCCAAAGCAGCACCCAGGCAGGTGCTCCTGCCTCAGACCTGCGAGCAGGGTGAAACCTTAGAGCTGCAGGGACAGGAGGAAGGAGGGGTGAAAGCCGAGGCTGCAGAGGGATCCTGTCAGCGGTACAAAAACCGCTCTTCCTGCTTACCTGGCGAGCCAGCCGGAGGCACGCAGGTGGAGCATAACTGAGGGCTTTGTGCAGGGCCTCCCTGCTGGCAGTCCCTAGTAGTGGGACTGGGTAAGTCTCATTACGAGATGAAATGGATAGAGAACAGTGGCAGGCTGCCCTTGTCATCGGTTATTTCTACATTTCAGCATGAACTTTGTGCTGCCAGAGCTCCGCGGGCTGAAGCCAACTGTTTATCCTGCAGGCTGGCACACCCCAAGCCTTGGCTGTAGACGTGCTCGTGTCCCACCTACAGACCCCGCCTCATCCAGGCCCAGGGGAAAGATCCGAGCTGTAAAGTCCCCGTCCCAACACGAGCTGCCCTCACGCTAACACGCATTTCCTGCGAGGAGAAATACCCCACGGGGATCAGAGCTCCCACCTGGCCAGACTTCAGTTTTCCTGGGCAGGCCAGGAGCCCCTGTCACAGCTTTTGTATTTTTGAGACCTGCTAGCCAAACATAACCAACCCCACGGAGGCAAGGAAAACCCCAACAGAGTTCCTCCATGTGGCATCTATTAAGGGAAGATCTGACAAACGTAGCCCAGGGTTGGCTTTGTTTCTTTTGCTAATACTCTGTGTAAGGAGTACAGGTGGCAAGCACAAATGTATCCTTAACTCCCGGAATTTCCCCAAAGCACAGCTGCACCGAAGCGCACACACAGACTACAGAATGAGACAACGCAAGGGAAAAGCAGGTTTGCAAGTTTAATGTGAATTCAAGTAGTGGGTTCAAAACCGTTGGGAAGTTGACACAGTTGTGCAGCACGATTGACACTTTCACCAATACATTTCAGCACACGTGAATCGAGGTAACGGTTGCCTTGTACAGCGAACAGTCCTCAACGGGGACAGCGTGCTGCGGTAGGAGGCTGAACGCCCCACCTGGCATGGACTAGTGTACCTGACAAATTCCGAAATTAAAAGCACCAGAGGCAGGAAGCGGATTAAAGAACACACCGTTGAGTCAGACCCTACCTGCAGTAGACCCATAAAGTTCATCTCCATGTTACCCAGCTAAAGTGAGAGGTCTTTTGTGACTTTCATAAGCCTTCTAGCTGGAGACGAGAACAGGGAAGAGATTATTCTTGCTTCCTTACACAACCCCGAGTTACGAAAGAATTCTTTTACAAGATCCAGCTAATACTGCGGTAACACAGAGACAACGAACCACGGTTATCGCTGTACAAACACGGCGGTAAGTCCACGCATCTCTAGTGTCCGAGGGGAAGGAAATGGTATCGCTAGAGCTACTCAACTGAACAACGGCAGATGAAGGAAGGGCAGCATTTAAATGTAACTACCAATAGTTGAATCTATAGGAAAAAAAATGTTATTTGCATATATATTTTTCTTAATTCTGTAATACAAAAGCTTTGAACTGTGGCCTTTGATTCAGCCCGCATAAAAATCTATCCCGAAGCCTGAGCTGCGCATCACCTAAAACGTACCTAGAGATCTAACTAAAATCATCACCTGAGCAAGCAAGCACTCTTCTTCAGACAAGCAACTGGTGCCAGGCCAGACACACAAGGAAGATCTCCAGATCAGATGTTTAAAGGAAGCACGTGCTATTGTCGTACATAGCCAGTACTCTTTCAGGTTTATTTTGGTAGAGAGTTGTAATGCGGGTACTACATCCATCCTCTACAGACTGAGTCTGAACTCACACCCTACAGCTAAAGCCAAGGCAGGCGCTATTTCGATGCTGAGGCAGCAGGGAAGTGCAGGAACCAACGTGGTGTCTAACCCATCAGGTTACTTCTGGGGAGCAGCAGTAGTGAGGGACAGTCCTATGTGGTTACAAACTTTCTGCATCACCAAACGCAAAAGCTTACGAGAATTCAAACTACTGTGATCGGTGAAGTACATTCCTCTTATCTTCCCCTTCCGGGAAACAAGATATATTATCATATACTATACTTAAATTTATACTTTAAATATATTCTGATATATAGTTAGGATCGGGGTAGCTCTTGTACATACACGTACCTTACACACACACCCAACACCGGGACAAATACAGTATACAGAAGACATCGTTTGTATTTTGCGTGCGGAATCACCCCAATCTGCATCGCAAGTGCAATTTGTAACGGTCACACAAAGGAGACTGGTTACAGCTCCTCCGACCCGAAGTCACGCTTACAGCGGGCTGTGCTGCTGAACATGACCCCATCCGAAAAAGTCAATCGAAGGCCAAATACTAATTCCGTCAGCCCCTGCAATCGTTTCCAAACACAGCTGCTAAGTTACTACACGCTCCAAAAGTCATTTCCCTGAATAAACCAGACTGAGCCGCAGTCTGTCCAGGAGAGGACACGCTGCAAATTGCCGGGTTCTCTTCCTCACATCAGTTGGCTCTACTTTTCTCAGCTCAGCCTAGAGGACGACACGACACGGAGCATCACAAACGTCTGGATATACGCGTTACTTATCATTAACAGAGCCCCAAACCCGCAACTCGTGTGACGCCATAATGCCCTCTTTGTTTCAAAGTGCATTTTTAAAAGACTGAGATGTAAACAAAATCATATCGAGAGGACAGAAAGGTTAAAAGGCTAAGGATCGCTAGCTTCAGGTGGTATCATAGTGAGTACATTACTGCCACAAGGTGACTAACTGGGGCCCCCCTCGGGAGCCGCCTCCACAGCGGCGTTCTGCTATATTAATCCTCCAGAGCAGGGAGAAGGTCAGCTATGCTATCGACATAGTAATCGGGGACCAGGCTCTGCCTGGCGGGGCAGTCGCTCTCCTCGTGGCCTTTCACCTCCTCCAGCGTGGTGACCCCGGTGAGGGTGAGCAGGGTGGTGAGGCCGCAGGTGTTGCCCATCAGGATGTCCGTGTCCAGCCGGTCTCCCACCATGATGGTGCGTGCGGGGTCGATGTCGAACTCGCTGGCCACACAGTCGAACATGTAGCGGTTGGGCTTCCCCACGATGAACGCCTCGCGCTCCGCCGCCGTCTCCACCGCCTTCACCAGGCAGCCGGTCCCTGGGGGCAGAAGCGACGGCGCCCGTTAGAGGCTGCAGGGGACCGGCAGCACCCCTACAAAACCCCACGGTGCTTTGGGGATGGGATGTCCCAGCTTCCCAGAGAAATAACCCAGTAGCTTCCTGCAGGAACGTGCTGTGGCATGAGCTCAGAGGGGAGCAAAGTACAGCAAAGGGGGGGTGAGGCGGGGATAAGGAGCGGTCCTGCTGCCTCTGGGAGGGGTTGCAGGGGGGGTTGGGAAACCGGGAATGGGGCCACCGGGTGCTGGAGGGGCCGGGGCCGCCCTGGGCACCCCTCCCCCGGCCCGGACACCCCCCGTATGCCCGGTTACCCCCTACCCCCCCCCCCCCTTCGTCCCTTTCGCCCCCGGCTCGCACCGGGGATGGCGGCGCCGCCCTCGAGCGGCAGGCGGTGGTCGCGGTTGGTGGCGACGAGCAGGCAGTCGGGGCCGCGCAGCAGGTAGCGCAGCGCCTGGCACAGCTTGGCGTAGCTGAAGTGCTCGTCGAAGCCCACCAGCACGGCGCGCACCGCGGGGTCCAGCGGCGCCCGGGCCCAGTCGGCGGGCGCGGGGCCGGGCAGGGCGGCGGGGCCGGGCTCGAGGTGCGGCACCCCGGCCTCCCGCAGCTCGGCCGCCAGCGCGGGGCCGCCCAGCACGTAGGCGGCGGCGCCGGGCGGCAGGGCCTGGCGGAGGAAGCGGGCGGCGCAGTAGGCCGAGCCGAAGACGTGCCGGGGGGTGGCGGGGGGGAAGCCGAGGCGCCGCAGCTTCTCGCCGTAGGCCTGCCGCGTGCGGCTGCTGTTGTTGGTCACGTAGCACAGCCGCTTGCCCGCCGCCGCCAGCCGGCCCAGCGCCGCCGCCGCGCCGCCCAGCGCCGCCTCGCCGCGCCACAGCACGCCGTCGCAGTCGAAGAGCAGCGTGTCCGCCGCCCCCAGCACGGCGCGGGCCGCCTCGCCCTCCAGCCGCCGGCACCGCCGCCGCCCGCCCGGCCTCGCCTCCGCCGCCGCCATGGCTTCACCGCGCCGGGCCGCCCGCCCCCATTGGCCGCCGCCGCGCCCCGCCCGCGCTCGTTGGCCCGCGCCGCTTCTCGCCCCGGATCCCGTTGGGCGCCGCACGCCTCGCCGACGCCCCGGCGCTCGGAGGGCGGCGCCGCTATTGGCCGCGCGGCCTCGCCGGCCGGCCCGCCGCGCGCTCCTATTGGCTAGCAGCGTGCGGGCTCCGCCGGCCATTGGGCAGCCCGCGCGCCGCGTCCGGAGCCTGCTCGGGAGGGGGGAGCGCGGTCAAAGCGCGGGGGGGGGGGCGCAGCCCCCGGCCCCCAGCCGCCGGTACCCCCCGGCCCCCCCGGAACCCCCTCCCCCCGGAACCCCCGCGCCGGGCGCCGTTCCCCGCCGAGCCCTTGGGGCGACCGGCCCGCGGCCCGTTGTTATGACGACACGGCCGTAAAGCCGCCATCTTGGCCGTGCGGCGCGTTGCGACATGGAGGCCGCGACGGCGGCGGGCGCGGGGCCGGCGGCGCTTACGGCAGCCGCGGCCGGGGAGCGGCAGGGGGAGGCGGCGGCACCGAGCTCCAGCCCCGCCGGGCCCGCGGCCTTCCTCGGCCTCCCCGCGCCTTTCGGCGAGGAAGGTACCGGAGCCGCGCCGGGGCCGGGGGGGCGGCGCGGGGCGGGGGGAGGGGGGGCGGCGGTGGGGCGGCGGCGGGCAGCGGGGGCTCGGGGCTGGGGGTGCCGGGCCCCCCCCGGGCCGTGCCAGCGCCCCGGTGCCGTGCGCGGGCACCGGCCGTGCCCCCCGGTTCCCCCCCGCCCCCCCCCCCCCCCCCACCGGCTGATCCCGGCCGGTGCCGGGCCCGTTTCTCCCTGCAGATGAGGCCGACGTGCACAGGTGCGGCCGCTGCCAGGCGGAGTTCACGTCCCTGGAGGAGTTCGTCCAGCACAAGCTGCAGAAGGGCTGCCAGCGAGCCCCCGAGCCCGCGGCGCCGCCGCTCCTCCCGCAGCAGGAGGCACAGAAGGTGAGGGCGGGCGGCCCCCGGCCGCGCCTCGGCGTGGGGTGAAAAGGGTCTGATGGGCCGGGGGGGGGACAACGCAGTGCTACGTCTCCAGAAGTAACAGAGCTTTTCTATTAAAGTCTTATCTGCCGTGACAGGTTGTTCCCTCCGTCGAGGAGTCCATAACGGTTGCCCATATAGTTGTTGAGGCGTCTTCAATAGCAGATGAGATCGGCAACGCGTCAGCGATAGTAGGTGAGCCTCACGGCACGCATGCCTTTACATCCCTGCTGTCAGGAACTTGTTCGCTTGTCCGGCGTCCTCTTCTGTTTGATTTCCGTTGTGGTTGGGTAAATGATGTCTCTGTGCTGTATGCTTGGGACTGGGCGTTACCGTAAAGAGGCAAGAGGCATCCCTAGGCCAGCTCTGCAGTGATACAAACTAGATTTAAACTTCCATTGCAGAAGTACCCATTTTATTATTAACACTATAACAACAAGAACTTTACAAAGACCGGTGTTCCAGAGTTAAAGCACCCATTTCTCCTTCCTACCGCTTGAAATTCTGAGGGAGCAAGTTGATCTAGTCATGTAAAGCCGTCTTTTGTAAAGGGCATAGCTGTCTTTGTGTCCTTTTCCCAGGTAGTGGGCACATAAAAGAAGTCATTGTTGCTGGAGACCACGTTTTCGAAAACCCAAATGGTGATGTTGACGGGGAAGTCGCTGAAGAACAAAGCAACCCCGATGATCAGGAGCAGGATATTTCCACAGAACTGATAAAAGTTAAGCTTCTGGTTAACAAGGAAGGACGATATGTGTGTGAATTATGCCAGAAGACGTTTAAAACAGTAAGTATGACTTCCACTCTGTTAGATTAGTACGATATTTAGGCTAGCCATTGCACTAAGATGTCTCAAGTTAACAATGTGCTTTTCTACTGCACGTATGCTTTGACATTAGAACTTTACTTTTGAAAAGGAACTATTTTTTCTGGATAAAAAGCACGTAGTTGAAATGCAACATCCTTTACCATCTGAAACATCTTTTAAAATGCATTTCTTACCCTAGGCAAGCATCCTCAAAGCTCACATGATCACTCACAGCAGCAGGAAGGACTATGAATGTAAACTCTGTGGAACTTCCTTTAGGACAAAGGGGTCTCTGATTCGACACCATCGGCGCCACACTGGTAAGAGTACTCCAAATTGTTCCTTACTGCTGGAGTGCACTGTGTGTCGTTATCCAGCATACTTTAGGGCAGAATTTGTTGCCGCTTTCCATCTTCTGCTGAGCTCTTGAGCTCCCTGATGTGCTCCCTGGGGTGCTGGGAGGCAGTGTGGGGTTGTGGGATAGGCATAATCTGCTTGCTGTAAGAAGCTGAATGCGTTCTTTTCTAAGGGTGTCACACAGAACTTTAATAACTGGCAGCGGATAGTTTAACACGGTTATTTTGATTCTTATTCCCAGATGAAAGACCTTACAAATGCAAGAAATGTGGAAAAAGCTTCCGGGAATCGGGAGCTTTGACTCGGCACCTGAAATCTCTGACACCTTGCACCGAAAAAATTCGCTTCAACGTGAACAAAGAAATAGTCGTCAATAAAGATGACTTGCCCGCAGGTCAGTGATGCTGTAAATACCTGTCTTGTGTCTGATCAAACTGAGCGTGTTCCTGGTACTTGAACTATAAATTCTTTTTAATTTAAGGAAAATATATTGCTGCGGTATTCAAGTCCTATCTTTTCCATGGGAAAAAGTAATTTTACATCGATTTAAGCTATTAACCCGAAGTGCCTGTAGCCAGACACCAACTGTAAGAATGCGTGAGGATCTGGTACAAAGATGGTTTTAACAGGCACCTCGTGTTCTAAGACACACGTTTAGAGGGATTGGCAGTATACCAGGTGATTCATTCTGCTGCTGTTCTTGAAGGTTCCTGCAGTTCAAACGCAGACACCGTTTCATCAATGGCGAGTGAGTCCATTGAGACCTCGCCTGTGATTCATCTAGTGACAGATGCAAAAGGCAACGTTCTTCATGAAGTCCATGTCCAAATGCAGGAGCTTCCCGTCGTAGATGAAAAATCTCTGGACCAAGATGTGAGTGTCGTTTCTCTGGAATACCTACCCATCGTGTATCTTACACAAAGAAGTATTTTGAAGTATTTTACTTTGTGAAATTTTCTTAGGTGCCCAATATCATGGCATTTGTCACCTTGGCAATAGTTACTGTTGTACCAATGTTGCTGTGGGGGAAAAAAAAAAAAAAGGAAAAAAAAAGCCTGTGTATTTGCTGCAGCAATTGTTGGGCTATTTATTCCTTCAGGAGCCACATCCCGAGGAGCTGCCATGTGAGGGGGAACCAAACAGCGAGAATCTGCTGAGGCAGGCCATGAGGAATTCTGGCATTGTGATAGAGAGAGTTGCTGTGGAAGAAATGCAGAAGCCAGATGAGCCTGCTGTACCGGCTGCAGAAGAACTAGAAAACGAAGTGGTGGAAGCAGAAGAGGAGCCCTGTGGGGAACAGTGTGTTGAAATAGAACAAGCAGAGCCTGTACGTTTGTACTTCCTAAATAGATTCTTAATCTGAGCCTACGCTTGGCTGTTTACAGTGGGGTTTGCGTGATCACCCTGCACATTGTCCTCCGTGCAGGTCTCCCTGTCCCTGTGTCTTTGTGCCAATTTTTATAGCATGTCTTTTTGCTCGTTGCAAGTGTGTATGTGAGCGCATGCTCTCTTCTGTTAACATGTAAATCTTGTCAAAGCTGGGGTATTGGGAATTTAGTCAGCAACACTACCTGTACAAAACCCATACATGCTGTGCTGTTTTCTTTCCAATAGACAGATGCAGAAAGAACAAACGGGTACAAGAGTTACGTTTGCCCTCACTGTAATGAAGCCTTCAGTGAAGCTACTTCCCTCGAAACACACATCAAAGGCCATTTAGGTAAGGCTCTGCTGCGTATGCTGTTGTCTAAAATGTGCTGTGTCTTACCATGTTCTTGAATGTGGTGTAGTTTCTGTTGTCTCACATTCCTTGTCTTCATGTGGCCTTCAGCCACGCAAATTCAGTTGATGTTTTTCATATTTGCATGCTAAGGTTGGAGTAGCTGACTTTTCTGAAGTTTCAGAATAGAGTGTAAAAGAAGTACAAAAAAGGCTCTGCGTCTCAGGACCTGCATTGTATCCTCAGAAGTAGAGTTCTGTGCAGGGGCCAATTTAAAAGAGTAGTGAGGTCATAGGTGTTGAAAGGCTTTCTTGAAAGACACCAAAGGCCCTAAGATCAACACGTGAGTGCAATTCACTTATGAATGAGACAAAGCCCATGCTCTGCATTGAAACTTATCACTTTGCTTCTTTTCTGGGTCAGAATTTTTGTAAGAATTTTGTTATGGCAGTACTAGATACTTTTCTGGAAAGGGCTGAAGTGCAGAAGAGGGTAGTGCAGTCAGCAGCATGATGTCTTTTTCCTGCCTTTGGCTTGTGTTCAGAGAAGGGCCTCTGTGATCTGTTTTAGCTGTCAGTTAGCCGTGATCATTACAGATGGCAACACCACGAACTGGCCCAAGACAAGTGTTGCTTCTTGTAAGACACAAGTGAGTAACTGCACCGTTTTCATTAGCCAGATAATGATAACCTCAGCTACTGCTGGTGGGTAAAATTGCCAGGTTTCCTTACTGTGCGGTGGCAGGGAATGCCAGTTCCACTGATGGTGTAGCAATGCCTTTTGGGTGCGGTAACGATTGCAGGATTTTCCTGCTTTGCTGCTCCTGGTTGTCCTGTATCCGCCATGTGTTCTCTCTCTAGATTACAAGCCTTTTAAGTGTGAGGAGTGTGGCAAAGAGTTCACAAAGGGTTATCTGCTAAAAAAGCATCAAGAAGTGCACGTGAACGAACGGCGTTTCCGCTGTGGCGAGTGTGGCAAGCTCTACAAGACCATCGCGCATGTGAAGGGGCATCGGAGGGTGCATTCTGACGAGCGACCGTATTCCTGTCCAAAGTGTGGCAAGCGGTACAAGACAAAGGTGAGTCTCCCTTGCACAACAGGGTTGCCTTCAAAGTTCCCGTTCCAGAGCTAGGGTTTGGGAGAAGCTAGGAGGCTTCACTGCTGAATGAACAAATGCCAGCTAGTGTGGAAAGGAGGGACAGTCTTAATAAAACCGTCACAGTTATGAGGAAACTGTTCCTTTGTGTATGAAAATTTTATGTAATAGTAATACAGACGTCTTTGACGCGTCTTTGGTAAGAACAAGTCCTCAAAGATGCTGACTCTAACATTGGAAGCTAACACACTGCTTACTTGAGTTTGTCACTGAGCTTCTGTTACGTCTCTCTCTGTACAGAACGCCCAGCAAGTTCATTTCCGTACGCATTTAGAGGATAAGCCTTACGTGTGTCAGTACTGCAGTCGGGGCTTTCGGGAAAAGGGCTCGCTGGTCCGCCACATCCGCCATCACACAGGGGAGAAGCCTTTCAAGTGTTACAAGTGCGGGCGAGGGTTTGCGGAGCACGGTACTCTCAACAGACACTTAAAGACCAAAGGTGAGATGGCAAAGCTTGTCTGTGCTGTGGTGGGGGCAGATGTCTGTGTTCTGGGATCTGGTTTGGACAGGCTGCTTTTTGGCTGAATGATTGTGAGTTTTCAGGGTGGTACAAAATGTTTAGGATGGTTCTAATGACCTTCGAACAAGGCCATTTGTTTATCTGCATTTCTCTTGCATCAAAAGAGAGGATGCGGAGATTTATTTATTTATATATTTTGATCTATGTTGATCGGTGCTTTGTTTAGGCCAAAAAAATGGCCACTGTTGCTCCTTTGCCTCCTAAGTGTGGATTTTCAAACTTCCGTAGGTAGTGATGATGATGCATTGAGATTGTCCTGTGAACCTGTGTTACCCTTACAAGAGAGTTTCCCGGGTAGATAGTGAAATGCAGTGCGTAAGCAGAAAAGATACACTGCTTAAACCATGCCAAAAGTTTTACATCTATTGTATATTCTTTACATACAGCTTTTGAAATCCTGTACGATTTTACGCATCTGAATTTAGTTGTGTATTTCTTCAAATCGCACTGGGCAGCTGCTCTGCTCGAGGCTCAGGTCTGTTGTCTGATGTAGCAGAGGCCTCTTCTAGGTCCGTATTTGGCTTGGTAGGATCAGAGCATGCCGACTGCTGGCCGTTTGTCAGTGGTATCCTGTTAAAGGGGTCCCATTAGTGCTGCAGAGTACTTGTCAGATACTCCAATATTTGAGTTGGTTCTGAAAAATAATGTGTGTTTTTTCCTTTTTCCTTCATTTTTGGAATACCATTCAGGTGGCTGCCTCCTGGCTTTGAAAGAGGTGGAGGAAGTGATGGTGTCTGAGGAAAGTCAGTCGGCTGATAATTTAGCTGCAACAGTCATCTCTGAGGATCCTCATACTGTTTTGGTAGAGTTTTCTTCAGTGGTGGCAGACACTCAGGAATACATTATTGAGGTAAGAAATGGGGCAAAAAACCTTGTTGTCCTGCATGTAACAAAGGCACAAAAGTGAGAATGTGGGAAAGACTGTCCATAGTTAATCAGAAGGCTGAGACGGAGAACTTCTGACTGTTTAGGATTTTTGTCCTTGCTTCAGCTTACTTTCAACATTTAATTACTCTTTTCTCCCATTTTTAGATAGCTTTTTTTTTGTCTGAAATAAACATTTTGTAACAGTCTCTAGCTGCCGAAAGCAACGAATGATGCATTTTGCTTTCTTCCTCTTTGTGACAAGGAGCTAGCCCTCATCTGTGCAGAACAACAGTCCATTATTGAGTGCCTTTAGTGCTGCCATAGTAAACATTGCGGCTGCTACTGACAGGAGAAAAAATCCGCCCATTGGCAGAGTCCTGCTGAGAGAGGATGTTCTCTTTCGGTTGTTTGTGAGCACTTTGCATTACTCTGAAGTAGCTCTTCATAGTGGGCTTTAGAGAAAATTTTAAGTTGTTGTCTTTAGAGTAGTTACTGCGTCATGGAGGAGAAACAGGAAGACTTATAAAAGATCTTAGTGTCTTGTATCGCGGAAATAGAAGATTTTTCATAATAATCTAAAAAGGGAATCATTGTATTTTGTCTTTCAAGACTGCTACTGAAGACATGGAGACCAGCGAAGCTACTGAAATCATAGAGGGAACAAGGCATGAGGTAAAGCAGCCATTTAAACTGTTCTTTCTGTAGGTCCTTTCTGTAGGTGAAATGAATTACTTTTAGCGTCTGAAAGTCATGCTAAATAAGCCCAACTTCAAGTAATTTATATACCTACCAGTGCAGTTTTGCAGATCTGTCTGTATAAAAACACAACAGTGGTCATACTGGGTTTGACCAAAGTTCTGTCTAATTCTATATCCCGTGAGTGATGGTGGCGAGGAACTTGGAGGGCTTAACACGTGAGAATGTAGCTGCTGGCTGTGTAGAATTGTACAACACTTCGGCCTTTGGGAAGTGATCCTCCTAAGGAATTTGTGAACGCTAGAAACAACGGTTGTGGCAGAATCAGAGGCTCTTCGGTTGTAGTCAGCCAGTCTGAGTGACTGGGCGTGCGTTGTTACGGTTTTGCTATGATCTGACTTGCTGTAGAAAGTACCCCGCCGGAGAAGTGTCTTCAGTGACACGAGGTGCTACTTGTTCTAAGAGCCTGCTGTTCTTGGGTTGATGAGAACTTCAGTGAACAGCTGGAGGAAACTGGAATTAAATGCTGCTTGTAGTACTGCGCTGCTAGTCATTGTGCACTGCTTAGGGTTACAATTGTATGCACTTCTAACAGTGCAACACATCAAGAAGTAACTTGGCCTCTTTTCTCGTCATGTAGGTTGACAGCCACATTATGAAGGTTGTGCAACAAATAGTAAATCAAGCAAACTCTGGTCACCAGATCATTGTACAGAATGTCACTGTGGCAGAAAACTCCGAGGTAACCACGGATGCTGCAGACACCATCACCATTGCGACCCCTGAAAGCCTCACGGAGCAGGTGGCTATGACGCTGGCTTCTGCCATCGGAGAAGGAGCAGTGCTGACTACAGAGGGTAGCATCGAGACCGAAGAAGCGACAGTGACGATGGTGGCATCAGAGGACATTGAAATAATGGAACACGCAGGAGAGTTTGTGATTGCCTCCCAGGAGGGGGAGGTGGAAGTCCAGACTGTGATTGTGTAATCGTCAACGTGCAGCTACTGACAGATGTTAATGTAAAACTAATTATTTTTCTCCAGGTTGGGGAATTTGATCAATTCTAAGTTTGCCATTACAATTGTTCAGAGAGCAAGGGAGGGAATGCCTCTATAGGTAAGTGGCGTAACAGGATGGTACAGGCCTGAGCTATTTTCTGTTTAAAATGGAAATTAGTAGTTAAAAACCTCTGCGTGGGTATACCGTGGAGGTGGCCGATATGCCACATTTGATGGTCTCAGTGTTTTGTACAGCTGCCTCAAATAAAGGAAGAGCCTTTGCAAAGCATTTACCTCTGACCACAGGGCAGTAGCGTTCTGGTGTTTAAATTTAAAAAGATTCAGAAAGTGGAACAAGTAAATAGGGTCTCGTAAGAGACTACTTAAATTAATCATATGCATTTAAAACAAAACAAGAATACCAAACCTAAGGAGTTCTGGTGTGCATTTACTACCAGTCAAACACTTTCATGCCTTTAACCTCACTACTTTACTTCTCCTAAGGCATGGTACTGCAGTATTTTTTTTTTTAATTATTTTATTTTGTATTCCAGACGAGTAGCCTTATGTACTGGTCTATGAAAGAATGCACCATTGTACCCTTGCAAAGCCAAACAGGCTGCTCTGAGAGCTAGTCTGTTGGTGTGTAAAGCCATAATGTACATGATTTTTTTAAAATCATATATGGATTTTTAATTGCATATTGTACAGGTTTGGCATGTAAATACATTTTTAAAAATAAAGTTATTTAAAGTTCTTACGATATTTTTCCAATTTCTGCTATATTGTCACTCAAACAGAAGAATTTCTGGAAGGAGAAAAGAACAGGGCCGCTTAATATTGTGATTAAGAAACCCTCATTGTTGGGTGAGTCAAAAACGGTCTTCCCCCCAGACATACACAGATCTCTTAAAGCAGCCAGTACATCTGTGCTGGTGGAGGTCTTTCAAGTGCTCTATAGTTAACATTCCACTTAGAGGGATTTCAGAAGGTCACTTGCATAGCTGTAAATTTACTTCTGCCTTTGATCATCAAGGCACAGTGTTTTCTTGAAGGACACTGCCGAAGCGCCTTTCAGAGCTCACTTAAAACATCCCTGTGCGGAAGTGGAAGGCCATGTTACTGCTCTGCTTTTTAAGGTGCCTGTTCTGTGAATGCAGGTGAGCAGCCTTGGAAACAGCTTTGGCAGCTTTTACTTCCCCTGCAGCAAAATGCCAAGACAACAAAGAAATACCTAGGACAGGGTCAGGTCTCTCACTCCTTGTACATGTTGTTACTAGTAACGGGTTAAACATTTGCCAAGTAAAGGCATTCGCTGCAGTCTGCTGGACCAAACTTGCTTCTTCATGCCAGCAAGTTCATTACTGCTCTCTCTAATAAGATCTCACCAAGTCAAGTATCCTAAGTAGTGCTCTGCAGAGGCATTGTTAATCAGCATCTCACAGCCGACTGCACCGTTCTACCTTCCTACAGGGCAAACAAAATGTGAATAATCGACAAATTATGTATCTTTATATGCTGTTCCACATGTATGTCCTCACTACATTGCTGTAAAGTCTCCTGCAGGAAGACATAATTAAGACGTACCAAAGTAATTTAGGAACTCAGTTTGCCTGTTGTGCAGTGGCATATGTTATGCAGCATACAACCAGTAATGGTAACTTTTTTTTAAGCTCCTTGCATATGTGTGTGCATACCCTAGTACGGTAGCTTCTGTGCTGTGTCTGAAAAGATTAACATGTCGCTTTAACAGCTGCTACGAGCAGTGTTACAGACAAACTTGCAAACACTATTTTTTGAAGATTCATCACCTTTATGAAAACAAAGTTTATAATTAACTGAAATACAGTAACCTTTTTTTACAAAAGTTGCTTGTGGTATCAAAACACACTGCTGAATCAAAGTCTTAGAAAAGTAAAAAAAAATAAAAATAGAAAAGCCTAATCAAAGGGGTAGTAGTTTCATGTTTTCTTCTCTTTTTCCAGCACTGTGGGAGGCTTAAAGATTTCCTTTAAATTCATCCAGACTCCTTTAGAATAAATATTTTTGTGAACAACTTGTCTGTCATAGGGCTGCAATGTTAGATGGTGGGAACACCCAGATCTTCTGGATTTATGCCACTCATTGGAAGTTTGGTTGGTTAAAGCCAAATATAGATTGAAACAGCAGTACGCACCCAGCAGAAGTGTGAGAAGAATAACAAACCCAAGCATGAAGACAATCCTAGGAAAAGTCAAGAAAAGGTGCTGCAAGGAAAGAAAATAACAACTTGGTTACAAAGTTGGAGTACTAAATCACATGGCAAAAGAGACAATGCAACATCCCACCTGAAATGCTTGTCTATACACGTAACCACTGCCCCAGAAACCAGGTGATAGCTCCATCCTCCCTCCAGCTCAGCAATGCTCCATTCTAAATTGAATCTTTGAGTAAAGCATGCGGATTTCCAGAAATTTAATTCTTTGCAAAGCTTGCTAATAAGCGGGGGCATTTTCTAAATCCATTTATCTCTGAATGTTTACATTTTTGTACTGGAGGATTTTTTTTTTTATTATTTTATTTAAAAAAATCATCAACGCAGATGCACTGCAAAACTGCCAAACAAAGAGGTCACAATCTGGTACAGCTTCAGGTTTTGGTGACACGATACAGTTTAAGCAGCTCTTTGTTGAGTTAAATTCCAGCACTGGGAAATCTAAATTCCAGGTAGGCTAATGGCCCAGTGAGCATAAGCTTACCTGAATGAGAAAGAGAATATCAACAGCCTGCTCTTGTCCTTGGTCATCAATGTAACTCCCGTGCATCATATCTGACAGCAGCACCACTTGGATGAGAAACGCTACTGTGATGCTCGCAATGGTTGCAGCCGTAACAGTCAGCGTGGAGAGGTAGAAGAAGAAATACCTTGCGTTGAAGGCACCAATGCAGTTGTTGACCCACACACAGTGGTGATCAAAACGGTGTACGCAGATATTGCAAAAACCTGATCAAAAGTGAGTGACAAGACAGCTCGGTTAGTTGGCTTTTAAGCAATCAGTTTGATTTTTACACAGTTTAGAGAGCTATTCATCCAAGAAAAAATGATGGTCATGATTTAGGTGATAATGTTTTAAGCAAATCAATGAATTTCAACCACATACCTCGAAATAAACATTAAAAACAAACACGTGTACCTCATTTCCTCTTTTGTTCACCAACCAAGACTAGAGAGAGCCAGGTTGGACTGGGCTTTGAGCAACCTGGTCTAGTGGAAGGTGTCCCTGGCCATGGAAGGGGGTTAGATGATCTTTAGGGTCCTTTCCAACCCAAATCATTCTACGATTCTGTGACTTTGGCTTCTCTGACAATACTGCCTATTGCAGCATGTGAAAGTTAGGCATCTGCCTGCTTTATTTTAAGTGATGATGATAACAGCAAATTCTGCAAGAGAAACACAAAATCCTGAGCTCAGCTCTTGGCAGGCAATGATTTTTATTTCCCCTCTAGGTACTCAAATGCTTGCCTATCCCTGACCCAAAACAATACCCTCAGAACTGGTAATTTCTGTGAGAATAATTAACAGCAAAATAGTTCCGTGAATGGACAAAGGGCAGCTGTGATCTGGGACCCTGCTAAAAATGAACAAAATCCTATGTGTATTGAGCTGGGTAACAAAGCAGATATAGTGTGAACTGCAGTTATTGATAAAGAACTAATTTGGGAGTATATTATTGTTATGCTTGCCAAGCAAGTTAACATTCTTACTGCAGTGTTTGGATCTGGCTGGCTTCTCCATGTTGCACGTAGGGCACAGGATGCCTTTCTGAAATAATGCACCATCGTATGCATAAATCTTCACCAGTGATGCATGATTTGATTTTGTTATTATACCTGTGGGAAAAAAAAGGAGTAAATAGTAAAAGTATTGGTGTTTGCAACATTTTTTAGGTTCCGTTTTCAAACAGCCACAGCCCGCAATCAGCATGAGCTTACCGGGATCGGCACGGGAGCAGAGAACGAAGCAGCCGATGTTCCCAGCCAGCAGCAGGTAGGGCAGGAGCAGAAGAAGGAGGTGGAACTCCAGCTCCCAGCAGTAAACAAACACTTCCCACGTGTATTCAGCATAGACTGCCGCCTGCAAGGCTACGTGCAGGACAGCGAACAAACGGCTTCTGCAACAGAAAGGGGACAGTCTGTTTAACGCTCAGCATCCCGATTAACGGATCAAGTACGCTCAGGTGATCAGCACAGACTTTCCAAATGCAAGGGGACATCTCTTTTAGGTTTTTAGGCCAACATGGACTGCATATTAAGAGCGTTCTCTCCACCCAGCGACTCCTTTGCACATGAACTCATTTAAAAACCCCAGCTAAATTCACTTCCGTTATTAGCACGTCCTTGGGATTCTTTTCTGTCAGAGTCCAGTACAGTCTCATAGTCCCTGTGTGCTGCTAAAACATGCCACAGCAATAGGCTGCAAAATATTCTGCCAAAAAACATTTGCTACATGCTGCTCTGAAAGCAAAGAAAAACCCCAATAAACGGTAATTTTAAAAAACTGTAATATAGAAGAGCCGTAAGCAGCTGTTCTAAAAGAAAGCGTGGCAGAACGTTACCGATGGCGAGCGCTGGTTCCAGCCTGCCAGCAGAGTACAGCTTCTGCGAGGCAAGCTGCACAGCTGCTGGGCACGCAGGCTGGTTTGGGGTGCACCAGCTGCGCCGCAGCTGCCAGCAGCCTGGCAAACCAACACCAGACAAGCCGTGCGTTAGGACAGCAACTTCCACTGCAGCTCTTTGCACGATACACCAGTTTACTGGACTTCTATCGCCAGTTTGAAATAACTAGTAAGGGGTATCTTCCTACAGCGTGACAAGCTCTCCTCTCCTGCTCTCTCCCACACTGTTTCTGTGTGCAATCCAGTGAGATCCTGGTGATCTCCTCTCAGCTGCAGGGCTGCAAGAAGGCTCCCTCAAGTGCTGCACCTCGCTGCACCTCTGCGTGAAATGAGAAATCTCTCGGTGAATGAGGTGACGCAGCAGAAGGGCGTGCTCGAAGGATCCAAGTGCCTCCAGCACGCCGCGTAAGCTAGCAGTGACAACCACACCAGGCTCATCAGATAATTGCTCTGTTGCTGACTGCACATTTGACAGTGAAACCACTCTCCTGGGCTGTGTTAACTAACACCAGAAAATCTGCACAGCAGGCGACGGAACAACAGCAGTGTGCAATCGACAGCTGTAGACGCCCCTCGAGTGCCTGGCAAACTGGAGTTGCCACCCCCAGGGGAAGGGCATTTAAGTAGTTCCTGAAGCAGATCTTAAAGCACCAAATTTTACAGGACACTACACAATTCACCTTAATACAGCAGGCTGCACACTGGCAGCTGTGCAGCTTCCCCTTGAGCCACCTGCACGTCCAGGCTGCTGGACTAAGACTAATGGGATTTGAGGGGGAGCTGGGATCGCCAGCTCTGTCTAACTCATTCCGCAGCTGCCAGGGAGTTTGTTTTGTAATTCTCCTGGGGATGCAGCTTCCCACCAGTGTGACCAGCATCTGTTGTAGTGGAAACTCCCGAGCCACGTTGTTTGTCAAATATGTTCACATGTTTCAGAGTCCCATCTTCTCAACAGAAGGAACAGAAAGACAACAGTATGGCAAGCCTTAAGGGAAATCTGTAATCCCCACCAAGCATCCCTAATGAAGATGGAATATCTGAGGATAACACCGAAAGCTCTGGTGGTAGCAGTGGCAAGAGATCATCAACAGTAATCAGAAACATTACCAAAAACAATGTCAAAAGCATAAAATAAACATGCATTACCGTGTGTGGAAGAGCCTGTGAAGCACCTTCTGTGTCACTCTCTGGAGCCGTGTGGGGATTACCAATGACAATACCTGAAGCACATGAAAACACTGTTACCGGTACTGCACATCACTTCTGCCGTGGGCGCAGTCCAAACAAAAATGTAAGTCACCTCACCCCTCACTTACATATCCCTGGACCCGTATCACCAGGGAGGAAGCTCGTCTTCAGGGGCATTTGAGCTCCTAAGAATATAGGCAAGCAGTTGCTGGGGCTTTCAAAAGGGGAGCGAGGTTCCCTATTTCTGAAGCCCAGCAGGCACAAACAAATTTATCTGGGTTAATGTGTGAAAGTTATAAGGAGCTTTTATCAGGTTATAGACTGGGTCAGTGGCTGAGCAGGGGATAGAACTGAGCAATTTCTCAACTACAATATGCTTCATCAGGACATCCGACAGATGTAAGCAGAGATAAGCAAAGAGATAAAGCCTGCTATCCTCCAGAAAAACAAACAAACAAACATACAAAACCACAAAGCAAAACCCCCACCCCAGCTTCTTCAACTACGGCCACGATTCAGTCTGATAGCTCCACGTCTGTCTGAGTGCCGCTTCAAAAGCAGCCAGACACAATGAAGAATAAAACTGCCTGTCTTCATTCAGTGACATCCTCCGCAATAGGCTGTGACTCTGGGGTTGTTTGGCTGTGCTGTTCAGAAGATGACAGATCTCTATAGCAACACGCTGCTCCATCAGCGGTGGAAGAAATAGAGCAGCTGAGCCTATTTCTAGCAGACATGGAAAGAAAATACGCAGTCAGAGCTTTTTATCTTAGATGTGAAAGACCAGAAGGCAAAAAACATATGTAGAGTTGAAAGATGTCAAATATTTTTCTTTTAAGTGGTATGCCTCTTATCAGCAGTTCAAGTTACAAGCCTTTTTAAAAAGAGATTGAATACTGCAACAGGAGACACGTTAGGCAACTAGACAGAAAAGCGACCTATCACACAATTGCAAAATCCAAATTTAAATGAACTGTGTGTTAATTACAGCCCAACACTGCACTGATAACCTGAGACACCCACCATTCCCCCACTTACAGAACACCCATCCCTTGTATTTCAGACACTTCTTACATCAAAGAAAAAAGCTCTTACAATACAGTTTGTGCTTGCGGTGATAACAGAGGTGTGAGGGAACGAGACCCATGTAATGAATAAAACCAGCCTGCGCAGCTGAACCACTGGCGGCTTGGAAAAGACCCGGGGGTGGAAGATGACTTGCCACAGAGCTAAAAACAGCTGTGCTGTGTGCAAGTGGTTATTTCGTATTGCTCACGATGAATACTTTGAAGGGTCTTCAAGGAGTGCAGTCAAACAATTTCAAT
This sequence comes from Anser brachyrhynchus, assembly GCF_964034855.1. Lineage (NCBI taxonomy): Eukaryota > Metazoa > Chordata > Aves > Anseriformes > Anatidae > Anser > Anser brachyrhynchus. Next base: position 16,898,035 of record NC_137733.1, read on the forward strand.
CCACTCCCAGGTTTATACACTTAATTAATTACAGTCAGAAATTAATTTAAAATACAGTGTCTACAGAAACTATTTAGCACTACCCATGTTTATTTCATGCATACAAGTATCAGTTGCATTTCTCCAAAAAGGGATGTTATAACACAGCAGCATTTTAGTTGCTGATTGCTACATGTTTCTTAAAAGTACCTATTAAGGAATGTGGCAAAATAATAAATTTCTCTGCACAGTGATGTGAGCGTCTATGAAACAAAATGGTAACACTAGGAACAAAAATCAATGTCTGTTTAGACTCTCATAAGCAGCACTAAATATTATTTACAACTTAAGTAATTGCCTTATCCTTTCCCTGGCAAGATTGCTATGCCTTTTTTTTTCCCTATTCAGACACAGCCCAATAGACAGAGAAATAAGCTAGTGCCTTGTCAATTCATTCCCTGCTTTTACAACAGAACACCAACTCTTAATCCTCTTCTAAAGCTCCTTCACGTTATTAGGAAACAACAGCCTGCAACATTATTACAGACTCACCTTAAAAGCTTTCCCTACGACATTTATTACCAGCTATAATTCCCTCCCTATTTTAATTCTCAGCACCTCCCCAGAACTTGCTCCTCTTAATGGGCGCAGCAAGCGCCACAAGCTGCGCGTCCTTGGGGCTCGTTACTGAGGAGCATCTCACAGGTGAAGTGCGAGGCTGTCACTGAACAACGGGATCTCGGCACCGCAGGAAAACGCGATTTTAGCACAGCGGGACGACGCGACTTTGGCACGGCGAGACGTGCCACCCTGCCAGCACCCCGGTGACTGCGGGCGGCCAGCCTGGCGCAGCAGCGGCTGCAGAGGCCACCCCTGGGTGCGGGCAGGCTGTGAGCAGCTGCCTGGGCAGGGTTGCGGCAGCCCGAAGGAAGCAGAGTGCTGCTGCGGGTGCCGGTGGGCATCCTGCTGGGAGGTGGGCATCCACCTGGGGTGTCATCGGCACAGGCCGAGCCGCGCATCGCCGCTCAGACGTGCCCACACGTACCCCCAGTTTTTACAGAGCAGACTGATATCCTCGCACACACGCATTTTACGGAGGAGGCCGGGGATCCTAGGAGGGTTAGGGCTGGCAGGGACCTTGCAGCCCGCCTGGTCGCAGCCCCAGGGGCACGACCCAGCCCCAGCCCGCCCGGCCCGGGGGCACCCGCAGCTCCCCGGGGCGGCCTGGCCAGGGCCTCGCCGCCGCCTGAGTACAGAATTTCCTGCTAACATCTAACCTGACCCGGACCTTTTAGTTTAAAGCCGTTCCCCCTGTGACACACACCCCCCCCCCCGCAGCGCCCCGTGTCCCCGCAGCCCCCTGCGGGCCCCCCCAGCCCCGGGGCCGCCCCCCGGGCCCTACCCGCGCCGCGCTCCCCGGGCAGCCGCCGAGCAGGGCCGCGGCGGCCAGCAGCAGGCCCAGGTACAGCGCCAGCAGCACCGCCAAGTCCATCGCGGCCCGGGCCGGCCTCGGGGCGGCTCCCCCGGCACCGGGCGGGGGCAGGAGGCGGCCCCCGGGGTCTGGGGGGGGGGGGGGGCTCGGCCGGGCCCGGCTCGGAGGGCGCTGGGGGCCGGGCCCGCACGCGGCTGCTCGGAGCGCCCCCTCCCGGGGCCTGCCCCCGGCCGCGGCCCGAGGCGGCGGATGAACGGGGGGGGGCCCAACGCGGGTCCCCGGGCGGCGGGGCCGTGCTGTGGCGGAGCCGGTGGCGCCCTGAAGGGGGTGCAGGGCGGCCCCGGGGCTTGGCGCTTCGGGGGGGGGGCTCGAAGCAAAGCCCGCCCGGCGCCTGCAGGAGCCCCGAGCGCTACATCCCGAGGGGCATCCCCTGGAACCGGGGTGCTGAACGTGCTGCACACGGTGGGGGCGGTTTGTGGCAGCACGGAGGGACACAGAGCGGCACAGGGTGACATGGAGTGACACAGAGCAGCACAGAGTGACACAGAGTGACACAGAGGGACACAGAGCAGCACAGAGTGACACAGAGTCACAGGCCCTTAGGGACTGGAAGGCGCCTTGGAAGATCCCCCAGTGCAACCCCCAGTGCCCAGAGCTGGGCCCCGGTGTGCCAGGGGTCAGGAGGTGCTGGCAGTCCGGGGCCGGTCCGTGCCCGCTGCCCGTGAGCTGGAACCATCCCCTGGCCCCGCTCAGGCTGCACACCGCCGCTCACGAGCGGCCTATTGGGTTTCTGCGCCGGGGTAGAGTTTGCCATAGAAACTCGGGCGGCTGCTGCCGCAGGTAACTGATCCAGAAGCTGCGCGGTGCGTTGTGGCTGGGATGACTCTGCCAGCCGATCCTCTGCGTCCCGGGCGGCCGCAGCACGGGCACCACAGGTAAGCCCTGCAGGGCGCTGGGGGACGTGAAAATAACTCGCTGGGGCAGGAGAGGCTGCAGAAGATGAGGTGGCGTTTCAGGAGGGGATCTTATTTTCCCTGGTAAGTTCTCTGCCAACAACGCACCGAACTCGAGTCTGAGAGGGAATGCAGCCTGCGTTTGCACAGGGGCACAGCTGCCCAAGGACTGGCTGCGGTGCTGGTGTGCGGCCCGGGGCACTGTGCTCCTGCCGGAGGGCACTGTGAAGAAGCCTTTTTTTTTTCCTCCCACTGATTATAGCAAAATTTCTGCTTTGGGCACAGCTATCGACTGGGGACATTCACTGCAACCCTGCAAGTTCGGTGCAAGGCTGTGTTTGTCTCTGGGACACACAGGGTCCGTGCCACGTCTGTGTGCAGCCAGGGCTGGCCGTGCTCGGGGCCGGTGCTGCGTGCGGCTCCATGGCCACCTGAGCTGTGCCGCAGGACAAAACAGCAGCAAAGGCTCTAGCTGCAGGCCGAGTCTGAAAGAGGTGAGGTTCATTCAGTTGGAGCGCTGTGAAAGTCAGTCAAAAGCCTTGTCCGATCAAAGTCTGGTCTTCAAGGAAACCCTCTTTTTGTTACCACAGATTTAGGTTGGAGTCCCAGAACTAATTTCTTGCAAGGAGCAACATTTAGTCATTGTTTAAAGCACTCAACTCACTTAAAAGTCATGGGAAAGGAAGCAATGACTTCACTTGCTGGGAAAAAAAAAAAAAAGAACATCCATCACAGCTGTGTCTGCAGCTTTGTCTGTTGGGCAGTTAGCAGCCAAGATCCCCGCTTCCCCGCTGTTTTGTAGCAGGGCGTGTGGTTTCTGCGCCCATTGGGGCGGGCAGCGCACACCTCCCAGCACCGCGCAGCTCCACGGCCAGGGGCCGTGCAGAGCACAGCACGCTGGGGAGGCCGGGGGGAGGCCGGGCCTCCAGTCCCTTGCAGCAGTGACATTGGCAAGGGGACGATCCTCCAGTGCAGAGCACATCCCTGCAGCTCCCTTTCTTAAGGTTTTGCCCACCCCGTGCCCAGGAGCCCAGGTTTCTGGGAGGCTGCTCCCCTCCGGCCCGGTGCCGCGCACCGAGGGGAAGGCAGGGTTGTTGTGTGGTCAGTAATGGGATGTGCCGTCCCTCTGCAGGTCCCCACCCCTGCTGGTGCCACAGCAGGACGTGTAATACCCTAAAACCTCTTAGCGTGCTAAGCCCTGGGATCCCTAAGTGCTGAGGAAGCAAAAGAGAAAATCAGAAATAGCAGCTTAAGGGGGAGCTGGTGGGAGCGCGGGGCTGGGCTGCAAAGCGCTCCCTGCTGCGAGGAGCTGGTGGCCCTGCTGTGGAGGGAGCTCTCCCGAGCAGCCACCCCGACGTTAGCCTAGGCCCCGAATCCCTGCAGCATGTCGCGTGTTGCTGGGCAGACGTGCACCGCCAAAGGCTCTGTTTTCCCACCCAAATCTCTGGTGCTGGGGCCAGCTGGGTCTCGGGGCGCTGCGTCCCCGCTGCTTTGCAGAGCCCGTCTTGGGATTTGCCCCTGTGGGTAACGGATTTCCCTCCATGGGCTCTAATCTGTTTTACCTCCCTTCAGGCCCTAATCCCCCCTCAATCTGCAGGCTCAGGCCAGCACTAGGCGCAGCCAGGACCAGCACGGCAAGTCGTCTGTCCGCGGGTCTCTGCGATGGACATGAAGTCGGTTAGGACCGGGGGAACCAGAGGCAAGGCAGCCCTCTCTGCGTGCCTGGCCTTGACCCAGAGCGCCTGGCAGGGCGCAGGGCTGGAGTGAGCAGCTGGGGATGTGGCTTCGGCCGCCTGGTGCAGCAGCCCTGCCCGGGGGCTCCCTGGCTGTACCCCCCACGCTGGCAGCCCGTGGGCTGTCCTCTGGGGCGGCGGCGAGGAGGCAGGAGCTGCGGGAAGGCAGGACGCGCTTCTGCAGGCCATGGAGGAGACCCGAGAACGCCCGGACCCCTTAGCGGGACAGAGCTGCCCCCTGTGAGCACCCACCAGGCTCGCTGCCATGGATTTCTGTGAGTGCTGTAGCAGTGGGACGCCGAGGTGGGAGGGTGGTGATGGTCGTCGGCTGGAACGTAGTGTTAGCATCCTGACCGAGGGCAGGGACAGCGGTAGCTGCAGCAGAGCAGTGTGCGGTCCTTTTTCGTACTCCCTGGTGAGGACGGCACTCCTAGTGCCCTTCGTAACGCAGTCTTGAGCAGCTGTTGGTGACCACGGGGCAGGCTGGGGTTATTAATACAGATTTCTGAGGTCGTGCTGTGTTCCCGGCCCATCCCCCTGCTCTCCAGCTGTTCATGTGGCCTCTGCTGAAACAGGACACGAGAAGCATTTCGTTCATCTCTTTGGCCTCCAGTAGGGTATAAAGCAGCATTTTCAGCACCGCTGAATTTTGGTCAGTGTGGAGAAGATTTTCCAGGTCTCAAAGGAGCAGATAAATGGCTTTCGGTCACTCCAACCAGAGCCCTGCAGCGACACGGCAGTGGAGATGCCTTTGCTGTGCTGGCCTGAGCAGGGCCCCCGGGCTGGGTGGGCAGGGAGCAGCGGCGCTGGGTGAGGCACCGGGGGCTGGCACCGGGGGCTGGTACCGAGGGCTGGCACCGGGGGCTGGCTTTGTGCCGTGCCGCTGGGCTGGTCTGCGGCAGGGGCTGCTGCCTGTCGGGAGCAGCTGGGCTGCGTGGCTTTGAGTCCTGATCTGAAGAGCACGAAACTGAGGATGCATTGCTGAGGATATGCTTCTGAGTGATTATGAGTCTTCATAGTCCCCCTAAGATAATTTGCCCAGACAAAATAGTCTGGGTTTCAGTTTTGTAAATGCTTAATGTGTGCTAAGTAACACAGGTGGGATAAAGGTGGGAATAAAAAGCATCTTCAGGCAGCTAAGATGAAATGAAGTGAAACGCCGCATACGAATTAATTTAGCGAGTGTCAGCAGACAACGAATGCCCTCACACTCCAGCAGCATCAAAGGGCAGCCAGGAGCGCTGCTTTCCTCTGCTGCGAGTGCACCACGGCCATCAGCTGGGCTCGTCCTGCCCCAGCACAGACTCTGCAGGAGTGTGGGGCTGCTGTGCCGATGTCCCTTTGAGCACGCTTCTCCCACTGCACCCAGAGCAGGTCCTAGCCCATGAATTAACAACAAAGGAGTGCCTTTGAAAATCCTCGTCTTTGTATTTCAGGGTGCTGTTGTCACGTTAATGCTAGACACGGGATGTTTTGGCCTTGAAAACATGAAAGCTGTTTTGGAGGAAATACACTGGAAAAGCATCCCTCTGGGGGCATTTCTTCCCTCGAGGCGTGGAGGCACGGCCCAATGCGGCATCTACAGGAGCAAGCACTGGGAACAGAGACGCCCCACAGCTCCGTCTCCCCTTTCTCTTGCAGTTGCAGCCATGCCGGCGACCAACCAGGGCTGGCCGGAGGCGTTCGGGTTCTCCATCGGCGGCCGCGGGCCCTGCTACGTCCTCTGGGTGGAGGAAGGCAGCAGCGCGGCGGCGGCGGGCCTGCGGCCGGGCGACGAGGTGCTGGAGCTGGAGGGGCAGCCCGTCGCCTCGCTGGGCCGCCCGGCGCTGCTGGCGCTGGCCCGGCGCTGCATCGCGGTGCCCCCCAGCATTGGCGTGCTGTCCCGCCTGCAGCGCGCCGACCTCCCCCCGGGGCCCCGAGGCCGTTTCGGCTTCCAGCTGGCGGGCGGCAGCCCCCCGCGGGTGGCCAGCGTGGCCCCCGGCTCGCCCGCTGCCGCCTGCGGCATCGCGCCCGGGGACCTGGTGCTGGAGGTGGACGGCGTGCCCGTGAGGTGCCCCGCGGCCGCCGCCGCCTTGGTCGCCTCCTGCAGCGGGCGCGCTCTGCGCCTGGGGCTGCTGCGGCCCCAGCGGGACCTCGGGCCCAGCGCCGATGCCGTGCGCCAGGAGAGGAAGCAGAAGGCGCAGGAGTTCAGCAGAAAGGTAAGGCTGGGGCGTGCGGGGGCGCCGGGCACCCCGCCGTGCCTTGGCCATGGGGGCGTGGGGCTGGACGAGTCCGGGCGCTGGGGGTTTGTGCTCCGGGGTTTGTGCCACCCCTGTGCTACTGAAGCTCTTGGGGCTTCAGTGCCAAGAGAAGGGGCCAATAATTCCCCGTGTGTCAGTGATCGCTGGGAGAATAAAGGGGTGCTGCACAGAGCTTTGAGGTCTTCCACGTGCTCGCTCCCTGGGCGCTGTGGGAGCGCAATGCTCGTCGGGTGGGACGCCAGGGGCAGGGCCCTTCCTGCTGCCCGGCTGTCCTGCAGCTCTCCTGCTGTCCTGCAGACTCGCTAGCTCTCATTTTCTTGCAAAGGGAAAACTGTCATCACGATTACATCCTCATCGTGCTCCCAAAGGCTGCCTAGAGGGCAGTTTACCAAATGTATCACCTCTTGCTAATTATTAATTTGATCATGGTTGTTTTTTAATCTTTCTAATTTCCATTTCAAAGTAGCCTTTTAAAATACTGTTATGAAAATAACCAAGCTTGTAATTTTTTGATCCCAAGCTAATAAAGGAACAAGGCATTCGTAAAGAGATTCGTGGGTATCGGCCGAATCCCCTCTGTCAGCTTTTAAATGAAAGATTCACAAACAGGCGTTGAGGTTTGGATCATAAGGTAGAGCACCGCGTGTGAAACAGATACCCGCTGATTACAGGAGATTAACGAGTGGAGGAGAGGCTGTTCCACGCCGCCTCCCTCTAGCGAGGCCACATTAATCCACGTAAACGTTTCCCGGCTGATCACAGGGGAGCACTTGCGAAGCACGCGAACCGATGGTGCTGCAGGCACCTTTCCCCTGCCAGCCGCAGCAGCCCCCCGCGGCGGGGACCAGGCTGGCCGTGCTGCGCACACCCCTCAGCAGTGCCCTGCTGCCCCCTCCAGCAGGGCAGGGCCACCGCAGGGCCGCGGTGTCCCCACAGGCGGGGCAGAAGCAGGCGCGGAGCCACGCGTGCTGCCGGAGCGCAGCCGGGATGGCAGGCAGCGTTCCAGAGGGACTCGGTGGCTCAGATGTTTCAAGCAGCTTCATTTGTACGTGATGCGGAAAATATTAGAATTTCGGGGGCGGCTTCCCCCTCATCGCCCTGCAGGCTCTGCTCTGGCAGGTGCCTCTGGTGCAGGCACTGGAGGCAGCACAGGGCAGTACCCAAGTGACACCGTCCACCTGGCATGGGTGAGGGTCAGAGGGGGCTGGGGGCTCGCATTTCATGTATGCGCTGCTTGCAGGTGACTCACAAGTCTGGGGTACAGAGGTTTTCGTCACTCTCCTACATCCAGCAGGGCTCCTGTTCTGTTAGTGCCTGGGGCAGGATGGGTGGCGCTCATAAAAGGGCTGGAGCTGAGCTGCCCACACCAAGCATTGCTTGGGGCCATCACCAGAGGTGATGAAGGTGCCCATGGTCTCAGATCGGGTCATTTCCCTTTGTCCCCTGCACGCTCAGGGATGCACTGGGCACGGTGCTGGCACAAGCGGGGGCAGCGCTGCCCCGGTTCCTGCCGCACCCAGCCCCTCAGCCCCAGCCCAGGGGGATCTCAGTGGAAGTGGCCTGGGATCGAGCTCACCAACACACCGCGTTCTTTGTCATCCCTGTGCTGGATCCAAAGACAAAAACGTGCAAAGCCATCCGTGGGGAGGCAGCTGCCGCTACCGCCCCAGATTCGGTAACCTTGAAACGCCGGCTGCTCCGCGGCGCTGTCACACAGCCAGCGGCACCCGGTGCCTGGGGGGGGGGGTGGCAGTGCCCCCCGGGGAGCTCCCAAACGGAGCAAGCGCCTGGAAGGAGCGACCCTTCCCCTCCCTCACCGAGCGCCTCTCCCCAGCGGAGCGCTGGGCTCCCAGGGCATCGCCCCCCGGCTCGCTCTGCAGCGGGACACAACCACCGCAGGGGACTGCAATGAGCTCCTCTCCTCCTGCTGCTCCTCCCCACCTGGGAGCTGCCGAGGCCCGTTCCATGGCCGATGCTCACGCCTGAGTCCTCTCTGCCCACGTCCCCACAGCCTCCAAGAGTTACGGGCAGCACCACGGTGGGACCAGAGGCGTGGGCACCTCTCCGGGCACACCGTGGGTGCCCCAGGCTGATCCAGCTGGCCAGCAGGGTGCTGCCCCCAGACAGACCCGTTTCTGCGCTGTCTGTGCCTCTGCACCCATGCTTAACTTCTCTGCTGCTCAGCACCCCTTCCCCTTTGCTCCTGCTCCTGTGCTGCAGGTGGACGACATCCTGGGGGACCAGCCGGAGCTCAAGGAGAAGGTGTTCACCGTGCTGAAGCAGTACGCGGCGGAGCGCAAGGTGGAGTACCTGGCCTCCGCCCTCTGCATGGTCCTCACGCAGGAGTCCCACCAGCACCTCATCGACAGCATCAGGTACGGGCTGCCAGGAGCCCCCGTCCTGCCGCGCTGGTGGTTATCCCCTGGGGTCTGCCTGTCGGTGACGAGCGGCACGGCGCAGGAGCACTCCCTGCCCGCAGGACGGGGACACCCCCAGCTGCCCGGCCGTCCCCATCCCTGCAGGGAGCAGTGCCCACAGAGTCACCAGCTGCACCCGCCACGCGGGACGTGGCTCATTTTTCTGGATGTCATCTCAAATTAGGTGCAGAATGGCTGGTGATTATGCAGGAGCCGGGCCAGAAAATAAACCAGGCTCTGCAATTAGAGAGCTGCCGGTGGCTGAGGCTCTGCGTGGGGCTGGGGCTGCATCGGGGTGAGCGCTGCCCGTGGGGTCTCAGGCTGTGCACGCTGGCAGTGCTCAGCTCGGGGTCCCCAGCACCCCTTTTCCCCCCTGCAGAAGAGCTGTGGGTGGGCGTGCAGCCGCCGCAGCTGTTCTGCTGCTCTTGTCACGGCCGAGTGGCGCAGGATGGGGCCAGGGCTGGTGCTGGTGCGCAGGCACATGGTGGGGATTACGGCCAGGCTGAGACGATGGCCATTAGGGAATCAGGTCTCCATCTGGCCCCGCTCCGGGCCCGGCTTTCCAATTCCTGCTTTAATCAGTGGAATTGCAAGATATTACAGTTACCATAACAACGTCCCCGTGCTGGGGTCTCACCGCGCTTGCCGAGGTCCCGCGGTGGGGAGGGTGGGGAGAGCAGGCGGGTGCCGTGGCCCGCAGCGCTCCCTGCTCCCCGAGGCTCTGCCACAGGGGCCCCTCCAGTGCCCAGCACCAGGAGCCCCTCAGCACCCCTCAGTCAGACCCCAGCCGAGGTGGCCCGGCTGTGGGGAGCCTGGCAGAGCCAGGGGTGCCGGGCATTGTCACCTGGGTGGTTATACAGTTGTTTGTTTTTTCCCCCGCAGAGGGAGTTTGAATAACTGTCTAAATTTCTCTCCAGACCCAAGCCCCTCTGCCGGGGGCACAGCCGGTTTCCTCCCGGGGTGTCCCTGACCCAGCGCTCCCAGGAGAGCAGCTGAGAGCACGGCCAGACCCGGTGCTGCCGTCCCCGTCCCCGCGGTGCAGAGCCTGCCCCGCGCCCGCTGCGAGTGGTTAGCGCCGGGGCTGGGGCAGCACGCTCAGGAAATCAGGCAGCTAATCTCGGTTTAATGGAAATGAAATACTTAGCTTACGGAAAAGATTTACCGTCTAATCTTAATGAAATGAATTCAAGGGGAAAAAAAAAAAAGTTGCTTTGGAAACCAGGTTTCCCAGCTGAGGATGTGCTGGTGGGAGGCACATACAGCTGTGTGTTTGCTGCTCGGGCATAACATGAGCTGCTTAACCTGCAGTCTGTCATCGAACAGGTTTGCTGCTGAGCAAGAGCTTTTAATGCTTTTAATAACTCACCAAAAGGTGGTGAGAGACTCCCATAGGCACTGGATGTGTAGGGCTGTGATTTCATTTGGGTTATTTCCATGGGGCTCAGGACTGGGAAAGGGGCTGGGTTGTGGGGCTCAGGTTCAGCCCCCTGGCAGAGCAGCCCCAGGCCCCCGTGGCTGTGCAAAGCCCAATCCTGCCCACGGCTACACCCCGCAAGCAGGGGAGGCAGCGCTGTGCACCCATGCACCGGGACGAGCCCTTCTCACGAGTGTGGGGCAGGCGAGGGCAGTGCCCACCGGCAGGGGCTGGGGAGGGTGCTGGGGGCGATGCCGGGGTCCCCAGCGCTCTGTGCTGGCAGCCCTGGGCTCCGGTGTGTGGTGGTGGCAGTGACAGTGGCAGTGTCCCACTGTGGGTGGCCGTGGGGCCTCTGCCAAGCAGAGTCAGGCAGCCGGCACGTCCCCGTCCACCCCTGTCCTGGTGCTGGCCTGGCTGCATCTTCCCCCTGCACCAGCTGTGTTTAGTTTTGGGCTGCTGCCACTCTCCTCCTTCCCGTGCCCCCCTGCCCAGGCTCTCCCACACGCTCCCCGCGCGGTGCTGCTGTGCAGCGTAACCCAAGACCCCGGGACTCAGCACAAAGCTCAGAGCTCGCCCTCGCAGGGACCGCGGCTGCAGACAGCGCTCCTCCTCCGGCTGTCCTCGGGCTGGGCTTTTTCGAGGTTTTTTTTTTTTTTTTCTTTCCATTTAGCTCAAATGGATTCCATCCTATTTGCCCAGAATTAAGCTCCTGCAGATTTTAATTTGCTGACATTTTCTTCATCCGTTTGGTTGTGGATAGCAGGGATAATGCACGTGCTGCGCCAGTTCCTCCCTGCGCTCAGATCCCCTGCCCATATGGTTGGTCCGTGTAGTAAAAGTGCACAATTGTAGTTCTGCTCAAGGATGATGACAAGCAGCAGCGAGGGGGAAAGATGAGCTGTCTCGGGTAAGTAACGAACAGACCGTCCCCGGGACCCGAGGGGGCTGGGAGGGGAACGCTTTTAAAGCAGCTTAATTCTCAGATCTAGCAACCCCCGGCACTGCAAAAACGAGATGTGTGAAAAGTTAATTAACTCTTATTGCATCCGAGCTGCTGCCGCCAGAGGCTCCGTGGGCATCACAACTCTGCCGGCCGGGGGAGAGGGAAATCTCTCGTTTTGTGTGCCTCCATCGCCTGCAAGCGTCAGAGCCGGGGGAGCCGGGGGTTCGGCTGCTCCGCTCCCTGCGTGTGCAGGGCTGCAGCGTGCCGGGAGGGGAAGGGGCAGGTGGGTTACGTGGGGCAGGGGGGTCCCGGGGGTGTGCGCCTCGCGGCACTGCTCTCGTTCCGAGATGTCTCCAGCCAGGGCCGAGCTGCAGCTCCGGCAGAGGAATCGCACCGGCTCTGCACCGAGCAGCGCCGAGGGCTTGTCCTGGGGCTCAGGGGACAAAGTGGCCCCGAGTCACTCGGAGGCAAGTGGTACGGACAGAGCCTCGCCTGCGTTTCAGTGAGGCTTAGAGCTTGTGAAACACCGCATACCGGTCCGGTCGCCGTCTCCCTTTGCGCTGTCCCCCAGCACCATCCGTCCCCATGCCGGTGCTGTTTCGGTTCCTGGCAGCGACATTTGAAACATCTGTTTCAAGCAGATGAACAGCACAACTGCGGGGTGACGGAAATCACACAGATCTCCCCTCTCCCCATTGACCTTTAGTGTTACAAAAGCTTGTGCACTGAACACCAGCGCGGATGCCCCGTGCGCAGGCACCGTCCCATTAACCTGGATTTGATCAGTGGGAGGTGTTAAGGTCCAGGGTGCGTTAATTCAGCGGGAGGCAGCTCTCGGTTTGTTTAGGCTGTTACGTGTTGTCGTGGGTCTCCTTTAGGTCATTCTGTTGTGCTTCACTCTGCTGCAAGGAGAATACAGTGAGCTGTAGTTTGTCACGTCACTTCTTCGGCCGCAGCACGCTGCCTTTGCAACAGCCCCTGCTCGATTTGGGAGCCGAGGCAGGGAGCAGACGTGTCCCCGCTGCTGCAGGGGCTGCACGGGGGCTGAGCTGCAGTGAGCGCGCTTGTGATTGCAGCCACTTTTGATCCCTGACAAAGATAAAATCGCTGCCCAACAGGGGTTCTCTTATCACGGGAGAAATTCCACCGCCTTCATTTTAATAATGCTCCAAACAATCTATTTGTCTCAGCTTGTTTTTCACGGCAATAAAATCGCTTGGCATGTCCCCGTATTAAAATGCACCAGCCATCTGTGACTTTCTCTGGATAAGAAATTTCATTTTATCAGGATTTATACAGGATAGATCGCGCTGCTCCCCTGCCTGCCCCCCTCCCCACGTCTCCCTGCCTGCAGGCTTTGGGGAAAGCTTTCCTTCGCGGTGGGGCTGGAAGTGCAGCTCGTGCGAGGCACAGGCGATGCTGAGCCCGCTGCGTCGTGCTGCTGCTGCCGGGCCCTGCTGCCCCGGGGTCTGCGCAGGGCCGCTGCACGGCCGCGTGGGCAGTAGGACGATAATGGAGGAAAAGCAGCTCTGGTTTGCTTCCGTTATAAAAAATCACTAATCTTATAGCCAGACATATGTTAAATGGCCCAAAAAAGGAATTAGGGCAGCAGGAAAAAAAATGTGCCAGCAGTGAAAGCAGTTGGGAGCGAAGTTCCTTTTATTGCAGCTGAGTTCAAATAGGTCATGACCAAAATGCCTTGGTGCAAAATCTGTTATGGGATTAACTTGGTTTGACAAGTCAAGCTACTGGTGTAATGCAGATTTTATCAGCGGAGCCTGCTTTCACACCAACACTGATTTGCAACTTTGATTTTGGAATGCAGTTGCCTGGTCTGAGGGGTTTCTCGTGTCTTAAACATGAGAAACTGCATTTGTCCTGCTGTTCCCACACTGAAGAGCTTACAAAAAATACCCCACCTGCGTGGTGCAGGCACCAGGCTGGCAGGGGAAGGTGACCGGGGGGCTCTCAGGGCATGTAGGGGTCCCTGGCCGGGGGCTGAGTGGGCTGGGAAGGCGCTGCGCTGCGGTGGGCTCCGCGTCTGCGCTGCTGGGTGGAGGAGCACCGTCAGTCCTGTTCCATGAGAGCAGCGGGCACCTCTGCAAAACAGCTGCGGCCAGATGAAGGATTACTGAGCCTTCCATTCTGGGGGGTGGGATGGTAGCCCTGCCCGCACGGAGAACCCACTGTGAAAACCAGAGGTCTGCGCCCACCGCCTGCAAGTGCCGCTGGCTCTGCGGCTGTGTCCCCGCGGGGCTGGAGGGCAGCGCGGGGCTGCCGGCACAGCCCTGCCCGTCCCCGCCGTCACACCACGGGACGAGTGCCCAGAGCCCGGTCAGTAGGGGAATCCAGGCAGGGAAAAGCAGATTAGATTTGAGAAGATCTGTGCAGTTCCTTACTGTATGGGTGAAGAGTTTTCTATCACAGAAGGATGTGAAATTTAGCATTGCAGCTTATTATCGGGGCAGAAGTGTTATTCCAGCTTGGCAGCTGTTTATACGGCATAATTTAGACATAATCCAAATGTAGCTCAGTGTTTTAATCCACCCTGGGATGTGTTTTCTGCACAAGCGAGAGACTCAAGGTCAGGTCTTTGATGGCTGTTTTGGGGCTAAACCATACATTTTTCATTTTTCTTTGCTTTGCTGCCTGGAGATCATGTCTTATTTCTGCAGCTCCGGAAAGCTTCACATCCTCTTTATCAAAAGACAGTGCTGTGTTTAAAGACGGCATTATATAAAAAACAGTTGTGGGTTTTTTTTTTCATCTTCTATCCCTAACGCAATGCGCGGCTGCGTCACCCTGGGGGTGAATGATGGGGGTGAATGATGCCCCGCAGCGCAGGTTTGGGCCCACGATGGCAGAAAGCCGAGGTCGGGTCCTGGCCCTGCTGTCGGTGACCCCACGAGCCAGGGCTGGAGCCGGTGGCCACGGTGGCCGCAGTGGCTCCGCCGTGTGTGAGCATCACCACACCCGCGCAGTTGCTGTTTTCCTTTAAGGTTTCTCACCCATTACAGCAGCATGTAATTTAAACAGAAGCACTTTAGAAGTCAACTAATTAGCACCAGCGAGGCATCCCCCTGGAGTTCGGCGTGGAGCCGTGCCCTCCTTTCTGTGCAGCATCCTTACCAGAGAGTTCCAGCTGGAAATTACAGAGGCTGCAGTTTTAGGGAAAGCAAAAGGCTTCGTAGCCGGATTTCGGGGCAGAGCTGGAGCTGGGGAGAAGGGAAAGCAAAGCAGACATTAGAGCAGAACTGATAAAAAAGGAGGAGGACGCGGTGCGTGGTAACCCCGGCGCTCGGAGGCGAGGGCGAGGGCAGGCAGCCCAGGCGCTGCCGGCCGCCCATCTGGCCACGCTCCCCGCACCGCGGGGTGCCAGGGCAGGGCCCCGCTGGCACCGATCGGCTGCTGGATCCACGTCGTGGGCGTGAGCTGAGGCTGAATCTCAGCTGCATGAGGAGCTGAAGCGTCTCCCTTTTGTTCCCGCCGCACCTGGACAAATGGGAAAGGACCGGAGTTTCTCTCGGCATTTTCGGTACGTCTCTGCTCTGCTCCTCCGCGTGCGATGCCTGGGGTTAGATTTACCGGGCAGGGCTCGTGCTCCCACGGGCACCCCCACGATGTCTCTGCTGCTGTTCCCCCACACGTGGTGGGGCACGGCCAGCGAGGGGACCACGGCTGCCAGCATCGCCTTGGCCTGGCCAGATCCTGCTCCCCCACGGCTGTGGTGCGGGGAGCTGGGGGAGTCGGGCAAAGCTCAAGCAAAAATTGGGGCTGGGGAGGTGGGAAGAGCACTGCTGGGTCTGACTTGGCTCCGTGACCGTAGCCCACCAGCAGGCTGCTTTGGGGCGCTGCCTGGTGCCGGGGTGGGAAGGGGCGCGGAGCCGGGAGACCTCGTGGCTGGGCACCACGGCTGGGCCCCAGGGAGCTGGTGTGAAGTTGTGGGTCCTGCAGACGCGGCACAGCACCAGCGCTGGGCAGCACCCACTGCAGCTTTCCAGGGCAGGGGAGGCCCCTGGGCTGGCGGGGGCAAGAGAAAACCCTTAGCAAGTGCCAGCTGAGGAAAGAGGAATATCCGTGAGGAGATAAGCTGCAAATGACCTGTCTGCGAGTTTTGATAAGAGTGGGCAAAGACTGAGATGTGTTGACCACCCTCTGCTGAAGTGAACCTCAGGGTGGAGAGCTGTGACGGGGCAGGGTAGGCGGGCTTCTGCCGGCCGCATTTCCCGGCCCCATGGGAGCATGCAGCAACTCGCAGCGCTCGGGGACCTCTCCTGGCCTGGAAAATGCCCTGGATTCACATTGGTGCTGGTGCAGACTGAGTCCTGTTGAAGAAATGTCCTGGTACTCCACAGAGGAGGGCTGTCAGTGCGCTGGGGCTCTGCAGGGCTGGGGAGTGGGCGCAGGGCCACTGTGCCCAGGGCTGGGAGCTCCTTTCCCATCCCCCCTCCAACAGGGAATGCAGCCAGTGCTGACATGGAGCACACGAGGAAGAGGAGAGGGAGGAAGCCGATGGTGCGAGGCCGGCGTTGCCTGGCTCCCCAGCACAGGCAGCCTGCGGGGCTGCTGGACCGCGGGGTCCCCAGGTGCTCACGGGGAGAGCCCTGCCACAGCATCCCTTCGGGGGGAGAGGGAACCCAGCTGGGTGCTGGGCAGGGCTGATCCCAGGGACGGCCGGACGTGGCGGGGCAGCTGTGGTTTCCCACAAAGTGCCGGGCACCATCCGCCCCGTGCTGGTGCTGGTGCTGGTGCTGGTGTCGGTGTGTGCTGCGTGGGTGCATTGCGCTGGAGCTGCAGCATCAGCCCAGCACCATCCCCTGCGCCGCCTTGTTGCTGCGTTGCTTGTTAAGGACCAGATGTGAGCACACGCAGTTTCTCAGGCCATCCAAAACACTAAAGCACTGCCCTGCAGGTCCCCGAGCAGCGCCGTGGCCATTCTGCACGCTCCGAGGCCACTCTGGAAATTCTCTGCAAAAGGTTTTGCAGGAGGAAAACCATTTGTGTGCTCTAATAGGATTATTTTTACCAGTCATTTTGCTCCTCTCCATTCTAACACGAAGTTTTACTTTGAACACTGAGCCAATCCGTAGAGGAACGTGTCTTTGTGCCTGCTACGAGCCAGCTGTACTTTGCTCCTCAGCTCCTTTCTGTGCGCCCGCAGGTGAAGTAGCCGTCAGTGCAAAGTGGGACAGTCCTGCTGACGGCAGTGGGACCGAGTTAATTTGGCCAACTGAAATGGGAGCGCGCTCGTTGTGCCTGCGAGGGGCCCGGGCCATTCCCCAAGGGAGGGGAGCGCAGCCCGGCCCCGCTGCTGCCCGGCACTCGCCTCCTCCCAGCCGCGGGGCCGCAGAGGCCTGCGTGCAGCTGGGGGAACGATTCATTAGCAGAGTTTCACTCTTTTCTAGTTGCTGCTTCATCACAAATTGACTGTGAATTGCACCGATGTGTTACTTGTTTTAAATTATCACCAAACGCTTTGTGTGAGCATGTGTCAGCATCGGGCCCAGTTGCAATCTGCCTGCTCCGGCTCAGCGGGAGGGCACGAGCCGCTGCTTTGAGCTCTGCCTGTCCTCAGGAGGCAAACGGAGACGTCCTGGTCCTGGGAGGCTTGGGCTGGGAGGTCTGCTCTCCTCCAGCTTCGTCCAGGCTTTCAGGTTCCTGTGGAGGAGACGCCCAGGAGCCCCCCAGGAGCCCCCCAGTAGCGCACAGCCGGCCGCGGTGCTCAGCAGCAGCCTGCCCGCGGCCCTGCCACCCCCTCTGCGAAACGTGCCCCCGGCGCCTGGCGGCGACACCCGCCGCGGGTGCCAGGCCTGCTGTTAGCGCGCGGAGGTGAGGAGCGGTAACGAGGCGCACGAGGCGGTGTCTGGCGAGCGGGCGCAGCTGCGGCAGCGAGCCGCGGCCCGGGCGCAGCGCGCGGAGTTGCTATAGAAACACCAGGAGATAACACCTCCTCGAGGAGCCCCTAAATGTGCAAACGGAAAGGGTGGGAGGAGGTGAACGAGGTGTCGGTGTTCTGCAGCTGTGATGGCAAGAGGAAAAAAAAAAAAAAGAGAAAGGAAAAGCGTCTCCCCCGTCGCACCAAGCACGGGAGGAGTGCCACAGCCCGGAGTGAAAGCCGCGGGGCTCTCAGCAGAGGGCCTGGGCAGGAGATGGGCAGCTGCACCGTATGGGTCCTGGTGGGTCCTGGTGAAGGGGCTGGGTCTGGAGGAGCTGTTCTGGGGGCTCTTGTGCAGGGCTTGTCTGCCTGGACAGCAGGGACAGGGAGAGGACCCAGAGGAGGGCAAAGAGTCTCATCCTGCTTTTGCTAACACCGCCTGTCCCGTCCCCTCCAAACACTGCTCCGAGCCACAGCCCTCAGCAGCAGCGACGTTTGCAGCAGGACAGGCTCCACAGAGTGAGGTTTTCCCCCACAGGGCTGGCTCCTGGGCTGCTGTTGGGGGAAAAGCAGTTAATTTGAGGCTTGAGCAGAACCCTGTCATTGGCATACCAGGGCCAGTGGCTGAAGAGGTCTGGGATGGGACACAAGGAGGAACAGAGCTGCTTGAATTGGTCTCTGCAAGTGGAGGGCTCTGAATTCCTCTCCCTGATGGAGCTGTGCATGGGACAGAGCAGATGCAGCCAGCATCCCCGGTGTCCCCAGGGTTCCCTCTGTTCCTGACATCCCCGGTGTCCCCAGCCCGGTGCCCTGGAGCTCACAGCTCCCGCATGAGACTGACAGCACACGAGGGGCTGGTGCTGCTCTGGCCTCTCCTAGATACAGCCGGATCCAAAGCTCTGTGCCACGGCCACCTCGACCCCGACCCTCACCGCCCTCCCTTGTCCCGTCTGCCAGGATTTTCATCCCCAAGAAGCACCGGCAGCGCTTCGACGAGGTGGTGTCGCAGAGCCTGATCAGCAAGCTGTGCCGCTCCAAGAGCCAGCAGCACAGCAACCGGCTGCGGCGCAGCCGGAGCGAGGACCACCAGGAGCGGCTCCTCGTGTCCACCCGCGCCAGCTCCGTGCCCCGCAGCCACGAGGAGGCCAGCAGGAGCCTGCGGAAAAGCACCTCGCTCATCACCAGCAATGTGGCCTCGGGGGCTGCCCGCAGGTAACGCCTCCCTTGGGTGCCCCCGAGCTCACGGTGCTCACAGGCTGGGAGGGGATAGTGGTGTGCTGTGTGGGTGCTGGTAGGGATGCAGGATGCTCGGCCCTGCTGATGGGCCACGACGCCCAGGCGCACAGCAGGCTGTGTCACCCTGCCCTGCCCCAGCGGTGTCTGGGTGCCAGCAGCAGCAGGAGGGAAGGACACACTGGTGCGCAGGGGATTAACCCACTTCCCGCTGCCCATATGGCCAGAGCTCAGCAGCCCCGGAGCACCGAGCTGCCCTGGTAGTGCCCTGCTCTGTTCCCAGCCCCAGACAGATGGAGCAGGACGGGGTCTGTCAGCAGAGCCGGGGAATCCTCCCAGGAAGGGTCCAGGAAAGGGGGCTCTGGTGGGGCTGAGGGAGGAAACAAGAACTGAATGCTTGTCGGGCTCTGATGTCTCATTTGCTTTTTCACCTGCAGAACAGTGCGGGTTTATAAAGGCAACAAAAGCTTTGGCTTCACGTTACGTGGACATGCACCAGTGTGGATCGAGTCTGTTCTGCCAGGTAGGAAAAGCTGCCCGCCTCAGGAGTCAGACCTCTCTCTGGTCCGAATGTGAAATTTTAAGTGTTTGTTGTTTGCTAGAAATAGCAAGAGGGACTTCGACAAGGCTTAGTGATGGAGTCTCCCAGGTTGAATAATTAATAACTTTGGTAGGATTTATCTTGGTTTTACGCACTCCCTGTTTTGAAAGGTAGGAGGCGTATTTAGTGAACAGTCTGAAACCACACCTGCTTTTGAGTACAAGCTGGGTGCTGGCATCACTGAGCCCAGTGGGCAGGGGCCCGTCAGCTGAAGCCCCTCTCCTTCCCTCCACATGCAGGGAGCCCGGCTGAGAAGGCTGCGCTCAAAGCCGGAGACCGAATCCTATTTCTCAACGGCCTGGACATGAGGTAAGAGGCTCCTTAAAGCCCCTGGGATCAGGGGGGCCCTGGGCAGTGGCAGGGGGCCAGCACGGTTGTGTTCCTTGTTCACCTTTGTGCAGAGACCAGAGCTGGGTGTCCGTGAGAGCTGGCTGTTGGGGCATGAGGGTTTTTGCCCCATATGGACATCTCCTGTAATATTCTCTTATAAAACTGGCTCTAAGAGGAGTACTTCAGCTCCAGCCCTGCTGTTCCTTGTACTTCACCAGTGCAGTGGCAGCAGCCCATATTTCATCAGCTTGGACTTTCTGCACAAAAAGCAAGAGCAAAGGGTTAGAACAGGCTACGTGATAAGAGAGAGCGATGAATATTTAAAGGTTAAACATCTGATGCTTCTTCTGTCAGTGCTTCAGTTCTCACATTTCGGCTGATCCAGCAAACTGCTGGCTGATGCAGCACAGCCAGAAAACAGAGGAAACCCAGCTGAAGATTGTCCTCTGAGCCCACATTTTGGCAGGCCCTGTCCCAGGTCAGCCCGTGCCCTTCCCACGCAGACCGGCCTGCCTACAGACATGCATTTCACACCCACCTTGCATTTACTCTCCACACAGAACGGGGACAGGCAGACAGAGACCACAGCACTACCATTTAAATGGACAGTTATCTGCTGGGTCTGAGCCTAGCTTAAAGCTGGCTTCATGTAGCACAACAGCTCCGTGGGGCGCTCACACGCGCTGACTCCTTGCTGTGGGTACACCCAGGGTGTCACGGCGTGATTCACACTGCCCCGTCTGATCAGCACAGGGGGAGCCAGACAAGGATGGAGAGTCCAGGGAGACTGCAGCAGGGCAGCAGGGGCTCCGAGCAGCCAGCCGGGGCTGTTTGCCAGACAGAGGAGGGCAGCTCTGACCAGCTCCCCTGTGCCCTGCAGGAACTGCTCCCACGACAAGGTGGTGTCGATGCTGCAGGGCAGCGGGGCGATGCCCACCTTGGTGGTGGAAGAGGGGATCGTCAACTTCTCCAACGGTGAGCGTGCCGGCCAGGAGGGGCGCGGAGTTAACGGGAATCCCAAATCCGAGGGCTCCCACATTGCCATGTCAGGAGGGAAGCACCACACACCCTCATGGGCTCAGCACGCTGCAGGCACTGCCTCCAGCCGAACGCTGCTCCTCCTGCTGGGGCAGGCGGCTGCTGGCTTTCCGGGGTCAGGCTCAATCCCCGGCCTGGCTGCTGCCCAGAAGGCTCAGTGTACTGTGAGATCGTCCTTGACAGCCCTGTCCAGCGTCCTCCACATGCAGTCTGTGCCGTGTACTTGACCGAAGTAATCCAACCCTGTGCATCCATGGTCGCTGTGCAAATATCACGGTTGTGCACGGACTGTGTTGTTCAGAAGAACTGCTGCTGCTATGAATAATTTAGCTCACTGCTGGTGAGCGTGTCAGCAGGAGGAGGGTATCTGGGGTGATGTGGGTATTTGTCAGTGATTTCAGCACCACAGCTCAGCACAGGGCTTGCTGCAGTGTTTCCAAAGCAGGGTCAGTGCATTATTGGGGTGCTGCTCTGCAGTGCAGGAGTTAGTGAGTGGCTCATCCAGCCAGAGCAGTGACAGACTCCCCCGAGCTCCACGTTGGCAGCCCTGTGCTACCAACCTGATTGCACATACCCTAGAAACAAAAGCAAGATCTTCACTGCTCATCGGGAGGGCCAGGGGCACTCAAAACCCCTTGAAAAAAAATGAGACGGGATGGGATTTCTGCCCCCAGAGCCCTGGCCACATTCCCGTGTTTGAGCACATCCCAGGGCTCGGGGCCAGGTCCCTCTCCCAGCTGGGACCATCGCCCCACACTGCTCCAGGCTCAGCACATGAAATGCCCAGCAAAGCAAGCGGCCTCCCCTTCCTCAGCTTGCTTGCAGGTAACTCTTGACTGGTGCTGCCCCTTGAAGGGGGTGATTATCGTAAAGTGCTTTGAAGTTTGAGCACAGGCTTTGGAGAGCAAGAGAAGGAATGCTACCCATGTTCCCAGACAAGTGCAGAAGCAGCCTGACCAAAGAGCTCCCCCAAGGAGCAGCCCAGGCAGAACATCCCCACCCATCCGCAGCAGGTTACTGGGCCTGCTGGCACAGCCAGGAGTTCAGGAGCAGCCAGCCCAGCTCCCCGTGGCTCAGGACAAAGGCAAGGGCAGCCCCAGCTCCAAGCTGGCCAGAAAGCAGCCTTTTATCAGCCATCCAGAGACCAAAAATCTGTTTGATTCCCCCCCCCGCCCCCACCTCCCTGGTGCAGCTATGTGTGCACCCGCACATCAGGCTGTGTATGTCCATGGAGTGAGGTGCTCATGCTCTGAGGTCTCCCTTATCAGAGAGATCTTACCTGGAAAACCAGGAGGTGGAGCCGGGTGTGAGTGGTCTGGGGGCAGGCATCAGCCTGAAAGACCCCAGCAAGACCAAAGGCACCCCGCAGGGCCCAGCTGCTGCATTCACCAGGGGGCCACAGGCCAGGGCACCCAGAGGCAGGTTGCAGCACTGTGGCTCCACAACCTGCGTGGTTTTCCAGGCCCCCCGGGAGGCACAAGCCAGCCCCAGCCACACCTTTCTCTCACTCCTGCCCAGCAGACAGGGCTGCTGCAGGGCAAGCCCCGTAGCCCCAGTCCAGCCCCTTTCTCTGTTGAACTTTCTTTTCTCTCTACCTGCGCCTTGCAGACTCTGACTCTGCTGAGTCCCCGACCGCCTCCTCCGCGCTCACCTCCCTGCAGTGGGTTGCAGAGATACTCCCCTCTAGCATCAAGATTCAAGGGAGGACCTTCCACCAGCAGCTGGAACACCTGCTCACTCCACCTGAGCGCTATACCATCTGCAAAGCCCTGGAAAGCTTCTTCCAACATCGGTAACTCGTCAGCAGCCCCACTCCTCTAACACTGCCAACTGGACCGGTAGCGATGCCCATGTCAGGGTCAGCCCCGAAGCAGGAGCAGACCTCAGCCTCACGGGCTGTCAGCAGCGAGCTCTGATCCCTTTCTCCAGCTGTGCATTTCCCTCAGGGAAAGAGCTGAGGCACGAGCCCATCTCTCGCCAGGTGTCCTGGCGGTCAGACACATTAGCTTTGGAGGTCAGTTCCATCTCCTTTCCCCCCCCCGCCGTAAGATGACCTTGTGTCCCACAGCACAGGCTCTCTTGCTGCCTCTGGCAGTAATCTCACCACGCTCCATTCCCGACTCCTCGCTCTTTCCAGCATTTTGTCTGCAGCAGGACAGCTGCGCAGCCCTCATCCTGTAGCTGCACACGTCCTCCTCGCCCTGCTGCGGGGCTAAAACCCATCCCTGGGCAGCACCTAGACTTGCCGTAGTGATCTTGTTTTCTGCCCTTGGTCTTTAACCTTCCCACACAGCAGTGCAGAAGCCACTGCTCAGGGTGCTGGGAGGTGCTCACTGCCCCCTTCCACAGCTGCTGCCCCAACCGAGCCGTGCTGCCCAGCTGCTCCCCGGAGCCCAGGTCCCACCACAGGCTGGGGATGCACCAGGCAGAGCCAGGCAGGCTCCTGCTGCCTTCATGCAGCACTCTGCTTTATAAAGACAGATAAGGATCTGAATCCTCAGTTTTACAGGGAAACACAACAAACCCCTCTGTATTTAGGTCACTGACAGTAATAGACAAACTCCCAGCAGCAGCTCTAGGGCTGCACCACCACGATGCGACCAGAGCCTTGTGCTGCCCACGAACCTGCAGGTGCTGAGGGAGGCACAGCTGCTTGAACCCCCCACCAGCAGCTGAGCAAACCCTCCTGAGGCCCTGCAGTCACTGCCTCTGTCACAATAAAGCAGAAGTCATTGCTGTGAGCTCTCCTGAGACCACTCTGCTTCTGCGGGATTCCCCCAGCGGGCATTTGGGTGAGAACAGCTGCTGCAGGACGAGGCACCAGCCCCTGGGGTCTGCAGCTGGGAAACACAGACCCGAGCTGAGCAGGGCTCTGCATGTTGGGAACTGGAGTCCTGCAAACAGAGCCAGGCAGCTCCCTCTCAGCAGGGCTGTTTCTGGGGCCATCGCCTTCACCTGCCCCAGGGCTGCACGAGGGGCATGGGAACCCCTCTCCTCCTGAGCTTGTCTCACCTGTAGCTGCCCCATTTCATGATAATTCACCATCAGCTAATCGTGTGCCTGCCCCAGGGTGAACCAGCTGTGACCTGTAACTGCTCTGAGAAGGGCAGAAGTCCCAAATATTAAGTTCACGTTGCCTGCAGGCTCAGCAAGCAGATAGCAGCATTTCCCAGCTGTGAGCACAGGAGGGAGCAGGACACCCACAGCTGGGTTTTGGCCAGCTTACAGCTTGGAGCCAGCTCGCCCTGTCCACAAACCAGAACAGCGAGTTCAGAGGGCACAGCAGTTTCTGCCCCTGCAGCACCTCCAAAATACCAACCTCTGAGCAGGGAACAGGCTTCTGGCAGCCAGGAGCTGAGCCCAGCTCCACAGAAAAGGCAAAGTAGTGCAGAGCTGGAGAGCAGCTCAGCAAATGACCCCTTTCACCCCTCAGCTCTCCCTCACAGACCTGGTCCCTGCTCATTAGGGGGCAGGGACACTCCACTTGGTTAACATCAAGACAACAGATCTGCTCTAAATACAAGGTCTCCTTCCAGTTCTTCATAGGAAATTCTTACTATTGCTTCTACAAGCAGGATGCAGTAGTCACAGGAAGCTTTGACCTCAGATCACCACCTCAGCTTCTCAGCAGAGGAGCAGCCTGACCTCAGCTCTCAGAAGGCAGTTCTTCCTGAGACAGCCCTCCTTCCCTGGGCTGCCTCATCCTCCTCCCTGAATCGGGTGCTCAGCCCTGTCACTCTCAACAGCCCTTCCACCACCTCCACCCACCACAGAGCTACGTGAAGCAGAGCCTTCAGCCCAGCCCTCGTGTCCGGTGTGCTTCTACCTGAGCCTGCTTGCTGCCATCAGCACCTCGGGCCTTGCCAGAGCATCTCTGCCTTCTGGTGCTCCTTCAGCCAGCTCCCCCAGAGCCCAGCCTGCCTCGTGAACCAGGTTTTATAGCCTGGCTGCCAGGTGCTGCTGGGCCCAGGAGATCACTCTGTGCATTAGCACCACCTGCACAGCTCCAGGTCTCTGACATCTCGCCCTGAAGGGCTGGGTCCCTTGCTGGCAGCCTGGCAGCTCTGCGTGTAGCTGACCTGGTGTGCTTGCACCGAGGGCTCAGGCAAGCCGAGACGCAGGCAGAGGCAGGACGGGAAGCACAAAGCTGTGTGATGGGGCTGTGCAGCTCAGGACGTGCTCACTGCCTAGCCCTCTCTTTCCAATTTTGCAGGAATATTGACACTCTTATTGTGGATGTGTACCCGGTGCTAGACACACCAGCCAAGCAAGTCATTTGGCAGTTTATCTACCAGCTGCTGACGTACGAAGAGCAGGAGCACTGCCAGCAAAAGATTGCCAGGTTTCTTGGTTACAAGTCCTTGGCAGGTGAGAGGAAAGCCCGCGCTCCGGCAGGGACGCGCCGAGTCTCGCAGGCCCCCAGGGAGCTTGGTGCTGCCCCTTGCTGCCCCTGTGCAGAGCGTGTCTCCGGCTTCTGGCACCGATGAGGGTTTGATCTGTAACCATCAGGCTGAGGGCTGAGAGGAGAGGTGGTGCTGGTGCAGTAGCAGAGGTTGTCTGTGGCAGCAAAGGGCTTCAGAAGCTGCTCAGGAGGTTGGAGGTTAGGAAGGAAATGGATGGTCGAGGGGCAGCGCTTGGCTAAGAGAGGCGGGCGACGGATGGCAGCGGTGTCTGTCGGGGTGTCTGCAGCAGTCAGCCCTGCACGGGCACCTGCTGTTAACGCTGGGGTAGGAGGAGGTATCTCCACCTGACGATGCCAGCGAGGCGGCAGGAGTGCAGCTCGCCCAGAGACATCGCATGTCCCTGTCCCCTGAGGGATGCCTGCGGTCCGCCTCTGCTGCCAGCATCGCTTGTTGCTGTGGCAACACAAACCCAGCTGTGGCTCGGTGAGGATTACGGGCTCTGCACTCAGGCAGCGGAAAGTGGAGGGCAAATTTGGACTGAAATGTTTTCATCTTTGGATTTGGGCTTCTTAGTCGCTTTCAGATTCTTCTATTCTAGGCCATTTGCATTTTGTTGATATGGTTGTTTTAGACTCAGTGTAGGTAAAACTGTATGAAAAAGGTGTTTGAATTCAGAGAGACATTTGGAAGAGCACAGTTCTTTTGGCACAGCCTTTCCCCTCACAGGGATAAACAGCTGAGCAGTCCTGGTGCAAACACCCCCTGTTGTGCGTGGCAAACTGATGGGTATTTGCTCACCTAATTTGCACAATTTCCACTGCTTTTGTGTGTGCAAAATCATGGCCCGATGTACCTAAATTGTTGGATATTCCGAGGAGCTAAGACCCTAAAAATGGAGTTTATAAACTTGAGAAGATCTCAGGGGGAAGTCTGTGTATTTGCAGTTAGCAGCCCATGTCAGGGATGCCAAGCAGGTGTCCCCAGCCATGGACGGATGAGGATGGTGCTGAGCCTCCCAGGACCACGCTGCGCACGGGTTGCTCCCTGGCTCCTTTCGGCCTCTCAGCAGCGAGGGGCAGCCTGTGAGCACCCCAGGTTCTGGCTGTTCTGGTGCATGATGTGTGTCCACGCATGGGAGCGGGCTGGCTGGAGATCCATGAATTTTGGGTGGTTCTTCACCTGGGCTTCTTCCAAACTCAGTGGCTATCTCTGACGTTTGTGTGTATCGGGCTGTGTGACCGTCAGTCTGTCGGATACCAGGGAGAACGATGCTCTGGTATCCTCGTCCTGCAGCGGGGCATGGCGGGGGTCCTACACGGCTCCCCGTGTCTCACTGTGCGTCTTTCTGCTGCAGCCGAGCCGGAGGCAGAGGAGCGCTACCGCAGCTCCGTGCGAGCGGCCTCCCTGTGCCGGGGCAGCCTTCGGACCCCCCGCCCCGAGGAAGGGGGGGCTGCAGGTGGGTGGCAGGGGGCTGCGCGGGGCTCCCGCTGCGGGGAGGAGGGCGCTGGGGTCCCACAGGCTGCACCCGAGTGCTCTGCCCCAGGTCGATGTCCTGGCCTGTCCCTGAGCACAAATGGTGGGAAAAGGTGGAGGTCAGCACGGAGCGGGCCCCAGGTCTTTGTCTGGAAATCCCTGCTTTCTGGAACAGCTGAAACAAGCACTTCCAATAAGAAGCCACTTGGGCTGAGCCTGAACGTTGTTTCCAGCCCCTTCCATTGCTCAGAAGTGAATTGCGAGGGTCAGCAGCCCGTGGGGTTTTCAGTAACCAAAAAGTATATTTTGTTTATTCTCATTTAGACAAACTGAGTACAGAGAGGTAAGGGGCAAGGCACAGGAGGACCGTCTCTCAGCTGTGCTTGTTTTCTGGTACACGCCATGTTTTACTGCTGGGTGGCTGCTGCTGCCAGCTTCGCTGCACGCCCGGCCGGGGCAAGGACGGGTCTGGGCCAGGCAGAGGATGGGAGGGACCTTCACAGGTCGGGACTGTCAGGGGCTGCTGGGGGCATGTGCAGGACAGGGGGCTCCTGACGGATTTGTGTCTTCCTTCGGCAGGTCAGAGTGACACCGTGGAGGTCCCGGTTCGCCTGATCCCTGGAGAGAGGCAGGCTGGGGACGGCACGTCCCTGCCAGAGACCCCCAACCCCAAAATGGTGCGGCTGTCACCCGTGGGTGGGAGGCGGGGAGGGCTCCTGGCAGCGCTTTGCCCCAGGAACATGGGACCTTTGCCTTCATGGGGAGCATCGACAGTTTGACCCCCTTCATGTTAATGCAGGAAAGCAGCAGGCATGTGTCTGTGTGTCAGCACCTGCTTTCTGTGCCTGGCAGCATCCCTGCCTCAGAGCTCTGCTCTGGGCAATTACTCAGCTTTAGTACCGGGGGGGTCTGTCCTTGTCTTCCTGCAGCCTTGTGGGAGGCTCCTGGGGAGCTTCAGAAAAGGCGAGGTAGCCTAGGTTTGGGGCGAAGCAGTCCCTTAAAGAATAAAAGACATCTGTGCTGGCTGTCCTGCCCCAGGACACTGCACGTCCCTGGGGGGGGTCACAAGCCAGGTCTCAGTTCGGGCACTGGCAGCAGCTCTTTGCCCTTTTTCCCAGATGTCGGCTGTCTACGCAGAGCTGGAAAACCGCCTGCTCGGCAGCTTCGCCAGCAAGATGGGCAGTGCCGCCCTGCACAGGGCATCGCCTCCGGCCCCAGAGCCAGCGCGCACCGCAGGTACCGTCTGTCTTCCCATGGCTCCCGTGAGATGCAGAGCTGGGGGGGCTCGGGGGGGCTCTCCTGGTGCTCATCGCGGTGCCGGGCCCCTGGCAGCCCGCAGGAGGGGCTCTGGGGAGCACCGCAGCAGGACCCCCGGCAGCGCCCTGTCCCGCAGGTTCTCGCAAGTCGGGGATGCCGGTCTCATGGCCGAGCGACCCGCTGGCCTCCCAGCAGTGCTACTACCGCCTGCACAGCAGCATGCCCTCCCCGAGCAGCACCGAGTCCAACCCCTACGTCAGCCTGGACAGCAGCCCGGCCCCGTCCCCCCGGCACCGGCAGTACCCGCTGAGCCCGCTGTCGCGGCGGAAGAAGCTCTTCACCTTCTCCAGGCCCCCGCGCAGCCGCGACACCGACCGGTTCCTGGACGCCCTCAGCGAGCAGCTGGGACACCGGGTCACCATCGTGGATGATTTCCTCACCCCTGAGAATGACTACGAGGAGGTGAGCGTGGTGCCGGGCTTGGTGCGTGTCTCCACCAGCCGTATGTGGCAGCCTGGAGCAGCCCGTGCCGTGCTGGGGACACGTCCCGGGGCCGGGCTGGGGGCAGAGGGGGGCAGGACCCCGCTGAGGCTGGTGGCCGGGGATGGAGGACGAGGAGCCTCCTTCAGCCTCTCCCCTCTTCCCCACCCAGATGAGCTTCCACGATGACCAGGGCAGCTACGTCACCAACGACGTCAGCAGCAGCGAGTACATCAGCAGCAGCGACGAGGGCAGCTCCCTGACCTACTCCACGCTCTCGGACCACATCCCCCCGCCACCGCTCAGCCCCCCTCCGCCGCCGCCCCCCCTGCAGTTCCACGACCCCCAGGCCGTCCCCGCTAAGGCAGAGGCCGCCAAGGCGAGCGCGTCGCCTGCCCCCAAGTCCCTCATCAGCCACCTGCACCCCATCCCGCCCCCGCCGCCCCCGCCGCCGCCCCCCCCGGTGCCCTGCGCGCCCCCCCTGCACCGGGGGCTGCTGCACCGCAGGAGCGAGACCAACCACATGAGCGTCAAGAGGCTGCGGTGGGAGCAGGTGGAGAACTCGGAAGGGACCATCTGGGGGCAGGTACGGCCCGGGCGGGGGCGCGGGGGCTGCAGGAGGTTTTATCAACGGGAAACCACAAGCGCGGGTGGCAGCGGAGTGGTGGGGAGAGCACCGAGAGCACCACGGGGCAAAGCAGAGGCAAGGAGTGAGGCGAGGTGTGCTAAGCCTTTGGCCTCATGGACTTGAGGTGATGGAGGGGGATTCAGGTCCCTGTAGGGAGGAGCTGGCTTTGGTGGAGTTCATCTTCCAGCCCCTGTGTTTCTCCTCCTGCCCTGAACAGCTGGCTGGGAGCTGTGGGATCACCTCCCAGTCCCACAAGTACTGCCCGCACAGCAAGCACTTGAAGCCCTGCATCCCTGTGGGCAGCTCCCTCTGCCCCGGCACTCTGGGGAACAAGGTGTTTCTTCCCGGTGATTTTTTGGATGCAAAGAATTCCAAAAACCTCTGGAATTCGTACCTGATCCTTTAGTAGAGCGAGTGTGCCCCAGCAGCAGGTGAGCAGCAGTATCGCTCTGTAGGACTTCAGCTGTAGGACAGCAGCGAAATGAACCTGTGGGGCAGCAAGGCCAGCCGCAGGGACAGATGGAAGCGCTGACAGGAGTCGTCTCAGGGCTTCCTCCTCCCTTCTCAAAAGAGAGTGGGTCCCACCAGGTGAGCTCAGCACCTTGTGTAGAAGCCACCTCCACAAGCAGTGAGCTATTCACAGGTTTTCAGCGGGGGATTTACGATGGCTGACTCTCCTCTTATAAGGACGGTGCCATCAACGTGTCCTGGGCTTTTCAGAGCCCGGGGTGGCCTTGGAGGGAAGGGGCACAGCGCAGGTGGCAGTGCCCGCCGGTCCCCGGGGACAGCACAGCCACCCGCCCGCTCTTTCTCCTCCTGCAGCTCGGGGAAGACTCGGACTACGACAAGCTGAGTGACATGGTCAAATACCTGGACCTGGAGCTGCACTTCGGGACGCAGAAACCAACCAGTAAGTACCGCAGCTCTGGGGCGGGTGCTGGTGGCAGGCGGAGGGCAGGGCGTGTGTGGCTGCGGGGGCCGCGGGGCTGAGCGGCCGCCAGGCAGCGGGGTGCTGGCTCTGCCTCGGGGCAGCACAGCAGCGTCCACACGCAGGGTGCTGTGACCGGCGGCACTGCAGGCTGTTAAGGTGGAGATGGTGTCGCTGTCTCCCTTAATCCTCCTCGCTGCCGTTGTCTGTTCTCATTGTCCGTTGTCGCTCTGCGTTTCAGTCGGGCTGGGCAGTGGAACTCGGCCGGACGGTTTTGCTCCCGTTCTGCCTCCTGCTCTCATGCGCTCAGTCAGCACTGCCCGGCTGCCCCCAGGCTGTTGGGTCCCAAAATGCTCCTCATTGCCGCGACAGGCCTGGCTTTCAGTAGAGCAGAGCCCTAAACCTGCAGCACCTTTGTGCACGGGCTCCGCTCCCCGTGCCTGTGAAGTGCGTGGCAGCCAGCGGTGCTGTGTAGTGGGAGCCAGCTGCAGGCTGGGAGCAAACTGCAGCTCTGCTGCTCGAGAACTCGGCCCTGAAAAAGCTGTGAAAACATTTCTCTGCCCATAGAGGGCATTACGAGTAATGTTTTTTGTTCTACCCATGTAATGTATAGCAGTGACAGCAGACATGGGCAGGCCCAGCTCGAGTGGGCAAATTCAGACGGGCTTGGTGGTGGAAGTGGGACGAAATGGGACCCTTCTCAGGGGCTGTTGTTTCGGGGATGTTTCTGGGCAATCTGGGATTTTCTGTGTATTTCACCTCTTGTTTTACCTTTTTCAGCTCCAACTGCGTCCTCCATTCAGGAGATCTTTGAATCGCAGAATTCAAGGATTCCCGGAGCCATTGCTGTGCGCAAAGCATCAGCTCTCCTCACTTTCATTCATGGTTTCACTGTTTTCAGCAGTTTTCTTCCCACTGGAGCCGGCTGAGCCTGTCCTTACCCATGATTAAATCTCTCAGTTTCTCTTCCAGAGCCAACTCTCATGCCTGAAACCTTTAAAAAGAAAGACGTGGTTGAAATTTTGTCCCACAAAAAGGCCTACAACACATGTAAGTAAACATCGTGGTGAACGTACCCGCAAAATGGGCCCCGAGATGGGACCAGGGATGTAGAGAACTGGAAAGGTAAAAGGAAGGAGGCTACATGAGCACAATCCCAGGAGCACAGTCCCAGCACGGCTCCTCTGGCCGGAGCTGTTCTTGCAGCCCAGCAGAAGCCGCTGCGAGTGGCCCCCGGCGCTGGGCTCAGCCCGGGCAGGGGGACAAGGATGGGAGCGGGATGGGATGTGGCTCATTGGCCTCCAAGGGACAGGGGAAGAGTGGTGTTGGGGCTGCCCCGTGCACCGAGGGGGGTCAGTGCTGCACCTCCAGTGCTTGTGGTGGGGAGGAGCAGTGGGAGGGCTTGGTGGGACCTGCGAGCCCCCGTCTCCCTGGGCTGCAGCGATGTGGCAGCGGGGGAGGCTCCGGGCATGGTTTCCAGTTTCCACAGTTTCCCAGATGGACATGCTGGGGATGTCCTTGCAAAATTTTGCAATAGCCTGGTAGGGGTCTGCAGGGGCGAGTGACTCCTGAGCCACCCCTACAGCCTCTGCAGGGCCTCGGGGGGTGGAAAGCCCTTCCTCCTTCCAGAGCTGACCTTGTCGGTGTGGGCACACGAAGCCCAGGCTGCTCTCACACTGCAGAGATTGCGCTTCCCCTCCCAGCCCCATCCTGCCAGGCAGCCCATCCCCAGGGCTGGCCCTCCTCCCGGCCCCGCTGATGTACGTCCCTCCCTGCAGCCATCCTGATCGCCCACCTCAAGCTCTCGCACATGGAGCTGCGCCAGATCCTCATGACGATGGAGACGGACCGCCTGGAGCCTTCTCACATCAAGCAGCTCCTGCTGTACGCCCCGGATGGGGAGGAGGTGCAGCGCTTCCAGAGCTACAAGGAGAACCCCGGCAAGCTGAGTGAGCCCGACCAGTTTGTGCTGCAGGTACCTGCTGGCTGGAGGTGCTCCGGCTGCGGGGCCCTGCCCGTGGGATGTCCTGCAGAGGGATGGGGGAGGAGGGCGCAGCAGAAAGCACACAGCCAGCAGGGCTCTGATGTGCTCCGAGTGCGTGCTGTGGGTGGGAGGAGCTGGGGGCACCCATCACCGAGACCTCCTGTGGGTGATGCTTGGGCCGATGCCCGAGGTGTCCAGGAGCTCCCAGCAGTGGCAGTTTCACAGCTGAAGCATACCACAAAATTTACTGCATGCTAAGAGTGACTTTGCCCTCCTCTGACTTACTTCCTGCTGACACTTGTGGGTATGGGCACAAAACCTCCTCCTGCAGCACCATACCATTTTCAAGCACGGGGAAATATGCCAGGGAGCATCATCCATGAAGGATTTGGTTAAAGGTGACAGCAGTAATTTTCTCCTCCTTTTGCTCTCAGATGTTGTCAGTACCAGAGTACAAGATCCGTCTGCGCAGCCTGCATTTTAAGACCACCCTGCAGGAGAAGACGGAGGAGATCAAAGCGAGCTACGAGTGTATCTGCAAGGCCTCTCTGGAGCTGAAAAGCAGCAAGAAGCTGGCTAAAATCCTGGAGGTCAGAACCGTCCCTGTGGGCAGCAGCTTCTGGGGTCCCTGCCACCCCTCCAAGGCCCACAGAAGTGGCACAGCCCCGCACAGCCCCG
This sequence comes from Anser brachyrhynchus, assembly GCF_964034855.1. Taxonomy (NCBI): domain Eukaryota; kingdom Metazoa; phylum Chordata; class Aves; order Anseriformes; family Anatidae; genus Anser; species Anser brachyrhynchus. The sequence continues at coordinate 16,930,054 of NC_137733.1, forward strand.
GCCCCTGGCCCGCAGGGTCCCACCACTGGGTGCTGGCAGCTGCCCTTTGGCCTGACTCGGATGAGCTGCCCCAAATTAATGCTAATTCATCTGGCTTTGGCTTAAAAAAAAAAAAAAAGACAAAAAAAAAAGCAGGTGGGATGAATGAGAACACGGTGTGACAGAAGGCATTTCCAGATGAGAGATGAACCGCGTTGGTGGCTCCTGGCCAGTGACCCCCAACACCTCGTTAAGTGCCGGGGAGGCAGTGGCTGGCTGCACATTAACGAGCAGAGAACAGGAATCCCGAGAGCCCCAGGCTGACTTCAGGGTGGTCCCGAGGGCCCTGCCCGAGGGCCCTGCCGTGCCCCTAGTGCTGCAAAGCCACAGCATAAGGAGTCAGCCTTTCGGAGGGGAAACAGCCCTGCTGGATCGCTGCTTTTTCTTTAAAAGATCCCCTTAAAGATCTGCAAAATCACGTTGTGCTGGAAGTGGCAAAGGAGCTGATCCAGCCAGCCCCTGGCCACAGGAGAGACCTGCCCGACTGCTGCAGGGGAGGGAAGGGACTCGTGGGCAGCGCTCACGTAAGCTGCACTCTTGGTGCGGCTCTGACCCAACAGCAGGTGCCAAAGGTACCGAAGGAGATGGGGATGGGGCAGTGTAAACGCTGGAGGTGACTGGCCAGTCATTCACCGTGGTTTGTGTTTGCAGTTTGTGCTGGCAATGGGAAACTACCTGAACAACGGGCAGCCCAAGACCGGCAAAACAACAGGCTTTAAAATCAACTTTCTCACTGAGGTAAGGAGAGGAAGCGCGCTCCTCCTCGTGCCGGAGGCACCAGCGCCGGGAGCTGCAGTGACCCGTTGTCACGCCTGCCCTTCTACTGGGTGCTGGGTGCTGCAGCTCCCAGCGAGGGCCCAGCGGCAGGGCAGGGGCCTTCCACAGCACCGGCCCCGGAGGCCTCGGCCCTGAGAGCCCCGTGCGGGCTCCGTCCCAGCAGGGGCACCGCGGTGTGTGCGGGGTGCAGGGATACAGCCCCCCGCGGGGTGGGGGCACTGCTTAGCAGCTCAGCGCCTCCCGTCTGGGTGTTACACACTGCGTAAACACTAAACGTCCCGTCTGAACGTTGATCCATGCAGCACGGCAGGGGACGGCCGTGCAGGGGAACGGACGCAGGCTGAGCCCCCGTGCAACCAGACCCACTGGGTGCTTCCCAAACCTGCTCTGCATGGGGTCTCCTTACTTGTTTTGCTTTGCTGTAGCTGAACACAACCAAGACTGTTGATGGGAAATCCACCTTCCTGCACATCCTTGCCAAATCACTTAGCCAACACTTCCCAGAGCTCCTGGGCTTTGCCAAGGATCTTCCTACAGTGCCGCTTGCTGCCAAAGGTAATCGAACAAAAGCATCTGCACTGCCTCCTGGTTCGGTACGGGTACGGGACTGGCCATGAGCATTGGTACAAGCAGGACGGTGATCCAAGACAAGGGGGAATGGTCCTGAGCGAGAGGAGGGGGCTGGAAAGGCACGAGCTTAGTGGCAGGGGGGGTCCCGGCTGTGACACGCTGCTGCACCCGGCAGTGCCCAGAAACGGCTGTCCCTGTGCTGAACCTTCCTTCTGACACGAGAAGGTTTGGTGGCGAGTTCAGACGTACCTTGTAAGTGCCGATGAGGAGCAGAAGCAGGAAGTGCCAGAAGCCGTCCTGCTCCACCCAGCCCCTGTCTCCATCCATCCCCACTGCGCAGTGCCCCAGGGCTGGTGCCAGCGTTATTCCTGCCTGCAGCGTGCACCACCTCGCAGCTACAGGTTCACAGGCCAGTCACAGGTATTGCACGGACTGAGGATCACACGGCTTGGCTAGCTGCCTTTAAAATAGTCACCGAGATCTCGGGGTTACCATCCGTGTGCGGTGGTGGGGTCCCAGCAGGCTGGCTGCAGGCAAGCCGTGGGGCTGCCTTCCCTTTGCACACCATTGCCTCCTGGTTGCGAGCAATTCCCCTGGGAATTGGTGCTACAGGCGGTAAAGAAAGAAGAAAACTCAGGCCCAGAGATGTAAGCCTTCCCCTGATGAAGGCTGGAATTTGCACCTGGCCCAGCTGCTCTTCGCAGCCCACGGGCAGGCTGTGGGCAGAGCAGGGCGCGTGGAGCTGCGTGTCCCCGGGCAGCCCCGACCCCTGCCACGGCCCCTGCTCGCTGCCCAGCTAGGGGCAGGAAGGCAGCCAGACCCAGGTAACGCTGCTGGCTCCTCTCTGCGCCTGCAGTGAACCAGAGAACGCTGACGGCTGACCTCAAGGACCTCCACACCACCGTCAGCGACATACAGGTGGCCTGCCACAACATGCCCGCTACCGCAGAGGACAGATTTGCAATCGTGATGACTGTATCCTTCTGGGAAAGGGCCAAATCCCCAACACGACTTACTGCCCTCAAGTAAAACCATTTGGTTGTCGTTGTCCCCGCTTGGTAAGCAGCAGCGCTATGCCCACATCTCAGCACTGGGTGAAGTGTGGAGACCTCCACCCTCCGCTCTCTCCTAGCCAAGGTGGGAAACAGCTTTGTAGTGGCCGCCAGCCCCCAGGCCTCTGCATGGCAGAAAGCCGTGCCAGAGAGCTTTCCGGGCCATCTCCCCCTCCAGGGAAGTGCTGCTGTGCCGGCTGTGCATGGCAGCAGGCTGCCCTCGCGTGTGGACCTCTGCAGCAGGTCCTTTCCTGCATCTGGGAGGAAACCTGGCCACACTCACAAGCAGAAGCCATTATTATCTGTACAAGCCCTGCAGTCCGGCTGTTTTCCCTTAAGCCATCTCTCCCAGTCCTTTCTGGAGAGTGCCCAGCCCGCCATGCGCTCGCTGGATGACCTGCAGCACAAGGCCATGGAAGAATTCGGCAAGGTGTTGTCCTTCTTCGGGGAAGACTCTAAAATGACAACTTCAGAATCTTTCTTTGGCATTTTTGCAGAATTCATGAGCAAGTTTGAGGTGAGCTGTATTTCTCAAAGCTGGCGGGGGGGGGGAAGGGGGGGGGGTCTGCTAAACGGGGGTGAAGCAACGGCCGTGGGGAGGGTGAAGCAGGAGCTGTGTCCCCCAGTTAACAAAGGCCGGCCTGCAGCACCCCAGGGCGGGTGGCACCGAGTGGGTAACACTCACTGGGTAGGTGGTGCCGTGGGGCAGTTTAGGGGAGAGTGAAGGCCACAGAGGCCGGTGCCGGGGCCGTGTTCTCCCTGACCACAGCAGCTGCCTTTGCCTGATGCTCGTCTCCTGCTCTTTGCTTTCTCTCCCCACAGCGGGCACTCACTGACGTGCAGGTCGGTGAGAGCCAGCGCAGCCCCAGGATGACGTCCCCCCTTGCCTGGTGACAGGCTGTGGCAACGCGAAGTGCAACAATTTATTGCCAACAAAGTGCAATTTGCTCCCGTTGAGTTTGGTTGTAAATACACTGCTGCTGCCTGCTACCACTGAGCAGAACCGCAGGCCGAGGGGCTGGGGCAGCTCCGACACTGAACGGGCACCACAGACGGTCACAGATGGAAGAGGGGGTGAGGCACGGGCACAGGAAGGCAAACACCGCCTTGGTTTGACAATGGCAATTCTTAGCATCCTTCACTTCAAGTGTATTACAGAATCAAGGGCTTCAGACACACCCAGGTAGAACCCCGCTGCCCTGCGTCCCAGCAGCACACAGACCTGGCACCAGCAGTCGCAGGAGCCCTGTCCCCTGTCCCCTGTCCCTGTGGCCAGCGGTGCGTGGCTGCGCAGGGCCCCTGCCCCTCGTGCAGGACGTCCCCTCGTGCCCAAGCGTTCCCCTCGCAGCTGCAGAGCCGGTCAGGCCGGGATGGGAGCGCTGGGGATGAGTACAACCCCCTTGGCCCCCTGTGCACTGGAGCAGCACAGCGTGGGGCTGCAGTGCTGCCTGCGCAGGTGGCAGCAGCTGGGTGCAGACCACCGGTGGTGGCCCGGAGGCTCTGATGCCTGCCAATGTCGGCCAGTGGCAGTGGGAAGAGACAGCACCTTGCAGAACCCCATGGCACACCTGCGTGGTGCCGACCTTGGGTCCAGGGTGGTTGTACCCAGCTGCTCGGGAGTGCAAGGAAAGCTCCAGAGCCCTTCTGGCCGTCAGCTTTGCTTAAAGGTGCGGCAATGACTGATAAAAGATCTTGTTGATAATTTCATGTCATCAGCCCTAGACTTACCTGAGCTCGCCAGGAGACACGAATCCCTGAGCATTTTGGTGCCTCCTTGTAAAGCACAAAATCCTTAGTAGCTTAAAAATGAGAGGGAGCCCTCTGGAGCCTCGAGTACTGCCCCCGAGGGACAGCACAGCGCAGCCAGAAACGCCTCCTGTGCCCTCTGGTATTCGCTGCCAGGGGCTGGGGTCCTTGCAGTCCCTTTGGCGCACCGTGTGATGTGACCAGTTCGTGCTGGATATACCCAGGGAACTCTAGAAGCATTCGTGCCCATCTTTCAACAACAGCTGATTGTTATTTACATTAATTAAATTCCCTGCGAGCTGTCCCCGGGACAAAAGGGCTAACAGCACCCTGCGGTCAGTGCATGCGCCTCCAGGCGACGCAGCGCCCCAAGAGCTTTGCGGCAGCAAAACTACCGTGCGTTAATATTGTGAGGCATTGCTCCGTGCAAAATGCATCCATTGCCTTTCCAACCCGACATGCTCAAACCTCCCGGCCTGCCGAAGCGCTCCGCAGGCCGCAGCCTCGGTGAGCCTCTGCACGTCGATGCCAGAGCAAGAGCTCTTCCTGCAGCCTGTGCTGAAGCGCAGAATCACCAGCCGGTGCATTATTTATGGGAGACCTTATGACCATCAAATCATCAGTTTTCAATATTTTTTAAACCCTGCCGTAGAAAGTGAAGTATGTTTTCACAGCATTTTCAGTCCATACAGTTGTAAGTGCCAGGTAATTTCCAGCCTTGTGCTGGCAGAGCCCAGCCCTGCCCGTCTCGGTCTCTTCTCTCCACTGACAGTGGTGACAGGGCAACGCGCCCTCAGCTCCACTCCCCATTTTGGGTGTTGCACACTGCATTCAGTTGATTTTTTTTTTTTAATAATTATGTTAAACATTTAAACTTTTGGAGTTTATTTTGAAACTGTCATTAAAAATATGAAAGTGCTGTACATAGATTTTGCTACATGTTGTAACTTTCCAGAATAGTTAGAACTCCAATCCCCTTGGTATTTTTATGTGAATATTTTCAAAGAACCAGAACTTCTGAGATATGGTTATATTATTTGATAATGGGACTATGTATATTCACAATTCAGTCTCTACCCAATGCCTATGTGCTATTCCCAAAATAAAGCTACTGCCTTCTGCCTCCTGACTGCACGTGCATTTACATTCTGTTAAAAATCGCTTGGTACCACAGGTGCAGATGAAGGTGTGAGGAATTCTGCATTTGGCTTTTCTGTGACTGCACACTGCAATATCGGTCCTTGTACCTCCAAGATAAAGGTTGCTGCATCTGACCTTGCTGGTCTGAGGAAAATAACTGCACACTTCAGAAGAGAGCAGTTTGCGAGCAACGTTCAATCTAGCATGATGAATATGAGCAGCAAATTCTTAAAATAGTACGGATTTTTTCTGCAGCCTTCAGAAGAAAGTAGTCAGTGTGCATATGAGCCAGTGAATTGTTTTCCTCTGTAAAGGAATTCTTGGCTGAGGACAAGTTTATGTCCCTGGAGCAATTTATCTCCCTTTACCCTAACAGCAGATAGATAGGGGCCAGTCTCCTATCAGATTTCCTGGTTGTAGTTTAGCTTGTTTACAGCAACCTGCTCCAGCAGCGGCTCCTCCCTGGAGGCCATGGCACAGGCAACTGTAAAATGGCTCTGAGCAGAGCTAGGGCACATGCACGCCAAGTGCCCGCAGCCTCCCGGCGTTCCTTCAGCTCTCCTGGCTGCCCACGCCTGGCTGCACACAGGTCTGCAAACCGCCAGAGACGGTACCCTGCAGCCTCCACACTGCGTCTGGTCCTTGCTGCATCCAGCCATGCCCTTGTTGTCTCGTTCCTTCTTGATAACTCCAAACACTTGGTCAGTTTTTCCCCAGAATGAACGCAGTGGCTGGAAGCTCTCCTCTTAGCTTTGTCCAGCTCATCCTTAGCAGAACTGAAGTCAGCCTTGACCATGGCATTGTCCTCATGGGAGAGCGTGGCCTTGGGAAGGGAGCAGTAACTCCTGGAGCAGCCCTGCTCCGGGACCCAGTTCCTCCACCACTGCGGGGCTGGCTCCATCCACAGGCAGTGAAACAGCCAGCACAGAAATCCCAGGTTGCATTTCACGCTTGGGAATATTTAAGGGTTTTCACTCTTTCCTGCAAGAAATGGAAAAAAAAAATCAAGAAGAGAACAAGCAGCTTAGGAAAGTCACGGTGAGGACGCCCTCACAGCTCCTGTTGGTGGACCGGCTGGGATAAAATAATTCCAGGCTGACGTCTCCAAGCCACGCTGGAACATGGCTGACGTTCTTCTAAGCATCCAGCCTGAAGTGCTGGGAGTCGTGATTTTTTTTGCCGTGAGTCGTGATTTTTTCCCAGAAGCAGTGAGAGCTGCCAAAAGGACAAACAGAAGTCTCAGCTTCAGAGTGGAAGAGCTGGAAGTCATAAAAAAGCTGCATGGGCTGGAGGTAGCGCAGGGCACCTGGATGCTCAGCTTGAAGCCTCCGAGGCTCTGCATTGTTGTAGCACAATTCAGGAAAATCTGGAGTTTCCACATTCTAGCAGACCAAATTCAAGCATCTCCAGTCCCAGGTTTCAAAGACCTTTAGTTACGTCCATCAGCATGTGAGCTGAGAGGGAAACAATGAGCTAAAATACAGACACTAGCTTTTCCTACTTTGCTTCTGGTTCCCTGAGCTTTGGGGTGCTCGATTTTATTATTGTTTAACTTAGAGACAGGACTAGCTGCGGGTTCCCTCCTGTGTCTTGGGATGTCAGCTTGAGAGGACACCAGCACTGACCTTTTTATTGTTACGTGTCCCTTCCTTAGCTGCAGATTGCTTCAGGGGGTGGCACTCTGGAATTTGACCCGTGAGCCCTGATAGTGGAAATAATGCCCTTCTTGCCAGAGCCGCAAGAGACCGAAAGAGTAACTTCGGGCAATTAGTTTAAGTTTGACTATAAATATTCCTCCTCATTCCTTGTGACACTGTTAACAGCTCTGCTGGCAAATCCCGATTCTCTGGCAATATTTAAGCTGCCTGTCAGTTGGCAGAGGCTTGGTGGTGCCTAGCGCGAGGGAACAGAATGAGACCCAGCTGAGCGCAGTAAGTTCCCGTTCGCCTTCTGCCTCGTGCCGGGGAGGTCTGGGTGCTGGGTGGCTCTGGGGCGGCTTCGGGGCTGACTCTCTCCCTGACGAGCGGTGGTGTCTTTAGAAGGTGGATAGAGCTGGAAAAGCTTTAAAAAATCCCATTACAGCGGCATTTAGAGTGGTAGAGTCCAGACGGTGCCTCGACACCCACGTGGGCTGCGTCTCCCTGGGACCATTGATAAAGGCTGGCTTCAGCGGCTGCATTTCTATGCCACGGATGTTCCTTCCTCACAATCTCTGGCGGGGAAAGCGCTGCCGCTTGTGCCAGGAACCGAGGGAGACCGAGCTGTGACCTGAATGCACAAAACAGGCAAAATTTCCACTGGGCCTGGGCAGGGTTAGAATTAGAAATCAGAGCAGCTGAGCTCACTGCATTCGCCCTGCAGCTCATCGCCGGGTCAGGGACCCTGCATGGCTTTAAACAGGACCCACAGACACACCTTGGTACCGGGAATTCACCCGAGCATGTCCTGCACGTCCCTTTGTCACTGACGGGCAGGACAGATGCCCGCAGGGCTCTGCCCCGGTGCTGCACACCTTGCAGAGGAAAAGGCACAGAGGTGTCCGTGCGCCTTGTCCCGTGCGAGACTGAGCGCAGGTAGCTCCTGGTGCTGGCTGCACTGCAGGTGTGCAGCACCTGGCCCTGCTACGGGAAGTGAAAAGAAATGGCAATATCAGAGCTGCAAAAGAGAAAGTGGGAGGTGTTAGAGGGGTTAGCAGCTTCCTGAGGCGGGCGCACCAAACTGTGTTTCTCTTTTCCAAGTTAGAGGTTAAGCATGCCAGTGAAAGCGCAGCGACACCCAAGATACCTTGCCTCTTAAAGATGTAAGGCACCACTGACCGTCTGACAGTCCGTGCTCTGCCTCCTTGCAAGGCCAGTGCTCCCAGGGGATTCAGTGGGACCTGGGCGCTTTGCAGGGCACAGGAAGGGCTCTGTGGGGTCCTGTGGGTCCTGCTCTCAGCCCAGCACCGGCACCGCTCTCAGCTGACCACAGTGTGGCTCTGGACTGTCTTTGGGACGTGAGCTGTAGGATGCTGATGTCTCAGCATACAACCTGCCGGCTGTGGACAGTGGGTGATGGGACTGCAGGACCTTGCCTGCCACCCCAAAACTGCTTCTTGCCCTTATTGCCATAAACGCACGAGCCCCAAGGTCCTCATCCATGCAGACTGCACTGGGGCCGAGTTTGCAGTGGCACAGGGCAGAACCTGGGCTTTTCAGTGCTGCCCAGCAGTGAAACTGCTGCATCTCCATCACCGGTGCACTGGCAACATTGCCTCGGTGCACGGGGACACCGGGTGAGTTTTGTGTATCTGTTCCCTTCACACACCTGGCAGGGAGTACACGGCAGTGCCACGATGCCAGGGGCATCCGGCCGGCTCTTCAGGCTACGGGCGAGTTAAGGGCAGCTCTCGGCTGCTGCTCAAAGCAGCAATTGCATGCATCAACAAAGAGGTGAGGCCAGAGGAGGTTGTGAAACCCAGGACCAAGGGATGGGGCGGATGCCTCTGTCCGTGCTCGCTGAGCGCTGCGCTCAGGGGAAGAACTTGTCCGGCCGCCCCTCTCGCCAGCCCCGGCCAGCAGCACCGCAGCACAGCACCCGCACAGCTCCCTCTGCGTGGCGGGCAGGGCAGGGCGCACCGCCTCCCTTTGCCCCACCTTTTCCAGCTTTATCGTGGGGGGAGCTTATAAGTGTCACCTTACGAGTGCAAGAGTGGCCAGAGGAGCTGGGCAGCTCTGCAGGCATGGGGAGGAGGAGGATGAGCAGGCGCCCGGTGTCCTGGTGGTGACGGTGCCGCAACCCAGGCCAGGGGTGCAGGGTCTGCCCTGCCCAGGGGACGTCTCCTCGGCTCAGCAGGGTAAGAGAAAGCAAATCCCGTATATCCTCAGGGGAGGGCGAGCAGGGCGGGGGGGTGCTGGGCCACAGAGATCCTGCGTGACCACCAAAGGCCAGCACCAAGCCAGAGGCTCACTTTCTGTGCCGCTGCTGGTGCTGCCATTCACATCCTGTTCTGCTTTCAAAGCAAGGTAGAGCCTGGATGAGAGGAGGAGGAGGAAAGGAAAAGGGATGACACTGATTCCCAATGAGCCTCCTTGCCTGAATTTTTCCTGTTCAGCTAGTTACTTCTCTGTAACGTGCCCATTTCTCTGCCGGGTAAAAACTCACCCACATTAATAGAGAGCTGACCCTGGAACCATCTGGCACGTTGCAGACAAGAGGGATCAGTGAGTGGGGACAAGAGCCAGGCACAAGAGCCACCCCCGCAGCTCCGGCATCAGCAGCACCGCAGCTCCACAGCCCGGCCAGCACCAACCACCCCAGGAAGCAGCCGGCACCTCCCCGCTGCTGCCACCACCCCACATCCACCCCCAACCGCCCGACCCGTTTTTTGACAGATATATGCATCAGGACAAAGAAGTGCCCACCTGCACCAGAAGCCATGGAGACCACCAGCAGCACCCCAGCGTCCGTGACTCCCCAGTGGGATGTGTTTCCCCAGAAGACGCTGGACTCCATCGACATCGCGGTCCTCGTGCTGTACTTTGTGTTTGTCCTGGCTGTTGGGCTCTGGGTAAGCATATAACAGTTTTCGTATGTGCCCTGTTATACTGAAAAATATGGCTGTTTGGGCCTTGAATTATTCTAGTTTGGCTTGAATCAAGCCACACTTCACTGAATTCAACTGCACAAGTGGAAGGATGCAGTTTACAGGCCCTTACCCTCACTTCAGCCCGGGGAAGTGCCCTCACTGCGCTGCAGGAGGGCTCTTCAGCTCCAGTGTTTGCAAAGGTTTTGAGAACACTTGTAAGGAAGAGGTTGTGTAAGTACCAAGTATTACTACTAATAATGTTTTGTTTATCCGGGAAGGAATTGCTGTCCTATAAATCATCCGTGCTTGTCTGCAGTGAGGTTCTGACAGCAGATCCCATAAATTAAAAATAATCTTTATATACAATTAAGGCATCCTCCTGGCACGGCTTTTATAATAGCAGAAGCACAATCTGGCTGTCACAAGGCAGAGATGAATGGTTGCTGCCTTCACATGCGGTGCATAACTCCCGATACCGCATGAAAACCTCTGAAATCTCTGAACAACACGAGTCAGTGAGCAATGCTTGCAGTGCCTCGCATTTCTCCTGGCTGAGCCTGATAACTAGGGATGTCCGCAGCTCTTGTCCAAAATTATTGACTTCCTTGTGGATCTGGAGTGATGACAGGACACTGTCCCACCGGGGAAACGGCCACGTGCTCGGTGCTGTTCTGGGCAGCAGCCGAAATGATGATCCTTTGTTCTGCTTTTCTGCTTTCCCAGTCCATGTGGAAGACGCAGCGCAGCACTGTGAAAGGCTACTTTCTAGCCGGGGGACAGATGGTTTGGTGGCCTGTAAGTATATCTGTCATCGTACTGCTAGCCCCTAAGTTACAGTGAGACTAAAAAGCAATTTTGTCCAAGCAGAATGTATTTCTCCACACAGAAAGGAAAAGGTAACCCCCACGGTTTGCAAAGACCCGGGTACAATTTGGTTGTTTTTCCATGTTCAAGGAAGAGGAGCTGCTGCAGGGCACCCGCCCCAGCCCCGGGCACCACGGCAGCCACCCCCCGGCTGGCCAAGCCCGTCTGCTTCCTCATGCCTTGTCTGGAGATCTCTGGCAGTAACGGGGTGGTCCCTGCTGCAGCCGCAGCTCCGTGTTGCTCTCTGCTAGGTGGGGAGCTTCATTGGGCTGGCCTGGTGAGGCAGTAGGTGCTAATACAGGAACCTGGAGGCCCGACATTCCTGGTGTGCCCTCCACCTTCTGCCCTGATCCTCCATGAGACTGGATACCCGTTTGGGAGCAGGATGCCCCGAAATTTGCCCCCAAGTGAGCGACACATTGCAAGTGGCGAAAGGAGCTGGAGAAAGGTGCCAGAGCCACTGAGCACGCAGGCGAAAGAAGGAGGCAGAGGGTGAAAAGGATTCATGTCCCACAGCAGGGTGTGCAGGAACAGCATCACCGCCCAGCCTGTGCGCTGGGACACGGAGCTGCCCCGCTCCCGGCCCCGTGCACCACCAGGCCCAGCTGAGGGCACCGCGCCTGACCTCCCGCGTCTCTCCCCAGGTGGGCGCATCCCTGTTTGCTAGCAATGTTGGGAGCGGGCACTTCATCGGCCTGGCTGGGTCAGGAGCTGCCTCAGGAATTGCTGCAACAGCCTACGAGTGGAACGTGAGTGTGGCACGGCACAGCACAGCACGGCATGGTATTGCATGGCACAGCACGGCACAGCACGGCACAGCAGCCCTCCAGCTGCCTCTGTGCTATAAGGGCAGGTCCCCAGGAAGCCTGAGCCCCAAGGAACTGCCACACAAGGGCAGAGCAGCTCCCAAGGCTCAGAGTCCTGCTGCAGGAGCTCAGAGTCACCTCCAGCTGCTGGGGGCCTGAGGCCCGTGAGAAGTCCCCAAGTCCCCAGGGTGTGCGTGCTCCCCACACTTCATCACAGCCTTGACCAGCATCCGTGAACTTCCTTTCCATTTGTTTTGCAGGGGATGTTTTGTGTTTTGGTGCTGGCCTGGCTATTCCTTCCAATTTATATAGCGGCAGGAGTAAGTAAATGGGAAGTTGTGTCCATCAATGACTTTGTGGGATTCACACCAGCTGCTTGGCTCCTGGGCTTGGCCATTCCCTGCTGCAGCTGTGTTGCTCCTGACAGCAGCGAGGCAGCTGCAGAGCACCCGATGCCCCTGGGGCCCGGTGTGTGAGGGGCCGAGGGCCGGGCAGGAGCTGCTGCCTGCGCACAGTGCTCGGGCTGCCGGCAGTAAGGGAGAGCTGCGACATCTCCCAGGGAGCTGGGGGGTCCCGTATCTCACTCCCTGTTTCTCCTGCACAGGTCACTACTATGCCAGAGTACCTGCAGAAGCGCTTTGGAGGCAGAAGAATTCAGATGTTCCTGGCGATTCTCTACTTGTTCATCTATATCTTCACCAAAATATCAGTAAGTAGGAAGAAAATGAAAGGAGGCTGAGTTCAACTCACTTTGGAAAGGTCTTCAGCAAGACCGAGAGAGGCAGTGACTGCCCCTTCCCTGTAGTATCAGAGATGGGAGTATTTTCAAAATACCTCAGGTAGTCTACAGTTGTTTCAAGAAGCTATGCGAAAAGAATTACAGCTTTTGTCCCAGGAGGGATTTGAATGCTTGCTACAGTAAGGGGGAAACTACATGTCAATGTCCTGAGCAGTAATCCACTGAAAAGTTAACCTGATGGATGCACTTGTTAGATTTTGTGCGTCTGGCTTGCTTGCCCAGTTTCCCTTTGCATGTTCATTTCCTGCAAAGACACCAAACACTGCTTTGTGCAGGATGAATAAGAATGTAGGAGTCGGTATGCATTCAGGTGAAAAGAGTTCAGTGACTTATTGCTCCTGTTTGATGTAGTGCCTTGAATGAATAACTGAATCAACCCTTGCGCAACACCTCGCAAGCTGTTTATTAACTGGGCAGCAGTGCGTGAACTGGTGAAAGCAGAGAGTCCCTGCCCGTGTTTCTCCTGTGCAGGCAGGGCCCGGGGGGGCCGAGCTGTCTGGCACATGCTGCCTGCAGCCCTGGGGGGTGATGCATCGCGGGGTTCCTGTGGGCACCCAGGGGCCAGGCTCGGCTGCTCCTTTAGAAAAAAACGCCCCTTCGGTGCATCTCTCTGATGACATGATGCCTGATAGAGAAAAGGGACTGCTCAGATGCTTTTATACATCTGTCACTCTATGGTCTGTGGTTTGCCTGTCCTAAAAGGCAGCGTTTCCATGTAGTTGTGGAGCAAGGTGGCTGCTGGGCCCACCGCACCCCGAGGACACTGCCCTCACCCACGGGCTGGGCCCTGCCAGCAACGAGGAAGTCACTGCACAGCCCAGGGTGCTGGGGCTGGTGGCAGGCGCTGGGGCACCGGGGAGAGCTCAGCACCTGGGGGCTCCGGTTCCTGCCCCCTCCTGCCCCCTCGCTGCCTCCTCCGCAGCGGGAAGGGGTCAGCTCAGCCCACCCGGGCACCTGCATGCAGGAGCTGTGTGCAGGCTCCTCCTGGGGTAGCTCCCACTGCGTCCCCCCACAACAAACAGTGATCCTAAACTCATCCTAACACGAGACGGAGCCTGGTCCCACGCACAGGAGCTGGGGCTGCAGAGGGATGTGCAAAGAAGGGGAAAGAGGCAGCTGAGTCGGCCGAGCGCTCCCGCTCCCTGGCTCGGGCAGCCTAGAGGGGCTCGGTAACACCATCAGCAGCTGCACTGACCGCTTTGTTCCCTAGGTTGATATGTACGCTGGGGCCCTCTTCATTCAGCAAGCCTTGCACTGGGACCTCTACATTGCTGTTGTGGGCCTGCTGGCAATCACCGCTGTCTACACTGTTGCAGGTACGTGGCTGAGTTTCAGATCCTAATGCCAACGTTTCGCAGCACCACGGATCCTGCTTAGTGAGCTGAGTGCGTTCATGCAATGCACAGAGCATCCTCACGCTCATGGTAGGAGTCCCGCACTTCCCATACTGTCTGGCTTTGCCTTGAGTATGGAGAACAGCAAAACGAGCAATCGGTAACTCACCTGTTAAAAGAGAATTATGAGGTCAGAGTAAATGAACACCCCTTGCAAGGCCATGCCAGACATGGATGTACATCAGGTTCTCCTTACGGGGAAGTTATGCTCATGGTATTTGCCCAGTACAGTTTCTCCTCTGGGCTTTTTGGAGGTATGAGGGACTAACATAACAGCAAGCTGTGCAATGCGGAAAACACTGTCAGTCTCGGGTGCCCTTTTGGGGCTTAAGAGTGGCCAAATGGAACAAAGCCACGCACGGAGTAAGCAGCAAATCCCAAACAAATAAAGGTTGCTCCTTTCTCACTGCTCACCCCGTGACGTTGCTCGTAATGATCCCCCCCACGCCTGCTTTTCTTCCTCCTCCTTATTCAGCTTGGGCTTTGTCTTGGAGCTTTTCCACGTATTTCCCGTAGAAGTACTTATACTGGACTTTGGCTTTTTAGTGCCAAAATGGCGATTCATTACGATTCAAAACATGAGAAGTTTCAGCCAAAGTGCCGTGCAGAGGAAGGGCTGACCTGCCCACCGCGGGCAAAGCGCCCGGCAGCAGGTGACAGCGCGCCCGGCAGGGCTCCGGGGTTGCCCTGCTCTCAAAACGCTGCCGAGGCGCGAGGGGTCCGGCCCAGAGCAGCTCCCGCTTCCCACCGCTTGCTGCTTCTCTCTTCTCTCAGGTGGCCTGGCCGCGGTGATATACACAGACGCGCTGCAAACCCTCATCATGCTGATCGGCGCCGTCACTCTCATGGTCTTCAGTGAGTGTTGCCCTGGGGCCGTGTTGATAAAACTGCGACAGAATCTTTAACAAATGGCACAGACACGCTGGGTCATTACAGCTGATTACTTAATTGATGTTCTGAGAACTGCTTCCTATGTATTTTCCTGCTGAAATATAAACTTACACAAATAATCTTACAGTAGTTCTTTACGTGGTAAAAGTGTACAAGTACTCCATGAAAAATACCTAAAGAAATGTGTTCTAAGGTAGTCTAAGAGATGAGCAAGCATCCTCTCTAGCCAGCAGGTTTACAGCGTGATGCTGTCCCCAGCCCAGTGTTAAAGTCACTAGCTTCTGACTTTAAAGAAGACCTGTGGAGGATCACCCTCAGCAAGCTGTAGAGTACAGAGCATGGAAGATGGTAATCGCTTCTTGTGACTTGTTTTAGGCTTTGTTGAAGTTGGCGGTCTCGAAGGCTTGCAGACAAAATACTTTGATGCCATTCCCAGCACCCGCAAGGAAAACAGCAGCTGCGGCTTGCCAAGGGAAGACGCTTTTCACATTTTCCGGGACCCTGTTAACTCCGACCTTCCCTGGCCGGGGGTTTTGGTGGGAATGACCATCCCATCCCTCTGGTACTGGTGTACAGATCAGGTGGGTTACTGCTTATTCCTTTGGCTGGTTTCATGAACATGTTCTCGGTTGTTTAAATCTGGTTACAAACCTAAGGTTTGCAGCATAGCCTGGACTGTTTATTTCTTAGGGGAATGCAGTAAAAGCTGATGCTTTCAATCCTCAACCTGCAAAACCTGACATGGACAACTAAGCTTTGTGAATAACTTTAATGTAAAAAGGGGGGAAATGTGTGTGTGGAGGGTGTTAATCTGTCTGTAGAGGTTTTTTTGAACTTCAGCCTTTTACTTCTCTCAGCCTTGCAGGGGTCTGACCGCCGTCACCCCTAGTGACAACATCAGAGCCAGCAGGAGTGGAGCCCTGGGCAACCTTCTGATGTTTCTGCAGCGTTCTTTTAACTCGTTTTGTTCATTTCAGGCTCTGTCTTACCCTGAGAGGAGTGCTGCTGAGCAGCAGACCAAACGCATTTCTTAATTTTTAGGTCATCGTTCAGAGGTCCCTTGCTGCTAAAAACCTCTCTCACGCCAAGGGAGGCTCCCTGATGACCTCCTACTTGAAAATTTTGCCCCTCTTTATGATGGTAATGCCGGGCATGATCAGCCGGGTTCTCTTCCCAGGTAAGTGCTGCAGGAGAGATCTGTTCCCTCTGCCAGTAACTGATGATGGTGACTGCTCTGTGGAGCTGCTTCTCACTCCCCCTTGCTTATTTCAGATCTGGTGGCTTGTGCAGACCCGGAAATTTGTCGAAAAATCTGTGGCAACCCATCTGGCTGTTCTGATATCGCTTACCCTAAGCTGGTCATAGAACTTCTGCCTGTAGGTGAGGAGCCCGGTAGCTGTGCTGGCACCGGTGGGCTGGGCACCAGCCGAAAGGCATCTGTGAGAAAAGTCCAGAGAGGAAAATGCCCTGCGACTATAATTTCAGTGGAGGTTACATTGGGCTTGATGAAACAGCAGCAAGGGACAGCATGCAACAAGAGAGATGGGTGATAGTCCAGTGTCTAGAGGTCTACTTCTTACAAATTCAGATAAGAGATAAATAGATGTTTAACAATGAGAATCAACTGCTAAAGCCTCCCTGCCACTAGCCATTTTACAATTGGGGCTAAAAATACTTTTAAAAGTCTGTTGTAGTTCAAAGAACTCAAGGTCATCCTGCAGCTGAGGTTATTCAGGAGTCCTCAGGGGGCGACACTTCTGTTTCCAGGACTCCGGGGCCTGATGATGTCAGTGATGATAGCAGCGCTTATGTCCTCCTTGACTTCCATCTTCAATAGTGCCAGCACCATTTTCACCATGGATCTCTGGAAACAATTCCGGCCTCGTTGTTCCGAGTGGGAACTCATGATTGTTGGCAGGTACGGGGCACCAGGGCATGCGTGTTCTGTCAGACCCTGAGCCTTCAAGAGACCTTTTTGCACAGTTTGCACCCTGCTGCCCCTCTGGAGATTTAGTATCTCCAGTATCAATTTCTCTACTTCAAACTGGGAAAAAACAAAGAATATGACCCCTGTATTTCAGACCATTTTTAATTACAGCCACTTCATTACAGCATTGTTAGAGATGGGGGGAAGGAGCTTGCTCAGGTCAAACCAAACTACAGGAGCAAACCAAGATGCCATAGCACAAAGACATGCAGAGACATGAATCAAGCAGCTGGAGAGGGTGTCTGGGGAAGCCTGGGCAGGGCGGGTGCACGGGATCCACTACAGGTGAGGATGGGCCGAGAGCCCCCTTCTGCACAGGGGTGCTGGGGGTCAACAGCAGAGGCCTGGTGGTTACAGATCTCAGCAGGAGCCCTGCAAGCTGAGCAAGTGGAAAAGAACAATCTGGGCTACCAATAATGACATCTTCTTCTTGCACAGGGTCTTTGTGCTGCTGCTCATTGTGATCTCCATCCTGTGGATCCCACTGGTCCAGGCTGGCCAGGGCGGGCAGCTCTTCATTTACATCCAGTCCATCAGCTCCTACCTGCAGCCCCCTGTGGCAATGGTGTTTATACTGGGTTGCTTCTGGAAAAGAGCGAATGAAAAGGTAACAACTCCCCTGTGCTCAGTGCAGTCACCTCTGTGGCCTGACAGAGGCTCAGAGCACAGCCCCAGGCTGCAGTCCGGCCTCCTCCTCTAGTGCTTAGCAGAACAAAGGCACCCAGACCTCTGCAGAGCCATCAGCCTGGGGCAGGAAGCAGTAATTCCTGCTGGTTTTTACAAAGGCTCCACTGGCGTTTCAGAAGTAGTGAGATGACTGTGTCACTTGGTTGCAGGGTGTTAGGGCCTCAGTAGCCATTTATTAGATGCACTCCTATGATCTGCATCAGGGGTCCTGGGAACTTAAGGAGCCGAATGGCAGCAGGAATCCAAAGCCTCCGGCTCCTCTGCAAAGACTGGTGCTGGGTACAGGGCAAAGCCTTCCCAAACTGGCTTTTGCTTAGGTGGAGAACAGTTGTAAGCACCCACAGTTAAGGCAACCATTAGGATGTGAATATTTCCCTTCAGAGTATTTTGGCATAAGACATTATACCTCCCCTCCATACCAAAATGCATGACCCACTCGTCCCCACGCAGCAGAAGTACCAGGCTCCTGTACCAGCACCAGCACACCTAGACGAACAGCAGGAGCAGAAAAGGGAGGCGAGGGAAGCCTGCCAAAAAACCTGCAAGGAGAAAGCCTGGCCAGCTTATAGCCTGCGAGCACGGGTATAGCCCTGGGTCCTGGGCGGATTCATGCTGCTTGCTCCAGTAAAGAATATCCCTCACTTCCTAGGGCGCGTTCTGGGGCCTGGTGATTGGGTTGCTGCTGGGCGTCATCCGACTGGTGCTGGACTTCGTCTACCCGGAGCCCCAGTGCGGGGAGCGGGACCTCAGGCCGGGCGTGGTGAGGTACATGCACTACCTCTACTTCTCCATGGTCCTGGCTGCCATCTCCACGCTCACCGTGCTGGTCGTGAGCATGCTCACAGAACCCCCCTCGGAAGAAATGGTGCGTCAACCCCTCAGATTTCTTTCATTATTCTTAAATGGTTTCCAGAATGCCCCGAGTTACTTCCATGGGAATAAGGTGGAGATAAATAATCTGGAAATGGAAGTTTCCATTCATTCTATGTCTGTGAAAACACTCGCAATAACTTGTAACAGCAATCCCTACTTTGCTCCAGCACTCTGCTGCCTTGTCATTTAAGGTTTTGGTCCCGTAAATCCAGAGTCCCACCCTGGAAACTGGTCAACAGTAGGTGTTAAAGAGCTGTTCTTAAATTCAAACGTGTGTTTAATCCATGACAAATTAGCTTTTTCCCTCTATTTTCCAAGAAATTCCAGCTTCTGGGTCATCTTTATCAACTCTCTTACTAATTTAGTGAGGAACCATTTTTACTCGCAGAAAAGAGAAATCAAGGGCAGAGAGCACACTTCCTCTGGAACAGGTTTGTGCCAGTTTGACTATTTTTAATAGATATACTGAGGCTACAGAAAAACATAAATAGCAGAAAGGAGGACTAGAAGGGACCTTCAGAAATCATACAGCCAATGCATCCTCTTGCTTCAAGACAGAACTAACCCGATACATTTCTGAAAAATCTCTGGCAAACTTACTCTCAAAGTCCCCAGAGAGGGAGAATGCCCAGGGAGTGCATGATCAGTTCGAGAGCTTACCTGCCCTTCTCAGTAAAGGTTTTTCCTCATCTCCAACCTGAATCTTTCTAGCTTCCATGTTGTGCTCATCCTTTCCTGTCTGCCCTGTCATTGATACTGAGAAAATTCCTCTTTAATGAATCTTTCACATATTTGAAGAAAATTGTCGTGTCTCTCATCTGTCTTGGCTTCTCTAAACAACCCCAGTTCTTTGAATCGTTCCTCACTGGCTGCAGTTTCCATTCTTTTGCTCCCTTCGCTGGCCTGCTCTCAATCTGCACCCAGTGATGGTCCCATGCAGAAATGTCTCCCGTTCAGTAACAAAAAGTGAAGAATGTGATCCTTCAGAGAGCTATCACGTTCCAGACAAAACTAAAACCAGCATGCCAATGGTAGCCATCGCTTCTGTCACTAGCAGCTGAGCACTTAGCTGTTCACCTGCTCCAGCAGAGCAGGAGAACAGATTTTGACCCTTTAAAGTATTCTCTCTCCAGGCTGCTGTGCTGCTAAGGTAGTCCTTTTAACAACCATGAAAGCAGTTTTCTTTAACACCACTCTTCATGCCATCAGATAAGTCGGCTTACCTGGTTCACACGCGGGGATCTACCAGTCAAGAAAGACCTAGCAGTCAGCACTTCTCCTGATGCTGCAAAAGGAGCGTGTGAAGCTGAGCGTCCCGCTCTCCAGATTGATATAAGCATTGCCTCTGAAAATAGTTCAAATGATAATAAATGTAAGTGCTCCAACACCACATTCAGTAATATCCACAATTAACAACCCTACGCGTTATGTAAAGGCTCTGAAGACAAGAAAATTTAAAACTACTTCCTCTGGATTTTTGTACCTTCGGGGTATGCTAAAAGGTTTTTACCTGACAGTTTTACCTGAGCAAACATTTAGTTTTAGTTTCTTTTCCATCTCTTGATGGCATTACATATGCTTGAAATCAAGAAGGAGCTGGATGGGATACAGGAAGCCATGCCCACTGTCCTGCACTAAAGATTAGCGCTATTTGCACCTGCTGCAAGGAGAACTGATTGAAAAAGGGGAGGGTGGAGGAAAACCACAATTATTTTCATGAAATTCCATTTCTGTTTTTCAGTGATGTTTTCTGATCGACTCTAGCAGCAGGGAGAACCCAGAGCCCTGGGCGGAGTTCTTGACAGATCAGTGAAGGAGGATTTACATTTTTTAAAACTTGTACTTGTCGGTATTAGGTACAAACATGCATAGCAACTCATTCTGCACTTTCCAGCAATGATTATCATCACTTGTTATTGCCAGGCTTGGGACACTGTTTGTGCAGCTCTGCAGCTTTTGCTGTGTATTCCTCTGATCTATAAAAAGCTATTGAAAAGATCAATTAGTTAATGAGTAAGTTAAATGCTGGGAAATCTCACTTTTGTTGTGTATGAGCACAATCTTCCTGGCATTTTGTCACGTATGTCCTAATCGACAACAAAGCTGGGAGAAATCATTTTGCACACGTGTATTGTGGAGTAACCCTAAACGGACTAGAGCATGCACGTGCAGAAGGAAGCTGATGGGCACCAAGCAGTTACAGCCGAGCTTTCAGGTGTGCTCTCCTGTTACGGTTTCCTAGAATGCTGGGAGCAGCAGAACTTGAGCTCAGACCTCCTGGGAAGAATGAAATTGATCCTGCAGCCCCAAACAGATGTTCCTTGAAGGGTTCCCCACACCTCAGTGTAGCTAGTGTATTCAGTTAAAGAGCGAGGATGCAATTTTGCATCACACCCTTTGTACAGGACCATACTGATACATCCCTCGGATTTGGTTTGTAAGTGAGATTTATACTTCGCTATTTACTGGCTTTGTAGGCACGACTGACACCAAAAGGAATTCGAAGCTGATGAAGACCTTTCTGTGGCTCTGCGGGATGGAGCGCAGACCGGAAAACTCTGAGAACGTGGCGCCAATTAAACCCGAGCTTCCCATGGCTTCCCTGGAGGAGAAACCGCTGGTGAAACACATCCTGAACATCAACTTGATAATAAGCGTGTGTGCTGGGATCTTCCTCTGGGCCTACTTCGCATAGCAGTCAGCCATTCGGTTCCAGATGAGATCAACTAATTTTAATTGGTGTAAACAATGATAATAATTAGCGGAGGGTTAATGTAATCCATAATGCTTTCTAAATCTTATTTAAGAAGACAGACCCTCCTCCCTAACAGCTTATTTCTCGCAAGGAGCCCGGCCATGGAAGGTGCTGAGCACTCGGCACCATCCCAGCCAGACCCGAACCAGACCCCTGTCGAGCCCGAAGAGCTCCGGCAGGCAGCTGGGCGGGAGCTGCGGTTATTTCAAGTATTTAATGACGCTCTGTGTGGTAAAGCACTACCTGGAATTCGGGAAATCTGGATTCTGCTCCTCTTTGTGCCTCCGCGACTGCCTTTGCCGCACGCGCTTTGCCCTCGGCGTCCTCAGCCCGCGGCTCGGGGGGGGTCGCAGCGCCCGCCCCCCCCCCGCCCCAGCCCCGCTCCCGGCCCCGAGGGGGCGCCCACGGGGGGGGCACCGACACGGGTGGGCGCTGCGCGGGGCCGGCGGCTGCGGGGTGCCGCTGCCGGGACGGGCTGGGCGCGAGCGGGCGCCGTTCAACCGCGGGGCCGGGAGAACGACCGCGCCCCCAGGAGCGGCCCCAACCCGGAGGGGGGAAGGCGGCCGGGCGGTGCCGGGCCTCGGCCTCGGCCTGCTGCTCGTGAGCTGCGCCGGCCGGGCCTGCGGCTGCTGAGACCGTCGTTACGGGGAGCGAGCTGCTCCCGGCCGGGACCGGGGGTGGGGGGGGGGCGCGGGGCAGGGGGACCGGGCCCAGCACGGGCCCAGAACCGGCCCCGACGGCCGCTGAGGGGCCCCGGCCCCAGCCCCGCGGCGCGGCCACGGCGGCGGCCCAGCGGGACTCGGCGGCGCCCGCGGCCCCGGAGCGGCAGAACCTCCTGGCGCTGCGGCGGCTGCGGCGGCACGGCGAGGAGCAGGTGGGGGCGGGGCCGGGGCGGGCGGGAGGGACCACGCCCTGCTCTGACCACGCCCCATCCCGCCCCACCCTGGTCACGCCCTGCCCCCGCCCTGCCCTGCCCTTGCCCTGACCCCGCCCTGCCCCACCCCAGCCCCACCCCGACCCCGCCCTGCCCCCGCCCTGCCCTGCCCTTGCCCTGCCCCCGCCCTGCCCCACCCCAGCCCCACCCCGACCCCGCCCTGCCCATGCCCTGCCCTGACCCCACGCCTCTCAGCACAGGCCCGGCTCCCCCTGCACCGGCTGCTGGTGACGGCGCGGCTGGGCGAGGCGGCGGCGGAGGAGGTGGCAGGTGCGTGGTGGGGACCTGGGTGCGCGGCGAGTGCTGCCTCCCCCCTCTCGTTTCTTCCTCTTCGCTCGGGACGTGCCCCAGGGCACGGTACTGCTGTACGGTGCAGCAGAACTGCCGCAGAGTTGGAGCAAATACCGTGTGCTAAAGCTCTTTGTGCTGCACGTGCACAGAGTGACACAATGGGCAGCATGAAGCAGGGATTTGTACAGGCCCTGTCATAGCACATGAAATAAGAAAGCACCATTTTTGTTAGAGCATATAGAGAGAATTATCACTTAGGAATCCTTCCTAAGGAAATAAGACAGGACAATTAGAAACCCTGAGGGAGAGCAAGACTTTATTTTTGCAGTATGATACAGTTTTTACAAACAACTTACAAGCATGACGTTCTCAGCCATCTTAAAGTAGATGGTTTTTTTCTGGTGAGTGAGATACATTAAGACAGGTACTTAAAATTGCATCAGTTTGTGCCAATGCCAAGCACAGGCAAGAATCCAACTCTGCCTACAAAACTACTGAAGTGCTCCACATTTGAGGCCTTCAGGTGGTGCATCTAGAGCAGCCAACATGTAACTTCATCTGTCGAGTAAACAAATGCTGATAGAAATTGGAGGCTTCAGCTGCACTAAATGGTACAGGATTTGGTGCGGTTTTAGGAGCTAACATGAATTGTGTCACTGCATATGTGAAGAAGGGAATCCCGTGTTAACGATACTTTAACATTCCTTCTGAATACTAAAAGCGTAATTTGTAAAGCTGTTGTCTGTGGCAGCAGAGAGTACAAAAACAGAACAAACAGCACATGCTGCTGGAACTATCACTCTAAGCAGTTTGACAAACTGCCGGTTTTTCTTTTGAAACAAGGTTATCACAGAAGATTGTTTGAATATGCCTCAAAACACAACTCAAGAGAACCAGTCTCAGGTCTGCTACTTCTCTGTTCCAGCTATGTTCTTCATGTAGTGGAGGTGAGTTAAAGAAATTCCTGGTGGGATCCAACTTCAGTTCATCTTTGTACAAACTTGGCTTCCAAAATCCAGCAACTACAGATGCGTAACCACCTCTTCCTCCATACATTGGCCTAACATAAAAACTAAGACCTGAATAATGGTGTGGTGGTTTCCGAAGCTTACCTCTGAAACTTGCTCCACCTCATACTTCTGATAACTGCCCCAGAACAGTAATTTGACAGAAAGAGATGACACGTTCCATCAAATGTAATAAGAATGTGCTTTGTTTGCAATGTCTGGGACTAGAAGAGAAAGCTCATTTACAGGAGGGGAAGCTGATAAGTTATTTTTGTGTTCACAAATTATTTTGTAATATGCAATTCCATAAAAACTCTACCCGTTCCTCGGCAGTCTTGCAGCAGCACAATACATCTTATCATCCGAGATCTTGCTTCTCTCCAAGATCAAGGTCCCAGGTAAGCGGTGCCCATTAGCTTCTCCAAAAGAAAATGGTAACAGAAGTGGTAGAATGCTCCCTTTAAGGTTAAACTGAACATTAGCTATGGTTACACACCCTTTTTAGTAACCATTTGTGTACCTGCGGAGTACAGTACCACCATCCCACTCCTGCATTTGTTTACTAAATCCCTACTGCTCTTCTGCTCATTTTTTACCCTCCCATCCAACCAGTCCACTTGAGACCCTTGCCCAGTTGTTAGGGTGCAACTGGAAACAGCTTCTGCTGGAGGGTCTGCAAGGTGGACGGCCCGGGGTGGGAGGGTTGCTGCACGCCCCAGGCATACAGTGCTCTAGCATAGCATTAGGCCTGCAGATGCCATGTTGTCACATGGTTTATGAAACTTGAATGTGTTGTGATATAAAATCCTTGCTGCTCTAAGGATGGATTTCACTCTTTCCGCTCAGTGCTTTACTTCAGGATATTAAAGTTGCAGTGGTAGCACATAACATCCCCACCAGACTGTTCCCAGACTGGTATGTGACAGTGGTGACATCTCCTGTGACACAACCGCAAGAAACAACAGAGTCACAGCCTGCAGAAGGGACAGTCACAGAGTGCCTTAATCTCCTGTTCAGAGTGGCAGCCTGCACACCAAAACCTGCTGAGGTAAGCTCAAGATACTCGAGCTGTAAGAAACTTCCCCGGTTGCCCCCCCACAGCAATGGCAGCAACCTGCCATCCCCTGTGCCGCCTGCCCTGACACACGATGATTATTCCCAAGGACGACAGCGAGGACGCGACCGACAGTCCACACACTCTTGCACCCAAGCTGCTGATCCCGGCAGAGACAATTAGCCATTTGTGCAGAGCCGGAGAATGTGCAAGCCCAGGAGACTTCCTGAGAATGTATCTAAGTCCTTTACAACTTGCCCTGGATTCAGGTACGCTGCACACAGTTTTAGGGATGAGCATCCCATTTAGTCACATGGCTGCAGTTCTGCCTCATGCCACTGAACTTGGAGGTAGAAGAGCTTGTTACGGGGCTGGAGCGGTGACCCGCTACCAGCAGGCGCCTTCCCTCCCAAGGCGCACCTGAGCAGAGGGCAGGGGGCAGCCAGGCTCTTTCTGATGCGGCATCAAGGACAGCGCAGCCAAAACGCGCGGGGTTTGTCACCGAGAGCCACGCGTCCCCTGGGGAACGCAGCTAACTTCAGTAGTTACGGGAGCGTTACCCCCGGGGTCTGATTTCCTCTTCTGCTCCACCTCCCGTTCTCAGAAACGGTATGGCCCGTTCCCTCCCGCTTCTCTGCACGATCCAGGCTGTGCCCAGCGCTTCTCCTGCCATTCCCCAGGGATCCACGTGTTACGGAAGAGGCACGTTCAGTCCCAGGCCACGTCTTCTGCAGCCCGTGAAAGAAAGAGCGCGCGGAGCAGGCAGCGCCCCGCTAGCTGCGGAGCCCCGGGGAGGAGCACACGGCCTCCAGGGCAGAACTCTGCTTCTGACGGAGCGCGAACCACGGGTGCTCCGTGCGCACGCCAATAAACAGGCCTCAGGCTGACAATGGACGGTCTCTTGAGTGGGTCATGGCTGATTTGTGGCAGCGATGCCATCCCTGGGTGCAGGTCCACATCTTGCAGGCAGCCCCAGGCCAGGCTGAGGGTGCCACTGCCCTGTGGCCGGGCAAACCTGGCTGGTGGCTGCCAGGGCCCTGCCGCAGCCCCAGCTCCACATCCAGGTGAGCTCTGGCCAGCAGCACCCCGCGGGCACGGAGCCCACTGCACATGGGGCTGGTGGTGGCCGCAGGCAGAGCTCTGGGATGGGCCCAGCAGCAGCTGCTCCCTCCTGGCACCACACCCCCTGAACAGGCGCTGGCTTCACACAGCGCTGCCCAACAGTCACCTTTGCACCCCCGGCACCCTCCTGAGCCCCGTCATATGCAAGCTCACGACCTGAGGCTTGTCCCAAGATCTTTATGGGATGTTCATGTGGCAAGATCAGCTGCAGCTCTAAGCGTTCAGCTTCATCCCAGCTCAAGATGCCACAGTCCATGGAAGAGGTGCTCTCATTTCTCCAGGCTGCTGCTGCTGGCTGCACCGTCTTTTAAAACCTTCAGCTCACGGGTGCCCTGGCAAATCAGAGCTTGTGCCAGGCGATGCACCTCCAGAAGTGGCACACCCAGAAAGAGATGCTGTGGGACTGCACAGCACTATCCAAACACAGCGTTCTCACAACTCCTACCCTGCTGACAGGTGGGGCTTTACGCACTGCGCCTTCGGTATCAAGGCCATCTCTTTCTTTTCAGCTGAAACATATGGTTTCAGTACCAAAATATTTATTTTCAAATGTTCCCTAGTGAATTCACCATTAGACCCAGGTCTTCCTCAATAATTTCAAAAAAAAAAAAAACTCAGTGCTTTCAGCTGTTGCCCCATGTTTCCCCCAAAATCTTTAATATTCACCTCCTCTTCTGCTCAAGTCCAGCTCTTCTTCCTCAGACTCTTCTCAGGGAGTTCAGCTTTTGCCCCAAGCTTCCCCCCAAAGGTTAAAAGCACAACTCAGAGTCAGTGATTTCAGCTGTTGCCCTATTTTTCCCCAAAAAAGCTTTATTGTTCAGCTCCTCTTCAGCTCAGGTCCAGCTCTTTTTCTCAGCTCTTTCCCATGATTTCACCTTTTGCTCCCCCATTTCCTCTCTTGCATGTGGAGTCTTAGCTCCCACCCAAGAATTTCAGCTCTTGCCCATGTCGCCAGAAAAATTAAAAAACAAACACAACTCATAGTGATTTCAGCTGTTCCCCAATTTTTCCCCCAAAAAAAGCTTTATTATTCAGCTCCTCTTCAGCTCAGGTCCAGCTCTTCTCTCTCAGCCTCCTCCCAGGGAGTTCAGCTCTTCCCCACGTTCCCCCCCAAATGTTTAAAAAGAAACTCAGAGTCAGAGATTTCAGCTGTTGACCCATTTTTCCCCAAAAAACTTTATTATTCAGCTCCTCTTCAGCTCAGGGCCAGCTCTTCTTCCTCAGCTCTTTCCCATGATTTCACCTTTTGCTCCCCCATTTCCTCTCTTGCATGTGGAGTCTTAGCTCCCACCCAAGAATTTCAGCTCTTGCCCATGCCGCCAGAAAAATTAAAAAAAAATACACAACTCATAGTCAGTGATTCCAGCTGTTGCCCCATTTTTCCCCCTCAAAAAAGCTTTATTGTTCAGCTCCTCTTCAGCTCAGGACCAGCTCTTCTCGCTCAGCCTCTTCCCAGGGAGTTCAGCTTTTGCCCCAAGTTTCCCCCCAAAGGTTTAAAAACACAACTCAGAGTCAGTGATTTCAGCTGTTGCCCCATTTTTCCCCCCAAAAAAGCTTTATTGTTCAGCTCCTCTTCTGCTCAGGTCCAGCTCTTCTTTCTCAGCTCTTTCCCATGATTTCACCTTTTGCTCCCCCATTTCCTCTCTTGCATGTGGAGTCTTAGCTTCTACCCAAGAATTTCAGCGCTTGCCCATGTCGCCAGAAAAATTAAAAAAAACAAAAACAACTCAGAGTCAGTGATTTCAGCTGTTGACCCATTTTTCCCCAAAAAACTTTATTTTTCAGCTCCTCTTCAGCTCAGGTCCAGCTCTTCTTCCTCAGCCTCTTCCCAGGGAGTTCAGCTTTTGACCCAAGTTTCCCCCAAAAGGTTAAAAACACAACTCAGAGTCAGTGATTTCAGCTGTTGCACCGTTCTTCCCCAAAAAAGCTTTATTGTTCAGCTCCTCTTCAGCTCAGGTCCAGCTCTTTTTCCCAGCTCTTTCCCATGATTTCACCTTTTGCTCCCCCATTTCCTCTCTTGCATGTGGAGTCTTAGCTTCTACCCAAGAATTTCAGCGCTTGCCCATGTCACCAGAAAAATTAAAAAAAAACAAAAACAACTCAGAGTCAGTGATTTCAGCTGTTGCCCCATTTTTCCCCCAAAAAGCTTTATTATTCAGCTCCTCTTCAGCTCAGGTCCAGCTCTTTTTGCTCAGCCTCTTCCCAGGGAGTTCAGCTTTTGCCCCAAGTTTCCCCCCAAAGGTTTAAAAACACAACTCAGAGTCAGTGATTTCAGCTGTTGCCCCATTTTTCCCCAAAAAAGCTTTATTGTTCAGCTCCTCTTCTGCTCAGGGCCAGCTCTTCTTCCTCAGCTCTTTCCCATGATTTCACCTTTTGCTCCCCCATTTCCTCTCTTGCATGTGGAGTCTTAGCTCCCACCCAAAAATTTCAGCTCTTGCCCATGTCGCCAGAAAAATTAAAAAACAAACACAACTCAGAGTCAGTGATTTCAGCTGTTGCTCCATGTTTCCCCAAAAAGCTTTATTATTCAGCTCCTCTTCAGCTCAGGACCAGCCCTTCTCTCTCAGCCTCTTCCCAGGGAGTTCAGCTTTTGCCCCAAGTTTCTACCCAAAGGTTTAAAAACACAACTCAGAGTCAGTGATTTCAGCTGTTGCCCCATTTTTCCCCCCAAAAAAGCTTTATTGTTCAGCTCCTCTTCTGCTCAGGACCAGCTCTTCTTCCTCAGCTCTTTCGCATGATTTCACCTTTTGCTCCCCCATTTCCCCTATTGAATGTGGAGTCTTAGCTCCCACCCAAGAATTTCAGTTCTTGCCCATGTCGCCAGAAAAATTAAAAAACAAACACAACTCAGAGTCAGTGATTTCAGCTGTTGACCCATTTTTCCCCAAAAAACTTTATTTTTCAGCTCCTCTTCAGCTCAGGTCCAGCTCTTCTTCCTCAGCCTCTTCCCAGGGAGTTCAGCTTTTGACCCAAGTTTCCCCCAAAAGGTTAAAAACACAACTCAGAGTCAGTGATTTCAGCTGTTGCCCCGTTCTTCCCCAAAAAAGCTTTATTATTCAGCTCCTCTTCTGCTGAGGTCCAGCTCTTTTTCTCAGCTCTTTCCCATTTCACCTTTTGCTCCCCCATTTCCTCTCTTGCATGTGGAGTCTTAGCTCCCACCCAAGAATTTCAGCGCTTGCCCATGTCGCCAGAAAAATTAAAAAAAAAAACAACTCAGAGTCAGTGATTTCAGCTTTTGCCCCATGTTTCCCCCAAAATCTTTATTATTCAGCTCCTCTTCAGCTCAGGTCCAGCCCTTCTCTCTCAGCCTCTTCCCAGGGAGTTCAGCTCTTCCCCACGTTCTCCCCCAAAGGTTTAAAAAAAACCTCAGAGTCAGTGATTTCAGCTTTTGCCCCATGTTTCCCCAAAAAAGCTTTATTATTCAGCTCCTCTTCTGCTCAGGGCCAGCTCTTCTCAGCTCTTTCCCATGATTTCACCTTTTGCTCCCCCATTTCCTCTCTTGCATGTGGAGTCTTAGCTCCCACCCAAGAATTTCAGCTCTTGCCCATGTCGCCAGAAAAATTAAAAAACAAACACAACTCATAGTGATTTCAGCTGTTCCCCAATTTTTCCCCCAAAAAAAGCTTTATTATTCAGCTCCTCTTCAGCTCAGGTCCAGCTCTTCTCTCTCAGCCTCCTCCCAGGGAGTTCAGCTCTTCCCCACGTTCCCCCCCAAATGTTTAAAAAGAAACTCAGAGTCAGTGATTTCAGCTGTTGCCCCATTTTTCCCCAAAAAACTTTATTATTCAGCTCCTCTTCAGCTCAGGTCCAGCTCTTCCCGATGATTTCACCTTTTGCTCCCCCAATTTCCCTCTTGACTGTGGAGTCTTAGCTCCCACCCAAGAATTTCAGCTCTTGCCCATTTCCCCAGAAAAATTAAAAAAAAAAAACACAAAAACTCAGAGTCAGTGATTTCAGCTGTTGCCCCATTTTTCCCCAAAAAAGCTTTATTGTTCAGCTCCTCTTCAGCTCAGGTCCAGCTCTTTTTCTCAGCTCTTTCCCATGATTTCACCTTTTGCTCCCCCATTTCCTCTCTTGCATGTGGAGTCTTAGCTCCCACCCAAAAATTTCAGCTCTTGCCCATGTCGCCAGAAAATTTAAGAAAAACAAACACAACTCATAGTGATTTCAGCTGTTGCCCCATGTTTCCCCAAAAAGCTTTATTATTCAGCTCCTCTTCAGCTCAGGACCAGCCCTTCTCTCTCAGCCTCCTCCCAGGGAGTTCAGCTCTTCCCCACATTCCCCCCAAAAGGTTTAAAAAGAAACTCAGAGTCAGTGATTTCAGCTGTTGCCCCATTTTTCCCCAAAAAAGCTTTATTGTTCAGCTCCTCTTCTGCTCAGGTCCAGCTCTTTTTCTCAGCTCTTTCCCATGATTTCACCTTTTGCTCCCCCATTTCCTCTCTTGCATGTGGAGTCTTAGCTCCCACCCAAGAATTTCAGCTCTTGCCCATTTCCCCCAAAAAAATAAAAAAACCAAAACCAACTCATAGTCAGTGATTTCAGCTGTTGCCCCATGTTTCCCCAAAAAAGCTTTATTATTCAGCTCCTCTTCGGCTCAGTTCCACTTTCTCTTTCTCAGCTCCTGTTCTACAACTTCACCTCTTTTCCCTGTTTCCCCACGAAGAATGATTTTTATATCCTACCTTTTCTCTTCCAGCACATTTCTCTTGCCAGCACTATTCTTCCACACCTCCTGTCCAGCTCCTTGCATCCGTTTATGTCAAGCTCTACACATCAGTACCGGACACTCGCCACTTGCATTGGGATTTCATGTTTTTCCCCTGGTCCATTTCATTTTTCTTTGTTTTGGCTTCTTCCAGCTGTCAAATTATTAAAATATCACACATCAATCACGACTGTTACTGATATTGTCATTAAATGCCCGCCGCCGCGCGCCGCCCGGCCGCGCCCCGCCAGGCCATCGCCTGGCCACCCGCCGCCGCGCCCCCCCGGCCGCCGCGCCCCGCCCGGCCCGGCCGCCGCCGCGCCCCGCCCGGCCCGGCCGCCTGCCCGCCGCCGCGCCCCGCCCGGCCGCGCCCCGCCCGGCCCGGCCCGGCCCGGCCGCCCGCCGCCGCGCCCCGCCCGGCCCGGCCGCCTGCCCGCCGCCGCGCCCCGCCCGGCCGCGCCGCGCCCCGCCCGGCCCGGCCCGGCCCGGCCCGGCCGCCCGCCGCCGCGCCCCGGCCCACCCCATTCCTTTAGGTACCCAAGAACCCGTTCTTTTTGCCCACCCTCTCGTCACCCTCAGCTCACCCCATTCTGCTGACACCGCCCCTATTTTCATCCGTCACCGTCGTCGTCGTCTTCACACTGTGACAGCTGCTCCGCCACGTGCTCTATTTGACACCCTCGGCCCCGCCCCGCGGTAGGTGACAGCCAATCCCTGACCTCAGCAGCTACAGCTGGAACCAATCCCGTCCCGCCTTGCTCCGTCCAATCCCTGCCTCGGCCCTCTCAGGCCGGGCCCGCCTCCCACCCCGCCTTGTCCCGCCCCGCCCAATCACTGCCTACAGCAACTCCCTGCCCACCCAATCCGGTCTCGCTCGGCCTCGCTCTGCCCAATCCCGGCCCTGACTCTGTCAGTTCGGCCCCGCCCCCTCGCCTTTCGCGTCCGTGGCGCCGCAGCGCTGCCGCCCGCCCGGCAGCGTCCGCCGGGGACTGTCCCGGGACCGCGGCCCCGCCGTGCTCGCTCCTGGCGCGGCGGGAAGTTGTCAAGGGCCCGCTCCCTCCCCCAACAGCCCCGCAGAGGCCGTGTTCGGTGTCCGGGCAAGGCGCGGAGGGAAACGGGCCGGACGCCCCGGGAGGGGGCGAGACGGGACGGTACGGGAGGGACGGGACGGGACCGGGCTCCCCGTGCCTCCGCCGGGCTGCGTCTCCAGGACGCTGGTGGCGGGGGGGGTCCCCGGGCGGCCGGGCCGCAGCGAGCCCTGACGGGGAGGGCAGGGTCGGGAGGCGGCTCCGGCCTGACAGGGCGGGCACCGGGGTCGGGCGGACCAGGGCCGGCGGGCCGGGACACGGTGGGGAGCGGCACGGGCGGGGCGGGAGCTGCCGGGGGCCGGGCTCGGTGAGCGGGGCCGGGCGGGGCGGGGCGGGGCGAGTCCATCCTGACAGGGCCGGGACGGCGATTCGGTGGGGCGGAGCCGCGCCTGACAAGGGGCGGGTCCGTCCTGACAGGGCCAGCACGGGGATTGGACGGGGCGGTGCCGCGCCTGACAAGGGGCGGGTCCGTCCTGACAGGACTCGGACGATGATTGGGCGGAGCGGAGAAGCGCCTGAAAAGGGGCGGGTCCATCCTGACAGGGCTCGGACGATGATTGGGCGGAGCGGAGAAGCGCCTGAAAAGGGGCGGGTCCATCCTGACAGGACTCGGACGATGATTGGGCGGAGCGGAAAGCGCCTGAAAAGGGGCGGGTCCATCCTGACAGGGCTCGGACGATGATTGGGCGGAGCGGAGAAGCGCCTGAAAAGGGGCGGGTCCATCCTGACAGGACTCGGACGATGATTGGGCGGAGCGGAGAAGCGCCTGAAAAGGGGCGGGTCCATCCTGACAGGACTCGGACGATGATTGGGCGGAGCGGAGAAGCGCCTGAAAAGGGGCGGGTCCATCCTGACAGGGCCAGCACGGGGATTGGACGGGGCGGTGCCGCGCCTGAAAAGGGGCGGGTCCGTCCTGACAGGGCTCGGACGATGATTGGGCGGAGCGGAGAAGCGCCTGAAAAGGGGCGGGTCCATCCTGACAGGACTCGGACGATGATTGGGCGGAGCGGAGAAGCGCCTGAAAAGGGGCGGGTCCATCCTGACAGGACTCGGACGATGATTGGGCGGAGCGGAGAAGCGCCTGAAAAGGGGCGGGTCCATCCTGACAGGGCCAGCACGGGGATTGGACGGGGCGGGGCGGGGGGGCGGTTCCTGCTTGACAGGAGCAGGACGAGGATTGGGCGGGGCGGGGCCGCGCGCGACGAGGGGCGGGGTCTGGCCCGGGCCGGGCGCAGCCGCCGAGCGCCGGGAGCGGCCCCGAGCCGCGGGTCCGGTCGCAGCGCGCCGGGGTGGGCCCGGGACAGCCGGGCTGTGCGGAACGGCCCCGGTTTCCGCCCCGCAGCGCGCCACAGCCGCACCGCCTTCCGAGCAGGCCTGCGGGCACGGGCACCCGGCGGGGCGGCGCGGCAGCGTTACAAAACCGCCCCGCCAGGGCCCCGCCGGGTGGCTCCGTGCCCGCCCTGTGGCCGACCGGAGCCCCGGGAGCGCCACGCGCGGGTCGCGCTGCCCGCGGGGCTCTGCTGCTGCTGCGCCCCCGGAGGCCCCGAGGCTGCGGCCCCCCCGCGTGACGGCAGGAGCCCTGCGGCCCCTGGGGAGCGCTGAGCTGCGGGGCTGGGCCGGTAACCGGGCTGAAACCGATCGGGGGGCAGCGCGGGGCTCAGGGGCTCGGAACGCTCGTTGGGGGCTGGAGCGGTGACCCGCTACCAGCAGGCGCCTTCCCTCCCAAGGCGCACCTGAGCAGAGGGCAGGGGGCAGCCAGGCTCTTTCTGATGCGGCATCAAGGACAGCGCAGCCAAAACGCGCGGGGTTTGTCACCGAGAGCCACGCGTCCCCTGGGGAACGCAGCTAACTTCAGTAGTTACGGGAGCGTTACCCCCGGGGTCTGATTTCCTCTTCTGCCCCACCTCCCGTTCTCAGAAACAGTGTGGCCCGTTCCCTCCCGCTTCTCTGCACGATCCAGGCTGTGCCCAGCGCTTCTCCTGCCATTCCCCAGGGATCCACGTGTTACGGAAGAGGCACGTTCAGTCCCAGGCCACGTCTTCTGCAGCCCGTGAAAGAAAGAGCACGCGGAGCAGGCAGCGCCCCGCTAGCTGCGGAGCCCCGGGGAGGAGCACACGGCCTCCAGGGCAGAACTCTGCTTCTGACGGAGCGCGAACCACGGGTGCTCCGTGCGCACGCCAATAAACAGGCCTCAGGCTGACAATGGACGGTCTCTTGAGTGGGTCATGGCTGATTTGTGGCAGCGATGCCATCCCTGGGTGCAGGTCCACATCTTGCAGGCAGCCCCAGGCCAGGCTGAGGGTGCCACTGCCCTGTGGCCGGGCAAACCTGGCTGGTGGCTGCCAGGGCCCTGCCGCAGCCCCAGCTCCACATCCAGGTGAGCTCTGGCCAGCAGCACCCCGCGGGCACGGAGCCCACCGCACATGGGGCTGGTGGTGGCCGCAGGCAGAGCTCTGGGATGGGCCCAGCAGCAGCTGCTCCCTCCTGGCACCACACCCCCTGAACAGGCGCTGGCTTCACACAGCGCCGCCCAACAGTCACCTTTGCACCCCCGGCACCCTCCAGAGCCCCGTCATATGCAAGCTCACGACCTGAGGCTTGTCCCAAGATCTTTATGGGATGTTCATGTGGCAAGATCAGCTGCAGCTCTAAGCGTTCAGCTTCATCCCAGCTCAAGATGCCACAGTCCATGGAAGAGGTGCTCTCATTTCTCCAGGCTGCTGCTGCTGGCTGCACCGTCTTTTAAAACCTTCAGCTCACGGGTGCCCTGGCAAATCAGAGCTTGTTCCAGGCGATGCACCTCCAGAAGTGGCACACCCAGAAAGAGATGCTGTGGGACTGCACAGCACTATCCAAACACAGTGTTCTCACAACTCCTACCCTGCTGACAGGTGGGGCTTTACGCACTGCGCCTTCGGTATCAAGGCCATCTCTTTCTTTTCAGCTGAAACATATGGTTTCAGTACCAAAATATTTATTTTCAAATGTTCCCTAGTGAATTCACCATTAGACCCAGGTCTTCCTCAATAATTTCAAAAAAAAAAAACCTCAGTGCTTTCAGCTGTTGCCCCATGTTTCCCCCAAAATCTTTAATATTCACCTCCTCTTCTGCTCAAGTCCAGCTCTTCTTCCTCAGACTCTTCTCAGGGAGTTCAGCTTTTGCCCCAAGCTTCCCCCCAAAGGTTAAAAGCACAACTCAGAGTCAGTGATTTCAGCTGTTGCCCCATTTTTCCCCAAAAAAAGCTTTATTGTTCACCTCCTCTTCAGCTCAGGTCCAGCTCTTCTTTCTCAGCTCTTTCCCATGATTTCACCTTTTGCTCCCCCATTTCCTCTCTTGCATGTGGAGTCTTAGCTCCCACCCAAAAATTTCAGCTCTTGCCCATTTCCCCAGAAAAATTAAAAAACAAACACAACTCATAGTGATTTCAGCTGTTCCCCAATTTTTCCCCCCAAAAAAGCTTAATTATTCAGCTCCTCTTCAGCTCAGGACCAGCCCTTCTCGCTCAGCCTCTTCCCAGGGAGTTCAGCTCTTCCCCACGTTCCCCCCCAAATGTTTAAAAAGAAACTCAGAGTCAGTGATTTCAGCTGTTGACCCATTTTTCCCCAAAAAAGCTTTATTATTCAGCTCCTCTTCAGCTCAGGACCAGCCCTTCTCTCTCAGCCTCTTCCCAGGGAGTTCAGCTTTTGCCCCACATTTCCTCCAAAGGTTTAAAAACACAACTCAGAGTCAGTGAATTCAGCCGTTGCCCCATTTTTCCCCAAAAAAGCTTTATTATTCAGCTCCTCTTCTGCTCAGGGCCAGCTCTTCTTCCTCAGCTCTTTCCCATGATTTCACCTTTTGCTCCCCCATTTCCTCTCTTGCATGTGGAGTCTTAGCTCCCACCCAAGAATTTCAGCTCTTGCCCATGTCACCAGAAAAATTAAAAAACAAACACAACTCAGAGTCAGTGATTTCAGCTGTTGCCCCATGTTTCCCCAAAAAAGCTTTATTGTTCAGCTCCTCTTCAGCTCAGGACCAGCTCTTCTCTCTCAGCCTCTTCCCAGGGAGTTCAGCTCTTCCCCACGTTCTCCCCCAAATGTTTAAAAAAACCCTCAGAGTCAGTGATTTCAGCTTTTGCCCCATTTTTCCCCAAAAAAGCTTTATTATTCAGCTCCTCTTCAGCTCAGGTCCAGCTCTTCTTCCTCAGCTCTTTCCCATGATTTCACCTTTTGCTCCCCCATTTCCTCTCTTGCATGTGGAGTCTTAGCTCCCACCCAAGAATTTCAGCTCTTGCCCATGTCACCAGAAAAATTAAAAAACAAACACAACTCAGAGTCAGTGATTTCAGCTGTTGCCCCATTTTTCCCCAAAAAAGCTTTATTGTTCAGCTCCTCTTCTGCTCAGGGCCAGCTCTTCTTCCTCAGCTCTTTCCCAAGATTTCACCTTTTGCTCCCCCAATTCCCCTCTTGACTGTGGAGTCTTAGCTCCCACCCAAAAATTTCAGCTCTTGCCCATTTCCCCAGAAAAATTAAGAAAAACAAACACAACTCATAGTCAGTGATTTCAGCTGTTGCCCCATGTTTCCCCAAAAAGCTTTATTATTCAGCTCCTCTTCAGCTCAGGGCCAGCTCTTCTCTCTCAGCCTCCTCCCAGGGAGTTCAGCTCTTCCCCACATTCCCCCCAAAAGGTTTAAAAAGAAACTCAGAGTCAGTGATTTCAGATGTTGCACCATGTTTCCCCCCAAAAAAGCTTTATTGTTCAGCTCCTCTTCAGCTCAGGTCCAGCTCTTTTTGCTCAGCCTCTTCCCAGGGAGTTCAGCTTTTGCCCCAAGTTTCCCCCCAAAGGTTTAAAAACACAACTCAGAGTCAGTGATTTCAGCTGTTGCCCCATTTTTCCCCCCAAAAGGTTTATTTTTCAGCTACTCTTCAGCTCAGGACCAGCTCTTCTCGCTCAGCCTCTTCCCAGGGAGTTCAGCTCTTCCCCACGTTCTCCCCCAAATGTTTAAAAAAACCCTCAGAGTCAGTGATTTCAGCTTTTGCCCCATTTTTCCCCAAAAAGCTTTATTATTCAGCTCCTCTTCTGCTCAGGGCCAGCTCTTCTCAGCTCTTTCCCATGATTTCACCTTTTGCTCCCCCATTTCCTCTCTTGCATGTGGAGTCTTAGCTCCCACCCAAGAATTTCAGCTCTTGCCCATTTCCCCAGAAAAATTAAAAAACAAACACAACTCATAGTGATTTCAGCTGTTGCCCCATTTTTCCCCAAAAAGCTTTATTTTTCAGCTCCTCTTCAGCTCAGGACCAGCCCTTCTCTCTCAGCCTCTTCCCAGGGAGTTCAGCTTTTGCCCCAAGCTTCCCCCCAAAGGTTTAAAAACACAACTCAGAGTCAGTGATTTCAGCTGTTGCCCCATTTTTCCCCAAAAAAAAGCTTTGTTGTTCAGCTCCTCTTCAGCTCAGGTCCAGCTCTTCTTCCTCAGCTCTTTCCCATGATTTCACCTTTTGCTCCCCCATTTCCTCTCTTGCATGTGGAGTCTTAGCTCCCACCCAAAAATTTCAGCTCTTGCACATGTCACCAGAAAAATTAAAAAACAAACACAACTCATAGTGATTTCAGCTGTTCCCCAATTTTTCCCCCCAAAAAAGCTTAATTATTCAGCTCCTCTTCAGCTCAGGACCAGCTCTTCTCTCTCAGCCTCTTCCCAGGGAGTTCAGCTCTTCCCCACGTTCCCCCCCAAATGTTTAAAAAGAAACTCAGAGTCAGTGATTTCAGCTGTTGACCCATTTTTCCCCAAAAAAACTTTATTATTCAGCTCCTCTTCTGCTCAGGGCCAGCTCTTCTTCCTCAGCTCTTTCCCATGATTTCACCTTTTGCTCCCCCAATTCCCCTCTTGACTGTGGAGTCTTAGCTCCCACCCAAAAATTTCAGCTCTTGCCCATTTCCCCAGAAAAATTAAGAAAAACAAACACAACTCATAGTCAGTGATTCCAGCTGTTGCCCCATGTTTCCCCAAAAAGCTTTATTATTCAGCTCCTCTTCAGCTCAGGACCAGCTCTTTTTGCTCAGCCTCTTCCCAGGGAGTTCAGCTCTTCCCCACATTCCCCCCAAAGGTTTAAAAACACAACTCAGAGTCAGTGATTTCAGCTGTTGCCCCATTTTTCCCCCCAAAAGGTTTATTTTTCAGCTACTCTTCTGCTCAGGACCAGCCCTTCTCTCTCAGCCTCTTCCCAGGGAGTTCAGCTCTTCCCCACGTTCTCCCCCAAATGTTTAAAAAAAACCTCAGAGTCAGTGATTTCAGCTTTTGCCCCATTTTTCCCCAAAAAAGCTTTATTATTCAGCTCCTCTTCTGCTCAGGGCCAGCTCTTCTCAGCTCTTTCCCATGATTTCACCTTTTGCTCCCCCATTTCCTCTCTTGCATGTGGAGTCTTAGCTCCCACCCAAGAATTTCAGCTCTTGCCCATGCCGCCAGAAAAATTAAAAAACAAACACAACTCAGAGTCAGTGATTTCAGCTGTTGCCCCATTTTTCCCCAAAAAGCTTTATTTTTCAGCTCCTCTTCAGCTCAGGACCAGCCCTTCTCTCTCAGCCTCTTCTCAGGGAGTTCAGCTCTTCCCCACATTCCCCCCAAAAGGTTTAAAAAGAAACTCAGAGTCAGTGATTTCAGCTGTTGCCCCGTTCTTCCCCAAAAAAGCTTTATTATTCAGCTCCTCTTCAGCTCAGGTCCAGCTCTTCTTCCTCAGCTCTTTCCCATGATTTCACCTTTTGCTCCCCCATTTCCCCTATTGAATGTGGAGTCTTAGCTCCCACCCAAAAATTTCAGCTCTTGCCCATGTCGCCAGAAAAATTAAAAACCAAACACAACTCAGAGTCAGTGATTTCAGCTGTTGCCCCATTTTTCCCAGAAAAAGCTTTATTATTCAGCTCCTCTTCAGCTCAGGTCCAGCTCTTTTTGCTCAGCCTCTTCCCAGGGAGTTCAGCTTTTGCCCCAAGTTTCCCCCCAAAGATTTAAAAACACAACTCAGAGTCAGTGATTTCAGCCGTTGCCCCATTTTTCCCCAAAAAAGCTTTATTGTTCAGCTCCTCTTCTGCTCAGGGCCAGCTCTTCTTCCTCAGCTCTTTCCCAAGATTTCACCTTTTGCTCCCCCATTTCCCCTATTGAATGTGGAGTCTTAGCTCCCACCCAAGAATTTCAGCTCTTGCCCATGTCGCCAGAAAAATTAAAAAACAAACACAACTCAGAGTCAGTGATTCCAGCTGTTGCCCCATTTTTCCCCCCAAAAAAGCTTTATTTTTCAGCTCCTCTTCAGCTCAGGACCAGCTCTTCTCCCTCAGCCTCTTCCCAGGGAGTTCAGCTCTTCCCCACGTTCTCCCCCAAATGTTTAAAAAAAAACCTCAGAGTCAGTGATTTCAGCTTTTGCCCCATTTTTCCCCAAAAAGCTTTATTTTTCAGCTCCTCTTCAGCTCAGGTCCAGCACTTTTTGCTCAGCTCTTTCCCATGATTTCACCTTTTGCTCCCCCAATTCCCCTCTTGCATGTGGAGTCTTAGCTCCCACCCAAGAATTTCAGCTCTTGCCCATTTCCCCAGAAAAATTAAAAAAAAACAAAAACAACTCAGAGTCAGTGATTCCAGCTGTTGCCCCATTTTTCCCCAAAAAAGCTTTATTATTCAGCTCCTCTTCAGCTCAGGACCAGCCCTTCTCTCTCAGCCTCTTCCCAGGGAGTTCAGCTTTTGCCCCACATTTCCTCCAAAGATTTAAAAACACAACTCAGAGTCAGTGATTTCAGCCGTTGCCCCATTTTTCCCCAAAAAAGCTTTATTATTCAGCTCCTCTTCTGCTCAGGTCTACTTTCTCTTTCTCAGCTCCTGTTCTACAACTTCACCTCTTTTCCCCGTTTCCCCCACGAAGAATGATTTTTATATCCTACCTTTTCTTTTCCAGCACATTTCTCTTGCTAGCACTATTCTTCCACACCTCCTGTCCAGCTCCTTGCATCCGTTTATGTCAAGCTCTACACATCAGTACCGGACACTCGCCACTTGCATTGGGATTTCATGTTTTTCCCCTGGTCCATTTCATTTTTGTTTTGGCTTCTTCCAGCTGTCAAATTATTAAAATATCACACATCAATCACGACTGTTACTGATATTCTCATTAAATGCCCGCCGCCACGCGCCGCCCGGCCGCCCGCCGCCGCGCCCCGGCCCGGCCCGGCCGCGCCCCGGCCCGGCCCGGCCGCGCCCCGGCCCGGCCCGGCCGCGCCCCGGCCCGGCCCGGCCGCGCCCCGGCCGCGCCCCGGCCGCGCCCCGGCCGCGCCCCGGCCGCGCCCCGGCCGCGCCCCGGCCCGGCCGCCCGCCACCGCGCCCCGCCGCGCCCCGGCCCACCCCATTCCTTTAGGTACCCAAGAACCCGTTCCTCTTGCCCACCCTCTCGTCACCATCAGCTCACCCCATTCTGCTGACGCCGCCCCTATTTTCATCCGTCACCGTCGTCGTCGTCTTCACACTGTGACAGCTGCTCCGCCACGTGCTCTATTTGACACCCTCGGCCCCGCCCCGCGGTAGGTGACAGCCAATCCCTGACCTCAGCAGCTACAGCTGGAACCAATCCCGTCCCGCCTTGCTCCGTCCAATCCCTGCCTCGGCCCTCTCAGGCCGGGCCCGCCTCCCACCCCGCCTTGTCCCGCCCCGCCCAATCACTGCCCACAGCAACTCCCTGCCCACCCAATCCGGTCTCGCTCGGCCTCGCTCTGCCCAATCCCGGCCCTGACTCTGTCAGTTCGGCCCCGCCCCCTCGCCTTTCGCGTCCGTGGCGCCGCAGCGCTGCCGCCCGCCCGGCAGCGTCCGCCGGGGACTGTCCCGGGACCGCGGCCCCGCCGTGCTCGCTCCTGGCGCGGCGGGAAGTTGTCAAGGGCCCGCTCCCTCCCCCAACAGCCCCGCAGAGGCCGTGTTCGGTGTCCGGGCAAGGCGCGGAGGGAAACGGGCCGGACGCCCCGGGAGGGGGCGAGACGGGACGGTACGGGAGGGACGGGACGGGACCGGGCTCCCCGTGCCTCCGCCGGGCTGCGTCTCCAGGACGCTGGTGGCGGGGGGGGTCCCCGGGCGGCCGGGCCGCAGCGAGCCCTGACGGGGAGGGCAGGGTCGGGAGGCGGCTCCGGCCTGACAGGGCGGGCACCGGGGTCGGGCGGACCAGGGCCGGCGGGCCGGGACACGGTGGGGAGCGGCACGGGCGGGGCGGGGCGGGGCGGGAGCTGCCGGGGGCCGGGCTCGGTGAGCGGGGCCGGGCGGGGCGGGGCGGGGCGAGTCCATCCTGACAGGGCCGGGACGGCGATTCGGTGGGGCGGAGCCGCGCCTGACAATGGGCGGGTCCGTCCTGACAGGACTCGGACGATGATTGGGCGGAGCGGAGAAGCGCCTGAAAAGGGGCGGGTCCGTCCTGACAGGGCTCGGACGATGATTGGGCGGAGCGGAGAAGCGCCTGAAAAGGGGCGGGTCCGTCCTGACAGGACTCGGACGATGATTGGGCGGAGCGGAGAAGCGCCTGAAAAGGGGCGGGTCCGTCCTGACAGGGCTCGGACGATGATTGGGCGGAGCGGAGAAGCGCCTGAAAAGGGGCGGGTCCGTCCTGACAGGGCTCGGACGATGATTGGGCGGAGCGGAGAAGCACCTGAAAAGGGGCGGGTCCATCCTGACAGGAGCAGGACGATGATTGGACGGAGCGGAGAAGCGCCTGAAAAGGGGCGGGTCCATCCTGACAGGGCCAGCACGGGGATTGGACGGGGCGGTGCCGCACCTGACAAGGGGCGGGTCCGTCCTGACAGGGCTCGGACGATGATTGGGCGGAGCGGAGAAGCACCTGAAAAGGGGCGGGTCCATCCTGACAGGACTCGGACGATGATTGGACGGAGCGGAGAAGCGCC
The DNA here is from genome assembly GCF_964034855.1 of Anser brachyrhynchus. Classification (NCBI taxonomy): domain Eukaryota; kingdom Metazoa; phylum Chordata; class Aves; order Anseriformes; family Anatidae; genus Anser; species Anser brachyrhynchus. The sequence goes on from NC_137733.1 coordinate 16,971,094, forward strand.
TGAAAAGGGGCGGGTCCATCCTGACAGGGCCAGCACGGGGATTGGACGGGGCGGTGCCGCGCCTGAAAAGGGGCGGGTCCGTCCTGACAGGGCTCGGACGATGATTGGGCGGAGCGGAGAAGCGCCTGAAAAGGGGCGGGTCCATCCTGACAGGGCCAGCACGGGGATTGGGCGGGGCGGGGCGGGGGGGCGGTTCCTGCTTGACAGGAGCAGGACGAGGATTGGGCGGGGCGGGGCCGCGCGCGACGAGGGGCGGGGTCTGGCCCGGGCCGGGCGCAGCCGCCGAGCGCCGGGAGCGGCCCCGAGCCGCGGGTCCGGTCGCAGCGCGCCGGGGTGGGCCCGGGACAGCCGGGCTGTGCGGAACGGCCCCGGTTTCCGCCCCGCAGCGCGCCACAGCCGCACCGCCTTCCGAGCAGGCCTGCGGGCACGGGCACCCGGCGGGGCAGCGCGGCAGCGTTACAAAACCGCCCCGCCAGGGCCCCGCCGGGTGGCTCCGTGCCCGCCCTGTGGCCGACCGGAGCCCCGGGAGCGCCACGCGCGGGTCGCGCTGCCCGCGGGGCTCTGCTGCTGCTGCTGCTGCGCCCCCGGAGGCCCCGAGGCTGCGGCCCCCCCGCGTGACGGCAGGAGCCCTGCGGCCCCTGGGGAGCGCTGAGCTGCGGGGCTGGGCCGGTAACCGGGCTGAAACCGATCGGGGGGCAGCGCGGGGCTCAGGGGCTCGGAACGCTCGTTGGGGGCTGGAGCGGTGACCCGCTACCAGCAGGCGCCTTCCCTCCCAAGGCGCACCTGAGCAGAGGGCAGGGGGCAGCCAGGCTCTTTCTGATGCGGCATCAAGGACAGCGCAGCCAAAACGCGCGGGGTTTGTCACCGAGAGCCACGCGTCCCCTGGGGAACGCAGCTAACTTCAGTAGTTACGGGAGCGTTACCCCCGGGGTCTGATTTCCTCTTCTGCCCCACCTCCCGTTCTCAGAAACAGTGTGGCCCGTTCCCTCCCGCTTCTCTGCATGATCCAGGCTGTGCCCAGCGCTTCTCCTGCCATTCCCCAGGGATCCACGTGTTACGGAAGAGGCACGTTCAGTCCCAGGCCATTCTGCAGCCCGTGAAAGAAAGAGCACGCGGAGCAGGCAGCGCCCCGCTAGCTGCGGAGCCCCGGGGAGGAGCACACGGCCTCCAGGGCAGAACTCTGCTTCTGACGGAGCGCGAACCACGGGTGCTCCGTGCGCACGCCAATAAACAGGCCTCAGGCTGACAATGGACGGTCTCTTGAGTGGGTCATGGCTGATTTGTGGCAGCGATGCCATCCCTGGGTGCAGGTCCACATCTTGCAGGCAGCCCCAGGCCAGGCTGAGGGTGCCACTGCCCTGTGGCCGGGCAAACCTGGCTGGTGGCTGCCAGGGCCCTGCCGCAGCCCCAGCTCCACATCCAGGTGAGCTCTGGCCAGCAGCACCCCGCGGGCACGGAGCCCACCGCACATGGGGCTGGTGGTGGCCGCAGGCAGAGCTCTGGGATGGGCCCAGCAGCAGCTGCTCCCTCCTGGCACCACACCCCCTGAACAGGCGCTGGCTTCACACAGCGCCGCCCAACAGTCACCTTTGCACCCCCGGCACCCTCCAGAGCCCCGTCATATGCAAGCTCACGACCTGAGGCTTGTCCCAAGATCTTTATGGGATGTTCATGTGGCAAGATCAGCTGCAGCTCTAAGCGTTCAGCTTCATCCCAGCTCAAGATGCCACAGTCCATGGAAGAGGTGCTCTCATTTCTCCAGGCTGCTGCTGCTGGCTGCACCGTCTTTTAAAACCTTCAGCTCACGGGTGCCCTGGCAAATCAGAGCTTGTTCCAGGCGATGCACCTCCAGAAGTGGCACACCCAGAAAGAGATGCTGTGGGACTGCACAGCACTATCCAAACACAGTGTTCTCACAACTCCTACCCTGCTGACAGGTGGGGCTTTACGCACTGCGCCTTCGGTATCAAGGCCATCTCTTTCTTTTCAGCTGAAACATATGGTTTCAGTACCAAAATATTTATTTTCAAATGTTCCCTAGTGAATTCACCATTAGACCCAGGTCTTCCTCAATAATTTCAAAAAAAAAAAACCTCAGTGCTTTCAGCTGTTGCCCCATGTTTCCCCCAAAATCTTTAATATTCACCTCCTCTTCTGCTCAAGTCCAGCTCTTCTTCCTCAGACTCTTCTCAGGGAGTTCAGCTTTTGCCCCAAGCTTCCCCCCAAAGGTTAAAAGCACAACTCAGAGTCAGTGATTTCAGCTGTTGCCCCATTTTTCCCCAAAAAAAGCTTTATTGTTCACCTCCTCTTCAGCTCAGGTCCAGCTCTTCTTTCTCAGCTCTTTCCCATGATTTCACCTTTTGCTCCCCCATTTCCTCTCTTGCATGTGGAGTCTTAGCTCCCACCCAAAAATTTCAGCTCTTGCCCATTTCCCCAGAAAAATTAAAAAACAAACACAACTCATAGTGATTTCAGCTGTTCCCCAATTTTTCCCCCCAAAAAAGCTTAATTATTCAGCTCCTCTTCAGCTCAGGACCAGCCCTTCTCGCTCAGCCTCTTCCCAGGGAGTTCAGCTCTTCCCCACGTTCCCCCCCAAATGTTTAAAAAGAAACTCAGAGTCAGTGATTTCAGCTGTTGACCCATTTTTCCCCAAAAAAGCTTTATTATTCAGCTCCTCTTCAGCTCAGGACCAGCCCTTCTCTCTCAGCCTCTTCCCAGGGAGTTCAGCTTTTGCCCCACATTTCCTCCAAAGGTTTAAAAACACAACTCAGAGTCAGTGAATTCAGCCGTTGCCCCATTTTTCCCCAAAAAAGCTTTATTATTCAGCTCCTCTTCTGCTCAGGGCCAGCTCTTCTTCCTCAGCTCTTTCCCATGATTTCACCTTTTGCTCCCCCATTTCCTCTCTTGCATGTGGAGTCTTAGCTCCCACCCAAGAATTTCAGCTCTTGCCCATGTCACCAGAAAAATTAAAAAACAAACACAACTCAGAGTCAGTGATTTCAGCTGTTGCCCCATGTTTCCCCAAAAAAGCTTTATTGTTCAGCTCCTCTTCAGCTCAGGACCAGCTCTTCTCTCTCAGCCTCTTCCCAGGGAGTTCAGCTCTTCCCCACGTTCTCCCCCAAATGTTTAAAAAAACCCTCAGAGTCAGTGATTTCAGCTTTTGCCCCATTTTTCCCCAAAAAAGCTTTATTATTCAGCTCCTCTTCAGCTCAGGTCCAGCTCTTCTTCCTCAGCTCTTTCCCATGATTTCACCTTTTGCTCCCCCATTTCCTCTCTTGCATGTGGAGTCTTAGCTCCCACCCAAGAATTTCAGCTCTTGCCCATGTCACCAGAAAAATTAAAAAACAAACACAACTCAGAGTCAGTGATTTCAGCTGTTGCCCCATTTTTCCCCAAAAAAGCTTTATTGTTCAGCTCCTCTTCTGCTCAGGGCCAGCTCTTCTTCCTCAGCTCTTTCCCAAGATTTCACCTTTTGCTCCCCCAATTCCCCTCTTGACTGTGGAGTCTTAGCTCCCACCCAAAAATTTCAGCTCTTGCCCATTTCCCCAGAAAAATTAAGAAAAACAAACACAACTCATAGTCAGTGATTTCAGCTGTTGCCCCATGTTTCCCCAAAAAGCTTTATTATTCAGCTCCTCTTCAGCTCAGGGCCAGCTCTTCTCTCTCAGCCTCCTCCCAGGGAGTTCAGCTCTTCCCCACATTCCCCCCAAAAGGTTTAAAAAGAAACTCAGAGTCAGTGATTTCAGATGTTGCACCATGTTTCCCCCCAAAAAAGCTTTATTGTTCAGCTCCTCTTCAGCTCAGGTCCAGCTCTTTTTGCTCAGCCTCTTCCCAGGGAGTTCAGCTTTTGCCCCAAGTTTCCCCCCAAAGGTTTAAAAACACAACTCAGAGTCAGTGATTTCAGCTGTTGCCCCATTTTTCCCCCCAAAAGGTTTATTTTTCAGCTACTCTTCAGCTCAGGACCAGCTCTTCTCGCTCAGCCTCTTCCCAGGGAGTTCAGCTCTTCCCCACGTTCTCCCCCAAATGTTTAAAAAAACCCTCAGAGTCAGTGATTTCAGCTTTTGCCCCATTTTTCCCCAAAAAGCTTTATTATTCAGCTCCTCTTCTGCTCAGGGCCAGCTCTTCTCAGCTCTTTCCCATGATTTCACCTTTTGCTCCCCCATTTCCTCTCTTGCATGTGGAGTCTTAGCTCCCACCCAAGAATTTCAGCTCTTGCCCATTTCCCCAGAAAAATTAAAAAACAAACACAACTCATAGTGATTTCAGCTGTTGCCCCATTTTTCCCCAAAAAGCTTTATTTTTCAGCTCCTCTTCAGCTCAGGACCAGCCCTTCTCTCTCAGCCTCTTCCCAGGGAGTTCAGCTTTTGCCCCAAGCTTCCCCCCAAAGGTTTAAAAACACAACTCAGAGTCAGTGATTTCAGCTGTTGCCCCATTTTTCCCCAAAAAAAAGCTTTGTTGTTCAGCTCCTCTTCAGCTCAGGTCCAGCTCTTCTTCCTCAGCTCTTTCCCATGATTTCACCTTTTGCTCCCCCATTTCCTCTCTTGCATGTGGAGTCTTAGCTCCCACCCAAAAATTTCAGCTCTTGCACATGTCACCAGAAAAATTAAAAAACAAACACAACTCATAGTGATTTCAGCTGTTCCCCAATTTTTCCCCCCAAAAAAGCTTAATTATTCAGCTCCTCTTCAGCTCAGGACCAGCTCTTCTCTCTCAGCCTCTTCCCAGGGAGTTCAGCTCTTCCCCACGTTCCCCCCCAAATGTTTAAAAAGAAACTCAGAGTCAGTGATTTCAGCTGTTGACCCATTTTTCCCCAAAAAAACTTTATTATTCAGCTCCTCTTCTGCTCAGGGCCAGCTCTTCTTCCTCAGCTCTTTCCCATGATTTCACCTTTTGCTCCCCCAATTCCCCTCTTGACTGTGGAGTCTTAGCTCCCACCCAAAAATTTCAGCTCTTGCCCATTTCCCCAGAAAAATTAAGAAAAACAAACACAACTCATAGTCAGTGATTCCAGCTGTTGCCCCATGTTTCCCCAAAAAGCTTTATTATTCAGCTCCTCTTCAGCTCAGGACCAGCTCTTTTTGCTCAGCCTCTTCCCAGGGAGTTCAGCTCTTCCCCACATTCCCCCCAAAGGTTTAAAAACACAACTCAGAGTCAGTGATTTCAGCTGTTGCCCCATTTTTCCCCCCAAAAGGTTTATTTTTCAGCTACTCTTCTGCTCAGGACCAGCCCTTCTCTCTCAGCCTCTTCCCAGGGAGTTCAGCTCTTCCCCACGTTCTCCCCCAAATGTTTAAAAAAAACCTCAGAGTCAGTGATTTCAGCTTTTGCCCCATTTTTCCCCAAAAAAGCTTTATTATTCAGCTCCTCTTCTGCTCAGGGCCAGCTCTTCTCAGCTCTTTCCCATGATTTCACCTTTTGCTCCCCCATTTCCTCTCTTGCATGTGGAGTCTTAGCTCCCACCCAAGAATTTCAGCTCTTGCCCATGCCGCCAGAAAAATTAAAAAACAAACACAACTCAGAGTCAGTGATTTCAGCTGTTGCCCCATTTTTCCCCAAAAAGCTTTATTTTTCAGCTCCTCTTCAGCTCAGGACCAGCCCTTCTCTCTCAGCCTCTTCTCAGGGAGTTCAGCTCTTCCCCACATTCCCCCCAAAAGGTTTAAAAAGAAACTCAGAGTCAGTGATTTCAGCTGTTGCCCCGTTCTTCCCCAAAAAAGCTTTATTATTCAGCTCCTCTTCAGCTCAGGTCCAGCTCTTCTTCCTCAGCTCTTTCCCATGATTTCACCTTTTGCTCCCCCATTTCCCCTATTGAATGTGGAGTCTTAGCTCCCACCCAAAAATTTCAGCTCTTGCCCATGTCGCCAGAAAAATTAAAAACCAAACACAACTCAGAGTCAGTGATTTCAGCTGTTGCCCCATTTTTCCCAGAAAAAGCTTTATTATTCAGCTCCTCTTCAGCTCAGGTCCAGCTCTTTTTGCTCAGCCTCTTCCCAGGGAGTTCAGCTTTTGCCCCAAGTTTCCCCCCAAAGATTTAAAAACACAACTCAGAGTCAGTGATTTCAGCCGTTGCCCCATTTTTCCCCAAAAAAGCTTTATTGTTCAGCTCCTCTTCTGCTCAGGGCCAGCTCTTCTTCCTCAGCTCTTTCCCAAGATTTCACCTTTTGCTCCCCCATTTCCCCTATTGAATGTGGAGTCTTAGCTCCCACCCAAGAATTTCAGCTCTTGCCCATGTCGCCAGAAAAATTAAAAAACAAACACAACTCAGAGTCAGTGATTCCAGCTGTTGCCCCATTTTTCCCCCCAAAAAAGCTTTATTTTTCAGCTCCTCTTCAGCTCAGGACCAGCTCTTCTCCCTCAGCCTCTTCCCAGGGAGTTCAGCTCTTCCCCACGTTCTCCCCCAAATGTTTAAAAAAAAACCTCAGAGTCAGTGATTTCAGCTTTTGCCCCATTTTTCCCCAAAAAGCTTTATTTTTCAGCTCCTCTTCAGCTCAGGTCCAGCACTTTTTGCTCAGCTCTTTCCCATGATTTCACCTTTTGCTCCCCCAATTCCCCTCTTGCATGTGGAGTCTTAGCTCCCACCCAAGAATTTCAGCTCTTGCCCATTTCCCCAGAAAAATTAAAAAAAAACAAAAACAACTCAGAGTCAGTGATTCCAGCTGTTGCCCCATTTTTCCCCAAAAAAGCTTTATTATTCAGCTCCTCTTCAGCTCAGGACCAGCCCTTCTCTCTCAGCCTCTTCCCAGGGAGTTCAGCTTTTGCCCCACATTTCCTCCAAAGATTTAAAAACACAACTCAGAGTCAGTGATTTCAGCCGTTGCCCCATTTTTCCCCAAAAAAGCTTTATTATTCAGCTCCTCTTCTGCTCAGGTCTACTTTCTCTTTCTCAGCTCCTGTTCTACAACTTCACCTCTTTTCCCCGTTTCCCCCACGAAGAATGATTTTTATATCCTACCTTTTCTTTTCCAGCACATTTCTCTTGCTAGCACTATTCTTCCACACCTCCTGTCCAGCTCCTTGCATCCGTTTATGTCAAGCTCTACACATCAGTACCGGACACTCGCCACTTGCATTGGGATTTCATGTTTTTCCCCTGGTCCATTTCATTTTTGTTTTGGCTTCTTCCAGCTGTCAAATTATTAAAATATCACACATCAATCACGACTGTTACTGATATTCTCATTAAATGCCCGCCGCCACGCGCCGCCCGGCCGCCCGCCGCCGCGCCCCGGCCCGGCCCGGCCGCGCCCCGGCCCGGCCCGGCCGCGCCCCGGCCGCGCCCCGGCCGCGCCCCGGCCGCGCCCCGGCCCGGCCGCCCGCCACCGCGCCCCGCCGCGCCCCGGCCCACCCCATTCCTTTAGGTACCCAAGAACCCGTTCCTCTTGCCCACCCTCTCGTCACCATCAGCTCACCCCATTCTGCTGACGCCGCCCCTATTTTCATCCGTCACCGTCGTCGTCGTCTTCACACTGTGACAGCTGCTCCGCCACGTGCTCTATTTGACACCCTCGGCCCCGCCCCGCGGTAGGTGACAGCCAATCCCTGACCTCAGCAGCTACAGCTGGAACCAATCCCGTCCCGCCTTGCTCCGTCCAATCCCTGCCTCGGCCCTCTCAGGCCGGGCCCGCCTCCCACCCCGCCTTGTCCCGCCCCGCCCAATCACTGCCCACAGCAACTCCCTGCCCACCCAATCCGGTCTCGCTCGGCCTCGCTCTGCCCAATCCCGGCCCTGACTCTGTCAGTTCGGCCCCGCCCCCTCGCCTTTCGCGTCCGTGGCGCCGCAGCGCTGCCGCCCGCCCGGCAGCGTCCGCCGGGGACTGTCCCGGGACCGCGGCCCCGCCGTGCTCGCTCCTGGCGCGGCGGGAAGTTGTCAAGGGCCCGCTCCCTCCCCCAACAGCCCCGCAGAGGCCGTGTTCGGTGTCCGGGCAAGGCGCGGAGGGAAACGGGCCGGACGCCCCGGGAGGGGGCGAGACGGGACGGTACGGGAGGGACGGGACGGGACCGGGCTCCCCGTGCCTCCGCCGGGCTGCGTCTCCAGGACGCTGGTGGCGGGGGGGGTCCCCGGGCGGCCGGGCCGCAGCGAGCCCTGACGGGGAGGGCAGGGTCGGGAGGCGGCTCCGGCCTGACAGGGCGGGCACCGGGGTCGGGCGGACCAGGGCCGGCGGGCCGGGACACGGTGGGGAGCGGCACGGGCGGGGCGGGGCGGGGCGGGAGCTGCCGGGGGCCGGGCTCGGTGAGCGGGGCCGGGCGGGGCGGGGCGGGGCGAGTCCATCCTGACAGGGCCGGGACGGCGATTCGGTGGGGCGGAGCCGCGCCTGACAATGGGCGGGTCCGTCCTGACAGGACTCGGACGATGATTGGGCGGAGCGGAGAAGCGCCTGAAAAGGGGCGGGTCCGTCCTGACAGGGCTCGGACGATGATTGGGCGGAGCGGAGAAGCGCCTGAAAAGGGGCGGGTCCGTCCTGACAGGACTCGGACGATGATTGGGCGGAGCGGAGAAGCGCCTGAAAAGGGGCGGGTCCGTCCTGACAGGGCTCGGACGATGATTGGGCGGAGCGGAGAAGCGCCTGAAAAGGGGCGGGTCCGTCCTGACAGGGCTCGGACGATGATTGGGCGGAGCGGAGAAGCACCTGAAAAGGGGCGGGTCCATCCTGACAGGAGCAGGACGATGATTGGACGGAGCGGAGAAGCGCCTGAAAAGGGGCGGGTCCATCCTGACAGGGCCAGCACGGGGATTGGACGGGGCGGTGCCGCGCCTGACAAGGGGCGGGTCCGTCCTGACAGGGCTCGGACGATGATTGGGCGGAGCGGAGAAGCACCTGAAAAGGGGCGGGTCCATCCTGACAGGACTCGGACGATGATTGGACGGAGCGGAGAAGCGCCTGAAAAGGGGCGGGTCCATCCTGACAGGGCCAGCACGGGGATTGGACGGGGCGGTGCCGCGCCTGAAAAGGGGCGGGTCCGTCCTGACAGGGCTCGGACGATGATTGGGCGGAGCGGAGAAGCGCCTGAAAAGGGGCGGGTCCATCCTGACAGGGCCAGCACGGGGATTGGGCGGGGCGGGGCGGGGGGGCGGTTCCTGCTTGACAGGAGCAGGACGAGGATTGGGCGGGGCGGGGCCGCGCGCGACGAGGGGCGGGGTCTGGCCCGGGCCGGGCGCAGCCGCCGAGCGCCGGGAGCGGCCCCGAGCCGCGGGTCCGGTCGCAGCGCGCCGGGGTGGGCCCGGGACAGCCGGGCTGTGCGGAACGGCCCCGGTTTCCGCCCCGCAGCGCGCCACAGCCGCACCGCCTTCCGAGCAGGCCTGCGGGCACGGGCACCCGGCGGGGCAGCGCGGCAGCGTTACAAAACCGCCCCGCCAGGGCCCCGCCGGGTGGCTCCGTGCCCGCCCTGTGGCCGACCGGAGCCCCGGGAGCGCCACGCGCGGGTCGCGCTGCCCGCGGGGCTCTGCTGCTGCTGCTGCTGCGCCCCCGGAGGCCCCGAGGCTGCGGCCCCCCCGCGTGACGGCAGGAGCCCTGCGGCCCCTGGGGAGCGCTGAGCTGCGGGGCTGGGCCGGTAACCGGGCTGAAACCGATCGGGGGGCAGCGCGGGGCTCAGGGGCTCGGAACGCTCGTTGGGGGCTGGAGCGGTGACCCGCTACCAGCAGGCGCCTTCCCTCCCAAGGCGCACCTGAGCAGAGGGCAGGGGGCAGCCAGGCTCTTTCTGATGCGGCATCAAGGACAGCGCAGCCAAAACGCGCGGGGTTTGTCACCGAGAGCCACGCGTCCCCTGGGGAACGCAGCTAACTTCAGTAGTTACGGGAGCGTTACCCCTGGGGTCTGATTTCCTCTTCTGCCCCACCTCCCGTTCTCAGAAACAGTATGGCCCGTTCCCTCCCGCTTCTCTGCACGATCCAGGCTGTGCCCAGCGCTTCTCCTGCCATTCCCCAGGGATCCACGTGTTACGGAAGAGGCACCTTCAGTCCCAGGCCACGTCTTCTGCAGCCCGTGAAAGAAAGAGCGCGCGGAGCAGGCAGCGCCCCGCTAGCTGCGGAGCCCCGGGGAGGAGCACACGGCCTCCAGGGCAGAACTCTGCTTCTGACGGAGCGCGAACCACGGGTGCTCCGTGTGCACGCCAATAAACAAGCCTCAGGCTGACAAAAGATGGTCTTTAATTTTTATAAACGTTCACCAACCGATGCATCAAACCAGCTGTTCAAAGTTCTTTCAAAATTCAACCATTTTCAATGAAAGCACAAAAAAAACACTTCCACAGTTTTACCTCAGAACTCTTGCAAGTTTCACATAAACAAAAGCAGGCTTGGTTAATACAAATAACTATGAAATAAGTATTAAGTATCGATCATTGAGTAGCAATGAAATGATTAAAGATACAGTAAGTTTCCTTCTACAGTATGACAGTCCTTCAAGGCACTAGAATACGTCCACAGTTTTGATGAGGCAACTGATAACCAGCAGTCACCACCAGCACTCCGACATTTTTTGGTTCATGTTTTTAAAAAGAATCTGCAGCAAATCAGTGAGGGAATGTCTCTTGCAAGGCATCTCCTTGTAATGTCTTAAGAACTAGAAATAAAAGTCTAACCATGACATTAAAAAGATTATTTCCATAATACATGCGCTTTAAATAACTAACGTTTTGCTTCTTAATCGTTTGGAATATTTGCTAATACCAGTTGTATTAGCAGCAATTATGCTTCCTATGCAAGTTTCTGCATTAATTAATTTCTTCTATCCACGATTCTGAAAACCATTGCTGAGACACAGATCATTCAACTTCTTCTGAATGGCTCAATCACTTTTGCAGTGACTCACAAGCCAGAACTCTGCACAGGTTTGCCATTTTGTCAGAAGAAGCTTTTCACTGTTAAGTCTGTTAGTTTTCCCACCAGGAGAGGAAAGTACAAAAAGTTTGAGAGTTTCCTCTATAGAGCAGTGCTTTCCGTATCATTGTCAACATCTAGCGTGAGATGGTTGTGCAGTTCTTTGCTCGCTGTCTCTGTAAGAAGCTCTGGAGAAGCGTTTTGAAGTGGTTCTTGAATACTGGAATTAGAGTCTGCACAAAAAATGAAACAGCAAATTTAGCAGTCTGGACAGTGACATCGCATTCAACAGTGTATTTCTGGTGCATTTCCTTAGAAAGAAAAGGGAAAGGAAAGATCAACAAAGGCTCTGCTAACAGAGGGCTGGAACATATGGGCATGTGCACACAAAAACAGGAAAAGGCTAAGCCAAACTAAAAATCTGATCTTTGGGTTGCTTCTCCTCCATACCTTTATTTTAGGTACACTAAGAAAAGCACTTATTTCTGAAGAACGGAAGGAATCAAGTGTGATTTAATATCACGTTCCTCAAATCCTCACAGGAGTGATATTACACTCCAGACAGTAATATCAAAAACAGGATTGCCACTCGGCATAAACTTTGGCACCTAGGCCATCATCCAAGTAAACATCACCTAAGACTTGCAGAAGTGATGAGTGCATGTTCAGATCAACAAATCCAAATAAACAGCTTGCTTTTAAACTAAGGTGACATCAACAGGAATCTTGTAAAGACTTTGAATTGTATCTTAAGCATTAAAGTCTTAACTTTAGTATAGTAGTTACGTTGTAAATGTTCGAGTTGAAAACCTTCGAGCTAAGTGAGTGACATGGAAGAGGCCAAAGCACATAGAGAACAGAAGGTTTGAGTGCAGCCTCCCCCACTTCTTTCTCAGGCCCACTGCATAAGGCTGGCTGGCACTCTTGTAATCTGCAGTAATTCCGTAGTGACACAGCTAATATAACAGCTGGAACTGTACCATATTGTTTCCTGACACCAACTGACTTGTCTTGCACAGGACAGTCAAATGTGCACTACTAGAACATTCACAAAACCTTTATTCTAGGATTAATGCTTTCTGTGAGGTGTGAGCCATACATTTTCTCCCAAGTCCTGTATTAAAATTTTAGTGGTAAATAAAAAAAATCCAGAAGGCACAGAACAAAACACCGGTACTGTTACGACTTGTTAAATGCCATCCACCAGGGTGAATCTTTAAAGAAGACTCCTCTCCCCAGCCCCCATTCTCATTCTGAAGACCAGTGCCCTGCTTGCAGGACCGTGAACAAGGCTGTGTTGCGTCTACAGGAAGACACATGTTCAGTAGACCCTTGATAGCAATGAAGAAAATAATTACTGCGGCTACTTTAAAATCAAACCTTTTCACTTAGCCTCACATTCACAATATTTAAACTAAAACCCTGCTGATCCATGAAACCAAACTTCCTAGCATCAGCAGCTCCCCTTTATCCCAACTACGATGCTTGTTTCTACAACGGATAAAAATGTAAGTACTTTCAAAGCTAGTTGATTTGTTTTTAACTTTAGATTTTTTTTAGGCATTTTCACTATTGTTATTAGAAGCACCCTTACATAGAAGAATAAACTGCTGTTATGCAATTTCCCAAATTCTTACACAGTCTCTTACTCAAAACGTTCCACAACAAGCTGGGCCCTAGAAGAGGTGAGCACAGAATCCGAATAGCAGAGATCCTGCACCCTAATATCTATCATTACCCACAGTACTGCTGAATTTTCATTTAAAATATGATTCAAAAGATGTACTTCAACTTTAGAAGCAGACACAGAAGTTCTCCCTACCACTACTGCATACTCAAGGATGAATCAGAAGAGGAGGTATCTGAAAGTGTGACATGACACAGGAAAGAAATGTGTGATAAACAACAGTACAGCTAACACTGAATATAAAATGAACCACTGTACTAAAACCACGGATTTCTGTGTGATTTTCTGTAAGTGGAAAAAGTACAACGTGAAACTGCCCAGTCAAAACATGAATTTTACATATTCTTCTCTCCAGTACTTTTAGTACGTTAATGTAAAAGCAAGCATAAAACAGCCATGCTTTTTGCATGCCACGCTAATGATAATACAAGCAAGCAGTGTTATTTGTGACGGGTTAGTAGTGGGCATTAGCACACACATGATTATGAATCAGCAACACTTTTGGCCAATCATATGCCTTTTCCTTACCATTGAACTTTCCAATACAGTTCCTACTGAATGCAGGTCAAACATCTAGATTATTTAATAAAATTTTTGATTAGAATATTCTTTCCAAGGGCTCATAACTTCAATACCATAAATAGAATTTGAGACATTACTGTCCAGCATACGGACAAAGGAATTCGTTATCCTGAAAATGGTTCAGAATTCCAGTTCTGATATAAGGAAGTTTGCTTACAACTTATTTTTGGCTTCCATAATTCCTGTTTTCCGTTGCTTCACTATTTAAGGTTAAAATTAAAAATAGCTATTTCACACTGTGAATTAGATAAGACAGTTTATGGTATCAGACTGTTTAAAAATAAACGCTTACATGTGTAAATGTTAGAGCAGATACTCTTACATAATATGCAGTGATGTTAATTCATAGCAACTATTAATTCTTTTTTAAAAACAGATTGATCTGGAAAAGTTGGATGATCCTCACTGAGTGTACTGCTGTAGGTAAGTTTGGCTATTGCTTTAAATGTTCTTTTTTTTTTTTGGTGGAAGGTCTTTGTTTGTTTTCCAAGACACACTAAAATTTTAAGGTTCCTTTACCAGCTTTGCTAAAGAATGATTCTTCATCAGCTTTCCTTTACTGACTCTCCTGCATGGTAGCTTTCATACTATTGCTTACCATATACAACTTACATGGCCAATTTGCTAAGGTTTGCACTAGGGAGGAATGATATTTAGTCTTTTCAATTTCAATATTTTCAGGTTAATAATCTGTTCTTAATTTCAGTATTATTTTTTAATTTATTCAAAGTACAAGACAGCTGTGTATCTCATGCCTGTAATGACTGAAAATGGACTATCCCTGAAATTCAGCACTAACTGTAAGTTCTTACAACAATTTACAATCCTCTGGTCAATTCACAATTGTTCTCATATGGCAGATGCTTTGTTTGTGTAACTTAAACTCCTCCACTAATTAAGCAGCCCCCTGCAGACCAGCTGTATATTGTTTAGAATGCAAGTATTTCTCCAGTTACATTAGGGTAAAACAAATCTTGTTTGTCTGCTATCATTAGAACAGTTTCCCTCAGAACCAGAAAAATTCCAAAATGAAAACAAGCATAGTCAACATATGAAACATGACTTCGAAATTAAGTTTAAGTCTTTGCTTGAAGTTTGACTCATCAGCACAGTTCCCATTCTCAGCTTATTTGCAAGCACTGTAAAGATCCCAAACTTAGCCTTATTTCTGAATTCTAATATTAATAGAATGCTAATTTAAGAGTCTTTCCTGTAAGCAGTCAAATCTTGAGATTATTCAGGAATGTAGCTTTAACTTTTCCAGCCTGCCATGCAGTTGATATCTTAAAAAGGTAGCATTTCCAAACCATTATCCATGAACAATAAGATTATTAACGTGCTGTTTGGCAGCTGCGATTGAACAGACTAGTACTATTAGTGAGACTGGAGCTGACAGAATGCAAATGCAAACATGCCAGAATGCAGATGCTGCTGCATCTGCAAAGGGGTTTAGTCACAGGAATGTGTATTTTGCCAAATAAATTCCAAGTAGTTAAAAATAACTGAAAACCTAATGTGAAAGCTACATTAAAATGCAACCACAAAATACTGAAGGAAAAAACATGAGCTGCAATATTTGCCTGCACTGATGAGAAGAAACCTCATTTTATATGGGTCACTGCTTCACACCTGGTAACTGTGTGAAGTGTTATTCAAAATAGTTATTTTTATGATTTGTTCTGAAGTATAAATTAATGTTCACAGGACTATTAAAATTAAGCATAGGGCCTAGTATCTCTTACAACCAGAATGATATGTAGTAATGAAATAACATACAGAGTTGACAGAGAGCACATATTCCAAAGCGCATATACAAAATAAAGCTACAAAAAAATATTGCTGTGCAGGAGCGTTTTAGCTTATATTGCATGTTTCTAGTAAGTACAAACCTTATTCGCAGTAACCATCCCCACCTGTGAAGGCATCATGGGGTAAAGCTATTAGGCAACAGAATTTATACTTTGCATTCCAAAACATTAGTCTTATTGTACAGAAGCTGCAGTGTCATTAGAAAATTTTAACCATTATTGAATATAAGTAGAATTAAAAGCGTTAGTATTTTACATTATCTCTTCCTTCAGAACTTCCTAAAATAAACCTTTCAGGAGCACATTTCGAGATCTGCTAACTTTTATTGTCTTTAGCAGTTAATTTTTTTTCCAAGACTTAAATTAACATTACCCCTATCAAGGTAATAACTACAAACTTCATGAAGTTCCTGTGAGAAAATAGAAAATTGGTCTCTAATTCATGAATGTCTCAAAGCACAAAAAAGTCTGCATTTAAAACATGAAGATCTATCTAGAAATTGGCCTAAGATACACAGTTAAATGCACTTGATTCTTCAGCTTCTGGATGTCTGACTTAAAAGGACATCAGAAGGCTTCATTCTCATAGGGTAGAACATCCTCTGTGTTAGTACCTTTCCTATCAGAACATGTATCAGTGACTACATTGCTCATTTATTATCTCCCGTGTATCCTGAAATATACTGTCCTTGGCTGCATCTTCTCTCTCCTCCAAGTATTTGTCTTTTCAACAACAAAGGCATAAGCCTGAGACTGCTACAGTGCCAAGGCCAGAGAAAGCCCTGCAGAGCTGGTTGCTACACTAGTGTCTTGCTTCCCAAGCAGGAAGAAAAAAAAGCAAGCTATTGCACACTTCTTCCCAAGCACTTCTGCCTCAAGAATGAAGACATTCACTATCTGGGGAAGATGTCCCAAAACCTGATCTGTGCATGGGGAATGTGAGCATTTTATTTTAACTGAAAATTAACAATTTTGTATTCTAGCTGGTACTTGTCCTTTTCAGTTTTTCGTAGAAAAAATTACAGCTACAGACATTTTCTTCATTCCCGGTCCCTGAGGAGACACCGAATATGAAGGAATCCACTCACCTGTTACTATTTTGGAAGCTGTTTGGGTGGGATTTGCAATAATACCATCTCCAGCCAGCTGAGAAGGAGGATGAGGCGGAGGGGGAATACTGGGTCTGTTTCTGGGTTTAGGCACTGGCCGTGGCCTTGGCAGTGTGCCGCTGTGAGGTGGAGAGTGAGACTGAGAGGTTTCTTGAGTAGATGACTGTGACGATGGGGAACTAGTACTATGTTTTCCTAGAGGGGGTGTATCGGGTGGTGTTGGAGTCTGCGGAGGAGTGTAACAGGGCTGCTCTGGTCCGTGCTCACTGCTGGCTGCAGCAGGAGGAGATGCTTGACTGTTTGATTTGGGCTGCAGTGGAGGAGTAGCCTGTGTTGGGGGCTGTGGTGGCGGATGGCTGGGAGCTTGTATTGGGGAAAGGCTGCTGGAGTATCGCCGAGGTGCAGAAACCTGGGAGCTGGAGGTCTGGGCTGCTCCTTGGTTTGCATGCTGGGCAGGAGGAGAAGAACTTCTGGCAGGTGGTTTTGGTGAGATAGAAGGTGGCTGAGCAGCTGAGGCAGAGCTCTGGCTTGCTGGCTGCCCTGGTGGTGGGTTGGCTGGCTTGGGAGGTGCTGGTGCAGGCTTTTTAACAGCTGTGAAGATAAAAGGTGAGATTTCATGGTTGAATGTTGTAAAACCAAACTCCTGAAAAAAAAAAAGGAGTTAGTAGCTCTAAACAACCCTTAAGTACATTATCAAAATCGAGTATTGTATTATCAAATAAAAGTGGTTATCAGTAGGAAGCTACAGAAACACATATACACTGGTTTACTAAGCAACAGCCTTTGAGTGATTTCATTAAAAGTGCTGGTAACATTACTACCAGCATTCCGAAGATTCATTTAGCTAGGCCTTAGTGAAATGCAAAGGAACTAAACCATTATCTGGAATAAAGGAAGAGATACCGGTAAAGTTATTTTAGAAAGCATTTCTGCAGTATGTAATGAATTGGAACTTAATGCTTCGAAAAACAAATGAAAAAACACACCTCTCCTCATTGAATGGGGACTGGGACCTGCTGCATTCTGTGGCTGATTAACAGAAAGCTGATTAGTGCTACTTGCTGACTGGTTTTGGACAATGCTCGCATGCCCACCATTTCTCACAGGTGGAGGAGTAGCTGAAGACGCGCTGTCCTTAGGTTTTGAGGTACTGAAAATTAAAAATCCTAAATTAGAAGATGATTACAAAATGCCTTGTTCAGATCAACCGCATCAATTACAGTTTACATTATCAACTGTGCTCCAGTTGTGACCCTCAAACACCTCAGAAAATTTACTGACAAACTAAACACTGCTAGAACTATTCAAACAAGTCACGAGTAAGCTTCACATAAACCTGTACAAAAGATCCACTACCAAACTAAATCAGGAATCCAAGTAGTTTTACAGTGCTGCAATACCTGTTTGAATTACAATACTGGTACTTAGAGTGCAGTCTCCATGCCAGAGCACCCTCAGTGCATTTTGTAGGTCCTTTAATAAGAGTCCCAACAAGTAAGTTCATATAAAATGACTTCTCCCATTTCCTCAATCAAATATAACCACCATCCCTGCAGCTGTTGGCCTTCTCAGAATATTGTCACAGCATCACATCCAATTCACTGGCAGTTATCTGGTAGATGTAGTTACCAAGCATTAGGCACTCTGAAGCTCTCCCAGAAAAGCAAAAGACACAAGCCAACTTGCTACATACAACACACAGACGAGGCAGATGTGGTCCTCACCGAAGTCTGTGGGGCCTCTGAAAGCCCTCAGGAGGCCTAAGGGACTGAAAACGCTGGGGATGTGGAGGGAGCCGTGTTTCCTTACTCACTGGCTGAACTTCTCTCCACCCTATCTGGAATTAAGCTTTTACCTCACTGCCCCTGATCAAGGGAGACCAGAACTCATCTGAGGGAACAATCCCAGTAAAATCTTTGAGATTCACACAAGGACAACTCGGTTTTTTCTTTCTGACTTCTGGTTGTGAAGACAGTAGAACTGGGGGGAAATGAAACACTTGGGTATGAAGCAGACAAGGTGATGCTTGGCAGCACCTCCTCCTCTTCCTATGCACTTTGTCTTTACTCATTTCTGCTTTTAGCATCTCTTGCAGCATCTCGCTCATCTCAAAAGGACAAACACCCTTCAATCACTTTTATTGACACATTACAACCCTCACTTCTCCAGATACTGTTATTAAATTGCAAGTACTTGCACGCAGAGTTTGTGCAGATTTAAAATGTAGCTTTTAGACACTACGCTCAAGGTTTCGTTTTAGCTGCCTCGACCACAAGATACATCTGTGGAGGAAATACTAGTCTACAGGGGATATCTGAATGAGATGTTTTCGTAAAAATGTCATCTGGAACCAAAAGCTATATGCAAAAGAATCAGTGCTGCATAAAACTCGATGGTGGTGGCTTAATGTATGATGCTGTGCAAGGGATTGATGTTTGGAGAGCATTAGAGGCATTTTTACGTGGTTTGCTACATCCCTCAGACCTCAGGCATATTGAAAGCAAAATGCTGCTTTCACCATACATGAAAATAAGAGTCAAGGCTACTGCAATTACTCTTGGAGTCCATGTATCCTGATACTGAGGACATGACTGCACAGAGTTTCAACAGTAAATAAATAGCAAAACTCATATATGTGCTTATCCTAAAGAAACTAATACAGAAATATGATAAACTGACTTCCAGTTTTCTAGCAAGCAAGTCTGGTCACCACTAAGACTTGCTACAGACAAAAAGACAAATAACCAATGTCCAGATAACATGTACAAGAAGCAACAAACAAGACCACCTGGTTTCTAGTATTGCCACTGGCAGGTTTTGTTCTTTCAGCAGCAAACTGACAGTCATACTATATGAATACTTCTAGAGTACAACTTGGAAAGGTCAACGGGGGCAGTAAAAGTACAGTCTTTTTTAGTATTTTTCAAGATCTTTTCCCCCAGGAATTTTTTTGTAAGATCGATTCTAGAACAGACATTCAAATTAAGGTCATAAATATAGATAGCAAGAGAGCTCTTCTGTAGCACTTCTGCCCACATCTGAGAAGGCTTTGCACATGACAACATGCCTTCTAATTACAAGAGGTGCCTGGTGAAGCAGATACAGCTGACATAATCAGTTTGCTGCTGAAAGCAGCCTGCCAAGCCGCTGAAGCAATACCTCTTACCTGACATCCTCATTTCCTTGACTTTGTAACTGTTCTGCTGTGCCAGCAGAGAGAGCAAAACCAGCACCTACTGGGCTTGTTTCAGCCACAGCAGCTTGTGAGTGCTGCTCCGCTCCAGACTGAGCCAGCACGCCAGCCTCTGTGGGTGGAAGTGGTGGCTGGAAAGCTG
This sequence comes from Anser brachyrhynchus, assembly GCF_964034855.1. Classification (NCBI taxonomy): domain Eukaryota; kingdom Metazoa; phylum Chordata; class Aves; order Anseriformes; family Anatidae; genus Anser; species Anser brachyrhynchus. The sequence goes on from NC_137733.1 coordinate 16,990,425, forward strand.
GGGATGTGTGCTTTCTATTTATAGTGCCACATCTCCGAGGATTTGCTTGGAAGTCCATAACCTTGACACCAAAGCTACAGAAAGAAGAGAGAGTAAACACACCACACCAGCCAACACCAGGTAACTAAAGCAGCAGGACAACTGGATGTTACAACCCACAAAGACAAGTGCAACCCCTGCTGCTTAGCATGCAAAGCAGCAACAAGGAAAGCTTCAGTTTTCTGCATATAACACCATTAATGTTAAGACATGCAACACTACTTGGCTTATCTGCACAGAGGGGTAAACTAAACAAAAGTGGAACAAGCTACTCAATTACATTTGAAGACAGACATTGACAACAATGAGGTCGAAACACTCAGTAATTTTACATGTAAATACATACATTTCCTTTCACACCAGAGTATTTCCTCTTTAAATATAGTGCATAATAGAAACAAAATTGATGTGTTGAAACCTCTACACTGCTGTACAGATTTCAAGATAGATAAAGAAAACCACTAGGATATATGCTTCCATGATTTGCATCATTCAAAGAGAAAAAAGAACCCCTATTTAACTATAAAAAGACTAAAATTCTAATGGATTTTAGAATGTGTATACTATATTCATTCTAGAACCAAATTTTATTCCAGTTGCATTCAAGACTGAATCCTGACTTGACTTTCTTCTGCTCCTTCTGTCAGTAATGATAAATTTGCATGTGGCTAGCCACAAATACTTAGGTAACATTTCAACATTTGCATAAACAGCTAAAAACAAAACAGCACACCACTTTCATATTCATGGTATGAGTAATAATAAATGAGTGTTATACTACATGTTATATGGGAAAACAGCACGTTTTATTTTTATTTTTTAGCATTCTACTATTTGCTGTGGCATACTGTACCATCTTCAAATCAGAAGTCTTATCATGAAGGCACCAGGTAACACCACCTCAGCTTATGGGCTTTGAAAAGAAGCCATGGAATATCAGAAGTTAGATACTGATAGATGTTACTATATACAGTGTTTCACTGGATTTTAGACCCCCCAAATCTGTAACAGGAAGATGGTAATTTGAAGCAGTAAATATCTGCCTTTTTTTTTTTTTTTTTTAAATGAAGTCATGCACATAGTATAACTGGAAGGAAATACCAGTACATTACCTTTGAATCTTCCTCAGGCTGCAACAACATGGGGGGAAATAAATCGCTGTTGTTACCTGTAGTATTTCTATGAAATTCTCTTCCTGAGACCACTAAAAGCATGTCTAACTACAGCCTCCTAAGTAGTCCAGTTCTCAGGACTGAGGATTTGCAGCCTAACCTGAGAATGAAACATACCTTTCCTTCTTCAATAAATCCCCTTCCATTACAGCCATACTAACAGGCCTCTTCCGTTCCAGTGTCCCAGATTCATATTCATTCCCAGTGTGCGACAAGTGATTTGAATTAACAGGAGGAACTGCAACAAATGCCCCAGACACATTGAAATCTTGATCTGGTAAAAAGAGACAAAATGTATCGTATGACATACAGATACAAAATGGTGTCTCACTGGAAAAAAAAAAAAAGGTGTTGGAGGTTCACCTGCACAGGGATATCACAAATACAGAATTCCTTTAACTAGAGCAAGAATTTACCTCCAGGGAAGAACCAGTCTGCATGCTGAATAATTGGCTCAATAATTGCTACCACATGGACTGAAGTTGCTGCTGCCATTTCAGCAAGGGATCTGTGGAAGAAATTTGTAGAACACTATATACAGAGTTCTATCAAAGTAATAAAACACAAGAAATCTTGCCTAAATGGCATGTTATGGTAAGCATGATGAATCAAGAATCTTAAGTAGCTACCACTTCACACTTTAGTAAAATCTAGCCTATTCAATAAAATTTATGGTGTTTAAAACATTCCTAAAAAGATCCAAAAAATGTGAATTCCTAAGAGGATCTGGAAGCACAGGTTGAGAAAACAAAGTACTTTTTTAGGCAAATACTCTGTTGCTGTGAATTGTCGATATGATTTAAAACAATCTGTTGAAAAATTCTGTAGCTTCATGGAAGCTCTGTTTTGCAGCTTTCCTAAACAACTTACCCTTCATTCTTTGCCCATAACAAGTTGGGGCCCAAGACTATCGCAACATTGCTGGGTGTCATTTTGTTAACATCACTGTTCTGTGCAAGCTTTGCCAAAAATTTGATTAAATACCTACATAAAGAAAAGAAACAGGAAGTTTTTCCATACCGCATGGTATAAGCTAGTACATCACTGACATTACGACATAATTAGCTTTTATGGCAAATAATAGTTCTGTTCATTTGAAAGGATGTTTCAAACTAAGAATGTTCCTTGCTGAAAGCAACTAAGTCAACATTCAATTAACTCCTAAAGACAACTTCCCACAATACAGACAACAAAACTAACAACCTCCTTAGGTAGTGGCTGGCTACTACTTTTCTACCTACGAATCACAGATGTTGAACGGGTTGAAAAGAAAGCAACTCCCACCTTAACAAAGCAGCACTATTAGACCTCCAGAAAAAAAATAAATAGATAGAGAACACCTACTCAGCAGCTATTTTCACATCATGTAATGGAATTTCCACACTTTTAGGAATCGCAAGTTGGTTTTGCTCCAATTCATTCCCAAAAGGCAAAACCAAAAGGTAAAATAATACAAAATAACACATGTAAAATACATCCAGGTGATATTTCTAAGACTAGAAAATATAATGAAGAGCACAACTGTTGAAAAGTCAGGTATTATTGCCAACAGCAGGACCCTTTAAATGGCAGAGCTCTGTGCATCACTGTTTTGCTACAGCCAGTAGTGAACTACCTTGACTGAAAGCCTGTCACTGCCAACGTACACCAACTACTTGATAAAACAGGATGTCCTTTTACAAACCGAATAGGATCAGGCCAAGAAGATAATAAAAGGATTAGAGTTTCAGCTAATCAACTTTGGAACATACTCTATCATCAAAGCTGCTGTGCAGCAAGTCAACAGATGTGTATATGTACCTGAAATTAGCATGATAATGCTTGGGTAATCTGTTACAAATTTTCCATAATTCTTGTAGCTTTTTATCCTGGTCCTGAATACTGGAAGGAAAAAAAAAATCTGTTACATCTTAATTCCAGATCAGAAAATTGTTATTTCTGCAGACAATAAGAAAAGATGATTGTGTAATTTTCCATATATGCCTAATAAATGCACTGTTTTTTATTCAGTAATTCAATAACCTCCTTTTCAAATCTGTGAATTACCTCTACCTGCAACAAAACCAAACCTGCTTAAGCATCAACACTGTGAAGCCAGTAATCTGGAGTAGCCCTTATGTTTAATTATAAAATACCTAGATACTTCACCACATTTTTGTACAATATTAAGCTACAACACAAGATTTAAAACAATTTGTTAGACAAAATATTTACTTATTAGAAAAGAAATGGGAAAGAAAGCAGTGTGAGCTTAGACTTTTCTTTTGAAGTTGTACAAAGCACCAAATTTGATAGAAATGTGAAATATTTACCTATGTAACTATTTTTAGTATACTTACTTTGCAGCTTGTGTCCATTCTTCATAAAGACTGTAGGTCATTAAAGGTTCTGGCAACTCTCGTAAATAGGATTTCAAGGCACCTGTAATGAAGACCAGGAATAGGCAAGTTTTTTAGCCAATGCTTTCAGCCTTTATTTAAAATACTGTTCTTAGATTTGCGATTTTATCCATGCAACAGGATCTAAGTCCCAATGAAACATCAGGACAGCTTAGTATTTCCACAGTATCTGCTCAACACTTAACACAAGAGGCCTTTGTCTTAATTTGACAGAAACATGTGCTATGAAACAACTCTTTGGAACAACACCCTTATTAAAGCTACATATGGCTCTAATCTCCTTTGATCATGTTAACACTCTTCTCATTAGAAATATGATAATGGAATTACCGTGACCACCTGAATTTTAAACAACACTCTGGCATGCAAATACATCAAGTATGCCCTATACTTATCCATGTTAAATTATGCAACTAATCGGACTTCCAATTTACTTCCATTCATAGTTTATTCTGCACAGAGAGCAACACTGTAGCAAGCCAACAGTTAAATGAACAGAATAAACTTGCGTTGTATCAATTTATACCTGGTTTTGATTCAGTACATTCACAGTACCTGCAACAGCATGGGGATCTGAGTAAAATTCATCAAGCTGTGAAGTTGAACAGTCTAAGGCAGCTTTCAGCTTTTTTAACTTGGAGGCTCCAGCAGCAATTCGGAATAAGCCCTGCATAATAAAAACCAAACTGTAATTGACTGGTAAAAACATGTTATAACAAGTGTGAATTTTTATGAGAGCCTCTTTCAGAGCAGTTTAAAGTTCAGTGTCTTCACCTTAAACTGATATGACCGAGCTCTCTCCCAATGTCACTGCCATCTGATAACGTTTTGGTCCCCTGTCACTCTTGACCCATTAGTAATTTTTCAATCTACTCGCACTCATTTCAAATATATTCCAAATAGCGCTGAAGGCTTTTCTGTTGCAAAAGGTTTATCACCTACAATAACGAGCAAAATTATTTACGCAACTTGTACAGACAGCAGTCCATGAGTTTGACTCGCTGCTTTTCCTTTCTTTCATAGAGCGTCATATGGTATTACCTACCTCCTCTCTCATCCCAGTCTCCAAAAGCATCATTACACAGGCTTCAATAGGGACGGCAATTTCACGACCACTGCGCTTGAGATGCTCTTCTAATGGAGTTCCAAAAGCTGGTTTTTCAGTCCATTTGTCTAATTGAAGAGTATCAAAACGTTAAACAAAATATCTAACAATCACTTAAATTATGTCTCAGACATGAAAAGAAGAAAGCCTCTAGTACGGGTAAGAAATTTTCAGAACGCAATAGTAGTTTTACAGCCTTTGCCTGGTAAAGTTTCTTGTATCATGAGTAAATTAAAAATAAGCCTGCTGGTATTCCCAATAAAATTCAGCATCTTTGTGGATAGCACACCACGTATATATCCTTTGTGTAACTGGAAGTACATGTCCCAACACAGGTGATGTCACATGGCTGACAATTACACCAATTCTGACTCGCCAGGACTCCAGAAGACTTAGATTTACAAGAATCTTTGAGAAATTTTTTGCCCAGATTGCTTGACCTGGTCTGATCTTAATTTTAGCTGTATTTAAAGTGGATATAAACTGAGCTCTTAACATAAGTTTATTGCTGATTTAAAAATCAACAACTTGAAATGGGTGTTGATAATTCCAATGTCATGATTAGAATGACCACGTTAGCTGCACATCACACTAATGCTTGCACAGATTTTCAACTCAATTTCTCTTGATTGTTCCTTAGCTTTGAAAGTCAAAATTGCTACAAGTTTCTACAAATTGAATGTGAATTTGTTTTCTACATGTTATTTTTCACCCGTTATTTCTGCTGTTTTAATTGAAAAATGCAGTAAAAAGACTACTAACTGTTAGTAAAGATGCATTCTTTCTTTCATGGGGGGAAAAAGATTAAGAAAGATTTTGAAAGAGCAAAGACATTTTCTGCAAAGGATTTGAAATACTTTTTTTAAAAATGAAAAACACAACACATCAACGCTATCCCTTTCACATGGCTTTAATTCCTCTCGTTCATACCATGAGAGGCCCACATAATTTTCACCAGTTTTTCAAGTCACAGTTTAGTAACTGTTCAAAGTCAAAGCAATTTACACTACAGCTAGAAACAATTGAATTCATGTCCTACATTTGTGTCTTAGACACCGGGCCCCCTAGCACACCTTCTAAGGAAGGCTAATCCGTTCTGAAATACTCACCATATGAAAAACTTTGTACAAAGCAGGTAAGCAACAAAGAAAAATTGGATCAGTTGGATCTGTAGCTTGTATACACAACCTTCCACACAGCCATAAGGCAGCCATAACACTGTGCAAGCATAACTTATTTGCATTACTTTGCCTTTCACCACATCTACAGAGAACATATATTCTCTATCACCTTTCAGCACGATACTCATATCGGCATCTTTAGTTTACTGGTTCATATTTTTACAACTTGCATGCATTCTGCAACTGAAGATACCTGAGTTTTGTTTGGCTCAGAATATTTTTTTCCCCTCAGACTTTGTTCAGCGTACTTCTTGTTCAAAGCAATTAGCAAATTGGAAGACAATACAGCCAAAATTTAGGATAGCAATTTCAACAGTATACAGTGCATCTTCATACCAAACTATTACTGATACTCCTTAACTTCTGTTGACAATGAAAAGCTTAGTAGCATGGGGCAGAGATAAAGCTGCCTTAATAGCTTCTTAATTGTGGATATTCAACACAACAAAACGAAAATCAATTAGCCAGCTGTAGTGCAGCGTGCACATTGGGAAAAAAGATTACATAGGAAGAAAAAAAGAGAAAGCAGTCCCACTCCTTAGAATCTGGGGATTTTTTTCTGATAATTGCCTGGTAGCTATTCAAGAAACAAGGACCCTAAAGTTCCTAAATCATAATGAAATCTTCATCGTCTGGAAGAGCCAAGTATGAATTAGCAAAAGGTCACATGATATCAAGGAAAAAGTGCAAACAAATAGAAAAATCCTTCCTTTACCCTCTTGGGTATCAAACAGATCCATAGTATTTTATTAGTGTGTTAAAATATGGCTGGAGAACTCCAGAAAACACAGTAAAGATGGAATTATGCTTGGGAATGTAAAATTGTTAAGTAGATCAAAATGACCTATTAAGAAAGTCTGCATGCAAAAGAATCAGATAAAGGAGGAGAATATTGTGCAGAGGTGGCACAGGCAAGGAGAAGCATCAGCCAGAGCACAGGTTACTTTACCTTGATGGGCTTGAATTTCAGGTAGGACTTTTTCTATGACTGTTAATGCTTTTCTATGGTAATCTGCTTGTGCTTCTAATAACTGAGAACAGAAGCCACATTTTAAAAAAAAACAAAAAGAGCATTAGCTTCTGATGAGCACATAATACAAGACTAGAAGGTTTAGCACAAGAAATGTTATCTTTGAGAATTGAGTGTCTATGCACATTAGTGCTGCAATCAAAGTCATACTGAAAAAATACTCACCATAACAAAGAATCTAGCATATTCCCCTTCTTTGGACACAAAGCTGTACATATCTGCTGCTAGTTGATCCTTTGAAAAAGAAAAGGATGAAAAATACGAAATGAAATTTACAAACACATTTCAACTCATATACATAGACAGTATATACTTTTATTTTATCTGCAGGAACTATTGATTCAGGCAGCACAGAAAACCAGTAAGCCACCCACCATGCTACACACTAAGTGGTAAGCTCCAAATGAATTTACAGGATGAACTAGAGGCAACTGCAACCTTTTCCTTGGGGTTAAAATCGGAAAATGCTGTTTAAAAATACCTAATTGTGTGCATGTGTGAATACAATATAGAATCCATATTGTACTACTTGTGAGGAAAGTACATGCAAGAGTGCAGTTCATTTTTGTATAATTGGCAAAATGCTTTTAGGCCACGCAGTTGATTTTCTTTCAAGCAAAACTCATTCAAAATGCCTACAATGCAAAGAAATTCGCCCCTGAAGTCAGCACTTGAATTGTATGGCAATATGTTATTTACAACCAACCCTAGAATGCAAAGACAAGTACTACTAAAAGGTTTTGGAGGCTTGGATCAGCTGCATCATAACGTAGTATCCAACAACTGAGAAGTGAAAGCAAATGTGAACTGCCCAGAGCAGTCCATCAATATTCCTTTTATGTCAGCAGCCACAGCTTCATCCAGGTAGCTCACACTTCATGGCTACTCAGTGGCCTGAAGCACATGGACACCCTGAACACTTAGGACAAGACTGAGACACAGTTCCTTCTCATAAGTGTCTCAGACTAAACCAGCAAGTAATGTAAAATATACATCTTCAAAAATAAAGTACCTTTTACATTAATGCATTTTAACGCTCACTGAGCACTAACTATACCTTTAAGACATACGATTTATTAACAGTCACATAACTTGTGACTATAACAAAGCAGACAGCTAGTTCCACAAACAAGGTTTACAGAGGCTGCCATACCCTGATCACTATTGTTGCTTATCAGTTATGTACAGAATAGAGACTCATCCTGTCCTACCTTGCATTGTTCTACTTTATTTCCAGCTTCATCCATCTCTTCTTTAAGAGAATCTATTTTTGAAGGATGCATTTGAAAATTTGTTCCTGAAGTCTTGTGTGCTTGGTTGTATCTGTGGAAGAAAGGCTTCAGTCATTTGATGAAACCTAGTATTAAAAATGAATCTGCATTCATAGTTCCTTTTTAAAGTTGTTTTGACAGGGAAAAAAAAAGATCATTCCAAAGGTTTTCCAACTGAATTAAGAAAGCTGTTCAAACTGCTTACCTTCCTCTTGCAGAATCCCAATCCAACACCAACTTTGCAAGCTGTTTCCTCTGTTTTTGAATGTTAGGGATCTCCATCTAAAAACAGAATTCAAAGCACATTTATTTTTAAATTGTATACTATACTAAACTTTGTAGTTTTCACATCCACTTTCCACTATTAACACATGACTACTTAAAACAGTTTTATTATTAGCAGCAAGATAAACTATTTTTGCTCAGTTTATACGTAAGTATCCAGACTTCTTTAGTCAGGCTGGAGTGACTTACCTCTGTTAGCACACTCAGTGGTTCTAAAATTTCTCTTTCAATCTGAACTTCATGTTGAGACAGCTCCATTGCCAGTTTATTCTCTGCATCACCACATGTATCTAGCATTTTCCTTTAAGAATTGTAGAAAATTGTTGCAATATGAGTTACTATTGACTAAACAAGAAAAGATTCAAAACAAAACAACTGTGGGTCTTTGTCCTCTGCTACCCGTTTGGAAACATTGGCATTGAACAAAGCAAGGCCTTACTTAACAGCATAAAACCAAGCTGCTCTTTGGTGTCATTGGTAAATTCAGTATAGACAAGGAGTGTTATAAAACCTTTGCTGTCTATAATTCCTTAGCCATTATAATAGCTTTGGAGGCTTTAAGTCATCTAGATGATTATACTGGCCCCAAATACAGAGAAGTCAGTATTTATTTCGTAGCCCAACTTACCAGATGCAGAAAAATTGCTCAGTGCAGTAATTAATTTTCTCCTAAGCCACTTTGATATAAAAAGTCTTAACACATCGTAACATTATGTAATCAACAGGAAGCAGTCTCAGGTTCCAAAATCACAATTTGACCTTTATTTCAAGCTTGTTCCAAGGAAAAAATCCCATTCTCTTTAAAGGCTTTACCTGATTTCTTTGAAATGTTTAAATTTTGCAACAGTTCAAAAAAAATGCACACATTTTTGGGTCATTCTACACAGTTTCCATTGGAATCCCCAGCAACAGCAAGGAAACAGAGCTGCTTTGGCAATTCATTGTATTGATGTTCTTTTGTTTCAGCCACTTCCCTGTACTTAGCAAATCTGTACCTTGCCAGGATAAGGAAACTGGCGTTATCTAAAGTAGAAGCCATTAACGCAAACCGGCAGAACACAGTATTAGATTTTAAACTCTAAACAGAGATGATAATTTTATCAGTCCATACGGAGAAAGGAAATTTTCAAAAGCTTTCACAATAGAAGAGAATAAGAATCCTCTGGAATGTAATTCAGAGCAAGCCTAATACTTGCCTCCATAAACACTCAAGAAGAAATGCTTGTTCACTTTTTCTCCCCATGGATTAGAGAAGGAATCTAGAAGTATTAGTCTTATTAGGTTGAAAACAGCCTTTGTGTACATAAAGTCTCTAATTAGAGCTCTACAAGCAATAAATAACAGACTACATCTTATAAAGAAAGTCAGATACTTACCCCAGCAGAGTTTCATCACTTAGCTGGACAGATCCTTCTTGCATATTTTGAGCAAGAGCTGTTAGAGGAAGCTTTTTCTACAGAACAGAAGGAACAGTGATTCATTTACTTTATACTAATCACCCTTTCCAGCTTTCCCAGTACATTCCCACTGAATTTTTCTCTTATTCCATATGGTCTCTATTATACACATATGCGCCTCATTCTTTGACCTTCAGAAAATGCCAAGTCACAAAAACTTTCAACCCACAATACTCATGTTTCTCAGATACTTTGAAAAGCACTGTTTTCTCTTAGTTGGAATGACTGGCCCAAAATTTACACCAACTACTGTAAGACCAGTAAAAAGCTCTGAGATTTAAGCAACTAGCTCATTCATCTCCTTGCAGAGGTTCCTTCTCTGTGCTCCTGTTTTCAGAAGGACTGTTTTTCAATAAAAGGAGTGAAGTTGAATATTAGTAATTCCTGGTTTTAATGCACCAAGAAAGCCTTCTTATGGCTTTACTAAAGAAAGTTAAGGAGCAGAAATCAAGTATGCACAGAAGAAAGTTTACAGTTAATTTGAGACACCAGTGCACAAAGGTAATTCTAAACAAAAGGAGCAGATCAGAGCAGAGTATCATCTTTTCTTAGCTCTTATGAAAGCTGTAAGTACTCAGCACGCTGCAGGAGTGTCCTGACATTACTAAGATAATACTCCACGGTCATGTTTTTATATCTGGATGGTGAACTACAGCTAGCATTTTAACAAATAATGTCAGCATGTGAGATGACTTTACAGTTTTTCTTTTGGATAATTTAAGGTACAGTGACTGATCAGCATGTAGAAGGCCAGACCGTATTCAGACCAATCTCAGAAGACAAGCCAAAGAGCGGTTTTACTTACATGTCGCTTATCAGAATCTGTACCATGCTGGCCCTGAAAACATGCAATTAATCGCTTCTGTGCGATATGGCAAACAGATCTCACAGTGTCAAGACGTCTCTCAATCTAGTAGGCGGAAGGGGGAGAGAGGAGGAAAACAAAAAACAGAAGTTATTTTCTTGGCCTCAGCAGAAAATCTTCCTCCTATGTGACATTTAGTTTTGGTGTGCTTATTTCTCAAGGTCTACAGATTAAAAAGAAGTTCAGATGCTTAGCAGCATCTTGACAGCAAAAATATGTGGAAGAGATTTAAATTGCTTTTGTTCTCAGTGGAGATTCAGCTGGAACTTGTAATGCCCACGATACTATGAAGTAGAAGAGAAAAAAAATTTCTCCCTACTTTTTGTCCCAGCAAGAGATAATCAGGTTGGGGCGGACTGCACATGCAGATATCCAAGACAATTATTTAGGAAGAAAACTGGAAAAACTCTCAGTCTTTCATTGTGAGTTTGTAAAATAGAATTGTAGAACCTGACCATTTCTTTACATTGGACCAAACCTGTGGCATTTCAGCCTTGCTATAAGGTAACCTCCTCCAGCTTTTAAATGCTAGGGCAACGTTCCTAAATACTAAGTAAAATAGTATCTTCAGGCACAGATTAATGGGATTCAAAAAAGTTCGTAGAAGGAAAAAAATAGCATCAATGTACAGACAAGTATTCTGCTTACCATGGTATATCGGAAACATGACTTAAAACATGGAATGTGAATATGACAAAGATATACAATGAAATAAAAACCCTTGAAAGAACAGTGTATTAAAGAACACAAAAGAGCTAACAACAGCAAGTGATGAGCACTGGGACAGAACTGTTCATGGCACTGAGCTCTTGAGGCACAGCACCAAAAGAATGTGGTTTATCAACATTTTGATGACTCCTCAGGATTAGGAGGAGGAATGGTTATTTAAAAAGTAAATTTCTGCAGAAAAAAAATCTAAACAGACTCAAGTTTTTGATACAGCTCTAAAATCACAGGTTACATTTTCAGGAGGGTAATAATTCTCCCCAGCTGTCCTATCAGTGCATAAATACAGATAACTGCTGACAAGAGCATTAATTTTAGTGCTAAGTTATTATACTTTGTTAAGTATCTTTAAGGGCACAGTACTTAGATTTAAAACAAGAAATACTCACTCTTCCAGAAGAAGCTAACTGCTACATTCTAATGAACATGGAATTCTGTAAATTCTCATTTAGAACAATATACATCCAGGTAAGAATGACATTTTCCTCTCCCAACACATTTATTTCACGCTTATGGACAGTAACTACTGTATAGACCTAAAGTGACTGCAGTCCACAATTAGGTCCCAGCAAAAGCAAGTAGTGAAAACTGCAGATTAATAAAGAGACGGCAGCTCCGGCTGAAGACAAGCCTCCAGGGCTGGGTTCTGAGAGAATCTGTGAGGGAGAAGATGCTAATGGAGACAAGCCCAGGGAGATGAGACGGACTGGGTGAGGATCAGCACAGGATCACTGTTGCTGACATGGGAGCCCTGTCCTGGATGCACGAGCACGCACAGGACTGGGCCCCCCAGAAGAGGGGAGAAGCAGCTGTGCAGGCCTGCAGGAGCACCCAAAGTTGGGCCTTGGGGCTGCCACGCCGCCCGGCAGCAGCTTCTGCAAGTCCGAGGGGAAGGTGGAAAAGAACCAGTGTAGGAGGGCTGCTGAGTTGGAGGACCAGAGCAGGAAGACTGAAGTCTCACTGGCTACACAAGGCACTACTGGGACTAACAGCTTGACAGCCACAAGATGAATCCAAGCTGGGCTGCTCAAAAAGCTTAGTAAAATCTATTTTGGTAGAGTAAGGTGCAGACAAACTGCCCATGAAGGGCTGCTCTAAAAGCACAAGGCACTGCCTTTAATTTTGAGATTGTGTTCTACAAATAAAGTCCACTTTGAAGTCCATATGAAGATGCATGAAGAAGGCAGTACTGTTTACAGCCTACTGTTACAACTGAGAAGTTTAATTTCTATTGTCTTATCATCAAGATTAAATACTACCGAGACATTCCAAATCAGCCTCTAATTGTGAAAGTACTTTTTTGCAAGGTCAGGTAGTTTAAGACTTCTTAAACTATCAAGCACAATTTTGGCAGGGGGGTTGGACCCAATGATCTCTTGAGGTCCCTTCCAACCCCTACAATCCTGTGGTTCTGTGATTATCCACACTTGAAACACAGTAATACCAGTAACTGAACCATCTTACAGATCCCAGCGCACTAACAGCCTCTGTCAGCCACACGCGATGGCTTACGCGCCTTAGAAAGGCGGGCATATTCCTGACAGCCCCTTTCCAGGCAGTCTGAATGCCAAATTCAAAGGGCAGAAGATTGATAGGAGGAACATGACCCCAGAACTTTGCGAGTCTCCCCTCTGATCTGCTTTTTAGTTCAAAGATATCAGGAAAACCACGAAGGACATTAATCTCCATTAAGCTACGTTTGAACTGAAAATGTGACCTACAGGCCTTACTGTCTGCACCCACAGGGCATCCTCAGCGTACAAAGACATCAAACAATTGCTCCACTATATGCTGCAAGGGCATTCCAGAAAGTGGGCCTATTGTAGAAGCCTTTCCAGTACTGAGTTATATTGCTTCTCTTCAGACAGGAACACATTTAACAGAGATACTTGAAATGGAGCATTACACTTCACAAAACAGAAAGCAAGCTACGGCAATCCTATGTCAAAGTCTGAGATAAATATAAAAAGGAACACTGTGAAACATGTTTGTAAAACAAACAGCCCCATGCTTCTAAGCTCTTTAGTTAGATAAGAACCTCCCTCCCCTTCGCAAGCCCCCAAGAGCAAACAAACAAGTGAGTAAATTCTTCCACTTGGGTGTAGCCAGTCTGCTCTGTGCCTGGGAAAGCCTTGCTTGCAAAATTTTTTTGGCAACGAGCAGCAGGACTTCTGGCTTTCACTTCTTGTTACTATTCTGCAGTTAACCAAGAAAACAGATGGGCCCTTGAAGGCTATCAAGGTGTTTTAACAGCCTTTTTGCCATTTAATTGCACACGTTCCTTTAGAAATTAAAAATTATATTGTCAAACTGTAAAGATACTTATGTTTCAAACAAAGCAGTTCCCTGGAAAGCAGGGCAAAGTGTTTCAGGTCAGCTCATTTCACCCTTACTCAAGATGATTTCACTTGTTCTTGCTGAATTCAAGTTTTAAAGCCGATATATTCTCTCACCTTCTACTTTAATCCAAACAGCTGGAGAGATTTGAAACAAAAGAAACACCTCATTTGTTTGGCCTATGTGTTTTCTGCAGAGGTCTTGAACTTAAAACATACTAACATGCTTTGTAATTGACTTGAAATCACCATTACACTCCAAGTTCAAAGGAGCAGCTAGCACATCTAACTTCCCCAGCCAATTCACCTTCTGCCTTTTTTTTTTTCTGTACGAACCTTTCACAAAATAACCAAAGGAAGAAAAATATGTAGAAGAACAAGTCTATAGCCAAATTTGTTTCATGTGATTAGTCAACCTTGTTAATCTAACAGTTGCAACTAAAATTCCACCATGAAACTAATGTTTGATTAGATGGCATTCTTTTAGAAAGATGACAAGTCTGCAAACAGAACAAATGTCAGGATGACAGATTTGAGAATATTGCAGGCTAAATATGAAACATTTGTACGTTTATTCAGAGCAATTCCAGGCTTTTACAAAAATGTCATTATCAGTGAGCAAGCAGCTGGTATGCTTTTTGCCACTTCTTTTAAGGCCCAAGATGACCTCTTCAAGAGAAGCACAAATGAAGACAGAAACCAGCTGTGCCTAATCATAGCTTCTTCCCAGCTCATCATACTCCACCAGACAGCCTGGCAAGTCATTAGCACTAATGGTTCATAAGCTTAACGAGCTAGTTCATCTAATCAAAAGAAAAAAAGAAAAAGAAAAAAAAAGAAAAAAAGAAGAAAAAAAGCTTCTTCCTTCACTTTATCAAGCTATATGATAGGATTCAGAAAGAGAAGCAACAGTTTTTCCTTGCAAATTTTAAGTTTTTTCATGTGCTGAGAAGTCAGCCAAGGACATCATTGCTTTCATCCCTGTCATTTGCATTTTTCCCTCCACACTGGGTACTCAGAAGGCTCAAATTTAGAAACAGAATTTTAAGAATGCATATTAACTGTGTTACGATACCTGCAACAGGTCTTCACTAAGTACCTCCGTTTTCTCAGCCCTAAGTGAGGAAAAAAAGAACACAGTCAAATTAGCATGCTCAGGGTCAAAGATTGCCTTTAGTAACTGCTTAGTTGCAAGTGTAACCCATTACAACCACCGCTGCAAACACCACCACGTTCACCATGCCGTAGGTAGCACTGGCTCTTGGCCACTGCCAAGGAAGAAACACTGATGGCTTGCCCAGCGCAGAGTGCTCGGGAAAGCCTGACATTCCCGAAATTCTCAGCCCACAGCACTAATCCACTGCATCGAGTACAGAGATATTTCAAACTGCACACGACTTAACACAAACTGGAATCCTGAAAAACTTCTCTTAAATGCAAATGTTTCCTTTTTCCTAGAGATCTGCTCCAGAAAAAATGCAACTGGTTTCTACATCTATGTTACATAATCAAAGTTTACATTATCCCCCCTTTAAATAACTCTAGCCCTTAATTTGGCTTAATGCAAGAGAAACAAATTAGAGGCAGGTATTTCAGCAGTTCATTCACCCTCTGTGCTGACCCACTTTTATATATTTACGTGATATGAAACAGACACCACAGAAGAGGAATTCCAGCATACCAGAAGAGAACACACATTAACCTAACAGGCAGTTTTGTGAAATGAAACAGCCACCTCAGATGGCATAATTCAAAACAATTTCTAAAAACATTTAGGATACCTACAACTGGATACGTATGCATCATTAAACCACTGAACTGCTGCAAATCCCATGAACTAGCAGGGAGTACCACGCAGGCTTATGTGAAAAAGCTTTCAATTTGACTGAGAGTTCACAGTTTTTCCCACCCATACTGCAGCAATCAAATTACAGTTACTATAAAATTTTACAAATTCTCTATTAGCTATTGAGAAATACAAAATGAATTTTACCTTTGGAAGAAAAAAGGCTCATTCTAATATTATCCCATGATCACAATCCTCCCATTATACTACTTAAAAGTTACTGGATGCTTTTGAACAGCTTTAGGCACAATATTAATTTAAACCCACCAAATACTTGCCTAGAAATTGCACACAACCTCACATTCATAAAAAGTATGATTTCTCCCTCCCCCGCTTTTTCCTAGGTAGTAATACCCATTTGAGTGAAAAAGTAAAGAAATTTACATAAAGTGCTGGCAGAAGTTTATTTTCATTTTAAATATTGTTACCTGCAGACTATGCATCGTTGTGCAAAACAATTCTTGTGTATACAACAAGTCCCCTTTGCACATGTGATTGGTTTATCAAGTATTTAGGGTCACAACCAGAAAATCCAGATCTCCTTTGAAGTCAGGGATTGTTTTTACCAGTCATCGGCTGTGGCAGCACGGTGTCCCCAGGCCAGAGCTGATTTAGAAAAGCCACTTATGATGATGTCAGGTTTGGAAACGCAGAGGGAAGACCTCACCCTTCCTGCAGGCCCACATTCCACCTTTAATAATGAAGCCAAGAAAGAGCCACTAAATAATATTGTTTTTCAGTGACCACTGCCATGAAACAGAGAACGTAGCCTTGTGACAGCAGCTCGGCCCTTATCTCCTTGCTGAGCCGTCAACAGGGGAAAAGCGACAAACCAGCAAAGGTACCTGCCTACCTCGGCACAACAGCTACTACTGCTTCTAGTTCTAAGTTTATGTCTAACTGCAGCTCCACGGGACACTAATTCCTTCTGCCAACTAATTAAAGAATTAGAAAACCTATGCTAAACATTTTTTTCCACTGCTCCTTACCCCTTATTAGGTCTTGTTTGTGCCTTTCCTACTAGGTAGCATGAAGCAACAGAGGAACAGTGCCTCCTGGAATCACGAGCTGGGTAGCAAGGGGAAGATACAGCTGCAGAGAAGCTCCCCGGCCACTACAGCTCCCAGGAGCCCATCAGAGCAGGTGACTGGCCCTTGGCTGGGAGCCCACCGCCTCAAGCCTCTCCCCAGGCACGCCACGGACACAGCCGGCCTCACGCTAAGGTTACTTGGCTGTTGGCATTCCCAGCAGCTGGACTCCATGCCATCAAAACAGTTAACTCACCATCGCACGGGGATGCCCCTGCAAGCCATTACTAACAGGAAAAGCATGGCAGAGCCCCTGCTGGGCCAGGAGGCCCCAAACGTGTTGTTTCTGCAGGATCCGTAGGCGCTTCTGCATGGTGGGATGCCCGCAACTGGGAGCTGGAGCTGAGCACAGGACCCAGTGGTGCAGTGGGCACATGCCGGCTGCTCGGCTCCTCGCAAGGCGAAACAGCCGCTGGGCCGGCGGCCGAGCACCACGAGCAGGGCTGCGCCGGTCCCCTGGGAAAGGGGCGGTTCTGAGGAGCGGAGGTGAAGGTTCCTGCTACACCTCGAGGCAGGACACTGTTATGGCAAAACTTTTATATGCGATGGCTGGTACAAAGTTCTTCAAGTAAAATTCAGCGGTGCATTTTTAAAAGACTGATTCTAAAAACAAAATGGTGAATGCGCAATGGCATATTGCAGCTATAATCATCCCCATAACCAATACAGAGGATAAATACTGAGTTCCTTTGAAACATTACTTCCAAACTGTTTTCTGCAAGGAATGAGCACAACATTAACCCACTGCACGCACACCAAGCACACGGCTCCCTGTACCTCTGGAAACAGCAGATGAGAATTCCTGAGATAAAAATGTGTACCTTTATTGGGGCAAGAATTTACATTTGCACATATGAAATAAAGGAGATCTATTAAACCAGAGCTGGAAAGTTAAAAAAAAATAAATATAAAGCTTCATCTAAACAATGTTTGAGATCTCACTGGCTTCACAGCAGAATCCTGTCCACCATCAAGGCATCAGTACTGACCGGGGAAGATCTCCAGAGCAGGTCAAAGCTACAAAACCAGTGGAAATTTACACCCCCGAAAGGCTAACAAGGAGGGAACAAGAGCAATCCTGACACGCAGAGCCATAAAAACTTGGACATTCACAACAGAACAAGTGACTCAGTTCAAGTATCAAAGTGGAAACAGAAACCCTGACTCACGCACCGAGGCCGGGATGCGGAGCTGGCAGCAGGTGATGCCCCGGGAGGGCAGCTCGTGTCGTGACGGAAAGACGAGTCTGCGCTCCCAAACTCTGGGAAGACTTCAGCGGAAATGAGGAGATACCCACCCGAAACATGAGACTAAATTAAAGCTAGCCTTCTCACTGTTTGATTTTCCTTAAAGTATTTGTTTGTTACTCAGAGTAACCAGATTAGCGCTTGCTGGCAAGTTAACGCTTTGCAGCACCTTTGCGGGGCGCTGCGCTAGCAGCACATCCTGCCTGCTTCCACAGCACAATAGGCAGGACTTGGTGCCAGGAAAAATGGAAGAATCAGCAGCTCTGTTCCAAAACAAGGAATCCAGAATTAGGTGACAACTTCCCTTCTAAAAGCTTTGCTTTTTTAATCCTACACTGTCTGCTTCATAGCAAATATAACTTAAAGATGTTTCGGGACTAGCAGCTTAGTTCAACATGGTACTAAATTCCAGGGACAGCCTGCCTTCTTAAGCAGTATGAACTATATATAACCCAACTTTATGGAGCCTAATCATTAAATACATCAAATCACTTCAAAATCAAAAAAACCCTGCCCTTGGGAAAGACCTGAACAAGACAAACTCAATGACCCCTTTCCAACAAAGGCACAGGAGAACAGCACCAACGTTCAGGAGAACCTAGGCCTGAGTACCATTTACTCTGCACCGAAAGTGACTGCTACAATCAGTATCCAAATGTGAAACAGATCATCGCTTATGGCAGCATCTTTCTTAAGTTCTACTTGTTTTGGACTTTCCTTGAAATGAAGGTGATGCAGGGAACCCCTCGTCTTTCAGCTCAGCAGATGCGAGGTACACTCCGTCCCTTCCTCCTCCCTGGCAGCCAGGCGCACATAAGGCTCGTTACCTAAACTAGATTTTAAAACAATACAGGCTGTAACACACAGATTTCCTGTTCCCTGTATTCTACCCATGTTCGGTATTTCTGTATGCTTTTCAGAAGCTGAGATCTTAAACATCAGTATGTTAAAGGAAATGTGCGTAACTGGAAAGCAAAAAATTCCATGACTGTGGCCTTTGTAAGTGTGTACATTAAAGGGCACTTTTCAAAATCACTTCATTACAGAGGAAGTATTTTGCTTCCTTTGGCAATCTGTGGGAATACTCAGCTTTCTGGATATACTACAGGAGTTTGGTTTAACCTGCGCAGCATCTTGAGGACAAGCCAGAGCAAAAACGTTTGGCCAAGTGCACTCCTCACCACAGAAACCAAGTTTATTGCGCTACACAAGCCTCAAATTAATCCCCTTTGACTCGCTTCCATGACAAAACTAGCACTCAAACTGGAGGTAAAGCAACAAATACCAACCTTCACTGCAGGTGATTTTTTTCAAAATCAATATTCTGCAAGTTATTTTTAAACAAGCTTTAACATCACTTCAGAATGACCGTCAGATGAGAATCACCTTTCAATATTTACTTAGTGTTTAGTGACCACCGCTAGCAACCAGCCACCAGTTAGACTTCAAGCCTGCCTATTACCCCTGGTTTTCACCCAAATTAACAATATACACTTCTGCACAAGTATTAAAAATGTGTTCATAGTAAATCTGATGACTGTGGAGACTTTAGTGTCAGTAGCAGAAATCAAAACCAAAGGTTCCTGTTTTGGAGGCGATAACCCTCAAACTGACTTCCTATGGGAAGTCCTCGATGGAGAACTGTTTTTCATACTTAAGTGATGCTCAAGGCATCAATTTTAACCCATGTGGTTACTGCAGTTTTTGTGCTTCCTTTTGAAATGCTTTAAAAAATGGTGCATCACCTCCGAAGCACCAAAATGCTTCATTAATTAATGCACCTTCAGAACCCCAGTAGGTGCAAAACTACAACTTGGGACTCAATAAAGAGAGAACTGTTTCTACTCCTCTGCCTTCCTTCATTTTCTCCATTGAGTTTCTCCATCAAACTGCCCGATCGCTCAATCTAAAAGCTACAACATTGACCTCTTTGTAATCTCAGCCACCCACTTTTGAAGAATGAGGCTTGTCTGCCCAAATTAAAGGCAGACGGGGCTTTAGAAAGATGATCTTGGAAATAAAGCAGACCATGCCTTCACAGTCGCAGGGAAGCCCATGACAGCCTGTTCGCATTAATAGATCTGAAATTCCTTACTAAGTGAAATGGATCCAAGGCCTCCTCTCCCAGGCGAAGCAGTAAATTTAGCTATTAAGGACAACCGCAGCCCAAGCCAAATCCTATTTTAAGGCCGTTCTAGGAGGCACAGCCACAGCAGCAAGGCCCACACCACGCTGCAGAACTCCAAACCCCTCCCTGTGAAACAAACAGGTTTTAGTATTTGATGTTGAGAATTAAACCACATATACTACAGTGTGAGGAAAGAAATACTGCTTAAACAGTTAGGTCTATCTAACAAATCAAGGTAATTACGAGCAACACACACTACAAATTAGAGACAAATTTCAGTTGAACTTTCTAGATGACAAAACTACAATTGTGGTTTAAATGCAAAACAAGATTTAAAGCAGTTTTGTCCTGATAGAGGAAGTCACGTTTCAGTGAGCAGTCTTTGAGTCTGATAGTTTTTAAGCTTCTGGTTACAAATAAAAATTTACAATTAAGTGCTTTCAGTCAACTGTTGTCCCAGCAAACTGAATACTTACTGCTATTCTGTTTCATACCATTACAAAGCTTTAGCTGGTGAAGCTCTCCCTGTATTCCTTTTTACTTTCAAAAAAAACAAACAAAAAACCACCACCCAGAACGTACATTAGGACATAACAACAAAATGTGATTTCTCTTTACGGTACATTTGATTTGCATTTTGTTCAGAAGGTATTAGCACTTCTGCAAAATGCTGTGGTGAGGGATTAAAATTCTAGATGCTTAAATCCAGCCAGGATGAAATCTAGCAGTGGTCGTATGTTTCTTCCAAAGTAAAAGCTCCTATTAAGCTGTGAAAAAACAGCGAGGAAAAAAAACACAAAGAATTTGAGACCAACACAAAGTAAAGATACAGAAGAATAATCTTCTGAGCTGATCAAATCACAGTGTATTTTCAATGCCTCGCTTTTTTTCCCTTCAGTATTACCATATAAATTTCTCATGCTAAGTGAACTCAAATATTTAACACCACTGGAGAACTTGACCTTTCCAAACATGTCAGTTTATTAATTTATAAAAGATGTATGCAAACATCCTTATACAATATCTTGGTAAAGAATTATTTTTAACATTTAGCTGCCCAATATTTATTTACATTTAAAAGTTTATTTTCACGTAAGACCAAGCAAGCAACCTTTGCTTCCCCAGAGTAAATTTATCTAAAACTAGGTGGGTACAACTTTGATATGAAAAACAGGAGGGCAGAAAAACCGTAGAGCACGAGGTTGTAACCACGGCGTGCCAGCACCAACGCAACCGCTGCCGGGACGGGCGCTCCCATTGCCTGCCTGGGCCGCCGCAGCCGCTCAGCACCACCAGGACGCTCGGTCTCGCCCCAAGGGCAGCCAGGCTCTGGGCGTGCCGGGGTCACAGTGCTACCGCCCCACGGTGAGGGATTGCTACAGCCCTTCTCCTTCCTGAGCACTGGGACGAGATCCGTCCCCTGCAGCAAGGTGCCAGGAGCAGAGCCGCTGAGGGACCCGCAGCCTGGGGCCACCGTTTCCTTAGGGCCCAGGAGCCGCGTCTTCCTGCCACCCTCAGCTGCTCGTCCCGCTGCTGCACCGCGGCCAGCCCAGGGGGTTGAAAAATAACCGGGCCAGAAGAAAACCCATTTTTCGGTCAGATCAGCTTCACCACCAGGTGAAGCCTGGGAGCACGGGGCAGGGGTGGGAATAAATGGAAGGGGAGCTCGGGAACCACCGCGTCGGCAGGGAGAGTGAGCGCTGCTGCGGGGCCGAAGTCAGCCGTACCTCTGCAAACATGGAGTTAAGCCGGCGAGCGACATTTCTGGATAAAAGACTGGCTCAGTTATTTCCTACCTGTGGGTTTGGCAGCTTTTAATTTTAGACAAGGATTAGTTCCCTTGCCAGATTACCTGCTGACACAAGAACTCCCTTATGATTAAAGAAAAATACAACTCAGACATACCCCGAACTTTCACGTGAGACGTTACTTTCCATTCTAGCTACTACAAAAGTGGACGGCCCACCAAGTAAAAATACTTGAATTTTGTGATTTTTTTTAAAACCAGAAACCCTTCATTGTCAATCATTACAAAAGACCAGAAGAAGCAGTACTTATCTTTTGCAAATAGTAAACTTTTTCAGTGCCAACATGTTTGAATAGGATAAACATACAATACAAGAATGAGCAAACTA
The DNA here is from genome assembly GCF_964034855.1 of Anser brachyrhynchus. NCBI lineage: Eukaryota > Metazoa > Chordata > Aves > Anseriformes > Anatidae > Anser > Anser brachyrhynchus. The sequence continues at coordinate 17,012,735 of NC_137733.1, forward strand.
CAACTGCTACAAAATCATAGTTTGTTTTTTTTTTTGCACGTTTGTATGGTTTTGGACTTTGGCAGGACATTTCAAGCTACATATTACATTGCATAAGTGTAAAAAAAAACACATTAGAATTCAAAATGAACATTTCAAAGTTAACGCTGTTGTTAATTTAATACATTGTCCAGACAGGTCTATTTTAAGTCTAAGGATTCATAAAACTGGCAAGTGAAAGCCTCTGAAAAGGAACCAAACTGAATTCAACACAAAAAGCAAAACAAGGAAATACAGAAGAGGCAGAACAATGAAGTAGGAATAGAAAGTAAAAATGCAAAGAGGAGCTGGAAGCATTGAAATAACAGTAAAAAAAAAAAGCCCAATGTAATTCAGCAACCTGGAACATCATACGATTGACTAACAGGACAGTCACAAAGTAGGGATTACTCTATGTCCACCATTTCATGGTGAAGCCTTTGCACTGATTTTCTGATTAACAATTAACAGCCAAACCCTTTATTATGTTTCACCAACAGGAAAACCAGCTTCTAATTGAGTTGAGTCTCTGCTGGTTAGCCTGCAATTGAGACTACTCATCCAATTACTGGGTTTTACAACGCTGGATACACAAGTCTGTTTTTCTGTTGCTTGGATACGGGATATACAAGGCCGGATTAATGCGCGTAACATGGAGAACCGTGCCATTACCACTCTGCCACGTGTTGCACACCATGTTTTTTGGTGTTCTATCATGAAACTGAAAGTTAACTCTATTGCTAGATTCCTGAGCGAAATATGAGCCTCTAACAGCCTAGTAAAAGTTTATTAACACTTCAACGCACACTTGGACTTCCTGTTACAAAACCAGGATTACTTTACCCTTGTGTTCCATTCCTACAAAAACCACGGACAGATCAGAACACTTAGTCTGCAGGGGAAATCGGCTTACAGCAGGACAAACCAGCTAAATGTTCAACTGAAAGAGAAGCTGCAACAGCTGAGCTCACACATTTCTATTTTCTGTAGAAAATGAAGGTAGGATAGAAAGCTAGTATTTTTATACAGAAAAATAATTTTTAATCAGTTGGATTATTTCTTGTGGATTACTTGATAACTGGTTCATTTATGTCAAAAAAGTTGGCATCGGAATTGTTGTGCCTTTCAAATCCCTGTAACAGCCATAACTCCCAAATCTGGATGCACAGCAACTTATCTTCTAAATAGAAGGTCAACCTCACTCATTTACAGTTTTCTCCTCATCTTCTCTCTGCAACTGTCAGATGTAGAAGTTATCAGCTTTTCTTGTATTAATTTTCACCCTGGAAGTGTTGTTGAGATCTTGAGAAATATGCAGTATGGACAAAGAGCATATTTATACAAAAGTCTCCATTGAATGATTTCTGGTGCAGGACAACTTGTAAGACAGATGAAAGAACTCCTCCTTTATAGATCCTTCCTATTTAAAATTGATTCAGGTATTTTGCGTAGTCAATTCTGCAGATTCCTCGGCTCCTTGAGTCACTCTGCTGCAGTCACTCCAGGATGTTCCTGTCATTTTGCAATGCAATTAACTGCACCAGAAAACAATCTGTGTCAAGGAAAAAAAGGCTCCTCCTCAGTTGAGAGAAGAACTTGTGACCTCACCCAGCTGGCTTGTATTTATGAAAGCTAGCTTCCTGTTGAGACAGCAGGACTGTCCAAGCATAAGATGCACCACTATTCTAACATGCTTTTATCAGCAATGGCATAAGGATTACAAACTCAAACATTTAAAGCATTTGGTTCCTAAGGAATACATTTTAGTCAAAACATTTTAAATCAGTCAAGGAAGCAATGTTGCAGATAAAAAAGATGCTTGCAAGTTCCCCCTTCTTCTCTTGTCTAGACATCCAGCACTGCTTTAAGCACAGCACCGCGCTGAGGATCAAGTTTAGCCTTGCTTGCAAGGCTGGGATGGCGAGCAGTCAGGCAGCCTGAACCAGGAGGTAATCACACACACTGATCTGGTAAAACCACTCGATACGTCAGCACCAAGTGCTGCGAAGCTATTTGGTTCTGAATTACAGGAGGTCAGCCACAACCTCCCCAGTTTGGCCTGTGCTGTTAAACTCCCACGGGTTTCAGACCAGAGCTACCCACGGCACACGGGGCACAGCTGACTGACGTGCTATGTAAGGCCCAACACGAAGGGCTGGAGGTTCTCCCAAAGCACTAAAATGTGGAGCTGCTAATTCTAACAAGCTACAAAATGTGGTGGGTTTTTTTTTTGGTCAACACTGTGCACAATATTAAAAAAACATCTAACACGCTGACACTTTCTATTTAACTATACCCTAAAAAGACCATACATGTTTGGCTTTTCATTATTTGCTAATAGTGTCCTCCAATCTAAAGAACAGTTCCGGTTACAGATCCGTTATCACTAATGAACCTAAAAATACTATGCAAGTATCCAAGAAATACATTTGCTTTCCTAAATCCCAAGCGTATCGCATTACAGCATCACGTGGAAGCAGCTCATTAGATCACTTCTAGCTATTTTAGCAGCTTAAATCATTACTATTTTAGGATGTCTCTGGGCATAACCTGATATTAAAATTATTTGCTCTACGAGCCACCATCAGATCAAGTTAGAATTAAGGAATCACAACTTCACCCACGAAGGGGCTAAACCCAAGAGGAGTTCGGCTTTGTGATGTGTCGCGGACGCCACCCCGGAGAGCAGCCCTGGCTCCCACGTGCTCCGCTGGCAGGTTAGCTGAGCAGCTCTCCCTCAGGCAGGCTCAAGGAAATGCCTCCCTTTGCTGCCCTGTTATGTCAGATACCAACATCTCCCCCCCAGACGCACCTGACACCCCTGCACAACCCATCCTTTCCTCTGGTTCCCTACAGCACCTCGCCCAGGTGGCTGCACGGGCACAGGACGATGCCGCAGGCTCTGCTTAACATGCTGCGACACAAGCGCAGCGTGCCAGGTTTGGCAAAATCATTATCGCTCTCCTAGATCCTCCAAAGCCTTGTGAAACAACCGGAAAAACAGACACACTGAAAGAACTAGATTTTATTCGTCATTTTAAGGCAACATAAGACTGTGCTTTCCTTGTGCGTGTGCTCTGCTCTCCCTCGCTGTGCGTCCCTGACCCGACGGGCACTCACGTGGCAGAACAGAAAAGCCCGAGGTAATCCAGCTAGAACAGATCCCATGGCATGTGCGTGTCTGCCTTTTATTGTTAATATTTTATCAGTCTTCTGATCTGTTTCAGCAAGCAGCAGTACAACAACCAGAGCCAAAGGAGATGAGAGCATGCAGCTAGAGGCACGCAAGAGGGCAACTAATATTTTTCAAATCCCTCAGTTTGGAGTCCTTTAATTTCTTCCTCTGCAACAAAAATCTGAAGAATTTTGCACATTGCCCACTCAGCAGTCAACAGGCAAGCCTGCCAGTTATGTAATACTTTCTTTCTTCTAACCAGCAGGCTTTAGCTAGTTCTCTACTAGAAGGCACAAAACCTTATTCAGATATCTTCAAGTCAACAAAATTGAACAGGTCTGATACAAAGCAGACTTTATCAAAAAGTTTATATAAAGGTTTGAAAGGCCTTTTCTGCCTCTACTAAGGGAAAACAAAATAACTGAAGCTATACCTGCCCTGACAACACCCGCTGTTCTGAAAAACAGATAACTCGTCCAGGAGTTCATTCTTATGGATTGCAGGCATGGAGAAATGCTTTTCCCTCCTACGTGAAAAGCTTAAAGTGAAACTGAATAGCTGAAACTTAGAAACGTGGCCTTTCAGAGAAGCAGGGAAGCTGGAGCCCTACGATAGCAAGGATGGCACAGCCAACGCGCGGAACAAAGCAAGCCCAGCACTGCCAGACGCTGAGCTACACGTGAGCAGCCAGCTCTGCCTCAGGAAGCTCCAAGCAGCCAGCAGTGGGTTGAGGGGACAGGTGGGACATCTGCCTTCCTCCCCGGTCATCTGCTCCTGGCCGCTGGGGAAGACAGACACAGTCCAGCCATGTCATTCCTGAGCTTTCGTGTAGTCTGGAATCTGACCACAAGCGACGACACTTTTTAAGCTGAGAGTGAGCTGTAAGCTTTTTAAGCTGAGAGTGAGAGTGAGCTTTTTTAAGCTGAGAGTGAAAACCTGCTGCTGCCCTTACGGTGCACTACAGGCGCAACAGGAAGTATCTGGGCAGCTTAACACACCGGTCCTCTGGAAAGCACCACACCGCAACACACTAAAAGTAAAGCTTCAGACACTGAACAACTTCTGCTGAGTAAAATGCATTCTTAACAGCTCCTGATCTCAGTGATTTTTAACTGTCTAATTCTTCAGACCAACACGAGATCTTCTCAGTCCCCGAGGAATTGAGATAGAGGTCAAAATATACATACACTCTTGTCTTCTGACCGTCTGTTTGTGAGACGCAACCCCTGCTCTTACCCAGGGCCCCAGTAGCAGGTGTTCAGCCTAAGAGAACTCACCAGCGGTTCACTGGGACACAACTGCACTGAAGCAAGCCACTACAAAGTCCTCAATGTGGGCAAATTCAGGCCATTTTTCCTTTGGCTTTAGCAACTCTGCTTTGAAGGGTATGCGGATTAATGAGATTAACAGATGTACAAACAAAACTGACAGCTTGAACACAGTTTATCTCCATAAGCTATTCCACTTGTTGCTACGTTAATGGAAGTTGCAAATACACTGCTAAGTACAACAGTCAGCAGACCCACACTGAAAACATACTAGCTGCACATTTTTCTCTAATTGGAAGTTTGCACTATTAAAAAAGATTTACGAGCTGCACAGCGCATAGATTGTGTCAGTTTTACCTTAGGGGTGCAAGAAATAGATAAATGTGTACATACCGAGCAACTTTTGTTGATATAGCTTAGGCCAAGAAGCAGTGCTAAGGGGGCTGTTAGCCATTTGTTTGCGGACACCTCAGATTGAGAAATTCTACCTGAAGCGGTGCTTCCAAGTGCTGCACGTACGGTTGCCTCGAAGTGGTGAAGAGGTAGCACAAAGCTGCAGCAGCTGTGCTCCCGACTGCGCTGCTCCAGTCAACGTGCTCCTTACTGCCTCCTCGCTCTGCCTATTCCACAGCCAGACTCCACCAACACGCGGGTTTTCAGATATCGCACTCCTTCTGCTATTAGTAGACAAGTGCTTTAGTATTTGCATGCAGTTCATTTCAATCAGCCCTTGACAGTTAGCTACACGAACTCTGAAAGCCTGCACATGTTCAGGAAAACAGACCTTCCCTAATCCAATCTCCTCAGACTCTTTAAACCTGTCATTGAATTAATCTTCCTTCTAGAAGAATCTTAAGTGAATTTTCTAGTTACAGAGACCTCAAACTTCATTTGGAGATAAACAGGAAATGTTTAAGATGGCTATTGTAAACACTGAAATGAGGATTTTCTTTTTCTTTTCACGAGTACTCCGATGTAGACAAAGGCTAACCTACAAGACCAAGCACAAAGCAAGTTTTCCCCTTGCACATGGGGGGTCAGATTCATAAGAGCTTTTTTCCACAGAAGAACAAGAAAAATATTAAACTAGTATTTCTTCGACATCTGTAAAACAATTTGATTTTACTTTATTTTAAATAGCTTTGTAAGGTTTGTATTATATTGTAGTGCTTTAGATTTAGAGATGAGCAAACTCATTTTACCACAGTTTTAAAAAAACTAGTTCGCACAGTACTATCAACAGAAGACCAAGATGTAAAAAATGCCCTAAGCAATAATTCACAGAAGAATTCTGAAAAAAATAAGACCAGAAACAATAGACAGTACTAATATGGGGGAAAAAATAACTCAGACCACCCAGTTTTTCCATGATGCATTACTAGAAATTAGCAGTTTCCAGCAGATCTCCCCCTATACATATCAAAAGCAAGCTGCTCCGTGCTATACACAATCACTGAAGTTATTTTAACTTAACTTGCTTTAGTGTTGTGTCACACTAATGCCAATTCCAACATACAGATTGCCAAGGGGCTTGAAGAGCTCCTAAATATAGTGTACCACGGTACCTTTCATGCACAGCACGAGCTATTAAAAGATACGCGCAAATACTCCTGCCGAGTCGCAGTAATGTCATGTGTACAAGGCATGGAAAAACTCTGTACACAAGATATATTCAAACAGTAAAACTTGTTAAGAAGCTACAGCAAGCTAGCTTTTTGACTAAAAAAAGATCTAAGGCTGTTTGTGGCCTCTTCTAGACTTTAATTAGTCAGAACTGCTGCTCCCTGGTTTAAATTAGCCTGACAGCCTGAAAGGCAGATAAAATATCTCTCCTGGTAAAGACACGTGTGTCCACCCAGCAGTCTTGATCTTACATGACTTCACGGATCTAAACTTTCCAAACCAGTTGGCTGGAATAATTTTTAATCTGTATGGTACGCTAAAAGATGAAAAAAGAAATTGATGGGAACATTCATAGTTAGGTCCCCAGAGGCACAAAAGCCTAACTCGTGTAAAATTATTAGACAGTCTAACGAGTGTCATTAATTACCAAGCTGTTTTTCTGTAACTAAACAGCATGACCCAAACACCTCCGTGGACTCATTTCTCATAGAAATTACTCAGCTATGTAGCTCAAATGCTTATTAGTGTATTATTTGAAAGCCTTTAATGACAATACTTCTGAACATTTATTTTTGTTAGAGAACTAGAATACTTCCTGAGCTTCTAATCAAAATCTGTCTCCTTTCATAATTTATTAGAGTATAAAAACTGTAAGACTTAGATTTACGAATTACCTCAGTGACATCACACACAATATAATCCTTTGTTACTTCTGAACCTGATACACAGCTGAGCTGCTACAACGCCTACCTGCTTATGAGGCACCCGAAGGAAAGGTACGAGCGGGCCAGGCAGGGGAACCTCACCTCCACAAAGCCGCGAGGCAGCACGCAGAACGCATACCATGATGTGCCCCTCACAAAGTGCTCAGCCCAGGCAAAGCACACCTGAAACGCGTGTGGACAGAACCGTTCTTGGTCCAAGCATGGGCTTGGACTTCAACGCAGATTAAGTTTTGGAGGACTTAATACTTAAATTTCATTAAAAGCAATCTCAACACACAGTCTCTAAGGAATCACAGGCCACCTGAAATTCAGAACGAAGGTTGTGACTCTTTTTTTTCCCCTTCCCTTATAGTCCTTGAAGCCTCACTTAGGGCTTCAAATGTCTCTTTATTCTGATACATTAATTCAGCTCCTCTGGAACTAATGATTGCCAGGTGAGCTATGTCTCCGCTCCCCTTCTCTGCTCCTGGCCCCACTTCTTTTGAATTTTCTCTCATCAGACATGAGATGCTTCGTGATGACATGAGAACCGCCACACTCCCACCAAGATTAACAGTTTATGAAAGGGGTCACTCGCCCGCTCCAGATGAGAATGCCCCAAGGAGGTTCGGGCGCTGCCTCCCGACAGAGGCAGTCGCACAGCTGCCTGGCCCAGCCTCAGGCACTGTCTCCAGCACAATCGACACCGGCTGACCCCAGCCGACAGCAGACAGCACCGGAGGGACCAGTGCTTGAACTGCCAGGTTTCAAGGGAAGGCAAAACATCCTGTTCGATCTTCCCCTCTCCTCCATGTTTATATGGACAAGTAATTGATATTTCACTTCAGGGGTTAACCAGAGCTTGCTTCTACAGCTGCATCATTTACAGAGGACCTGTTAAAAAAACAAAGTACTCAGTGGCAGATTGAATACTCCTCTTGTTTAAGGCATCCAGCAACATCCACAAGATAATTGCTGTGGAGTATTTAACACCACATCTACTAATTATTGGGGAATCCTGCTCCACTTAACTAATCCCCTCTTTAGTTCCTTACGTGTATTTCATAATGCTATACAATTCTGACCATGCAGACTCACAGGCTTCTCAGAAATGCCATTCCTCTGCTTTAGCAAAGCTCCTGACCACCTTTTCTTATTCCTTATTCTTCAGCTAAGGAGTTACTTTCTGCTGATCCTAAGTCATGTACATGTGGTACAGCTGTAGGCCAAGCATGCCAACCTTCATAAGCTGACCGTAAGAGAGGTTGTATCACTCATACTCATGGCCAGCTCAATAGAATATGCCCTTAACTTTAGATTTAAACATTGCTTCATTAAAAATAAAACAACTATGGGTGTGCTGACCTCACCATAACATGCCTGTCCCCAGTTTTGGGGAAAAGAGCTCAGAACGAGTGAGAAGAGCAGAACACACCCCTTTCTGATACACCACCACAAAAAACAAGAGCCAAAGGTCACCCAAGGAAGCAGCAGATGACACAGACGGGTAGATGTGACAAACAAGGTAAATGGCAGGGAGCACTCTGCACCACAGCCTCGGGTGCCACAGGTGAGCTGGCAGAGACGAAGGGATGGGACCCCCGGCACGGCTGCCAGACCCACTGCAGCAAGCGCTGCTTGTCTGGTGGGGCAGCCCACTCAGCAGCTCGGCCTCCCAAGGGTGAACGGGGTCCTAAAAAACTGACCACATCTCTTCAAGAGACTTACATGACCAGTGCAATGCTTCTGACAGAGCATTTGCCTCATGGTGTCCAAGCATATGGCTAACCAGCAAGTTACAGCAACGCAATATATATCAGCCTCAGAAAACAGCCATCTGCAACCGTACCAACACCTCTCGTAAAAACACCGCGTACCTGAAGGCAGTTGGCTTTGATTCAACTACACCTAGACAAAAAACAGATAAAAGGTACACTGCATTATTTTTCAGTGTTACAGAATTTACAGATTTACGGAAGTTAAACTCATTTCAATTACATAAGCACTTTTCTTTAACTTGGAAGGACACAAATATTCAGGTCAGCAATAAAAGAGTAAGAAGTACGTTAATAAGACTACAGCAGGCAAACCCCTACAAAGGGCAATCAGGTCGATTCAAACCACTTACAACCACTTACAACCTTTTGCGTACAATCTCTATGCAAAAGAGGCAACAAGTACTGGTCAAAACTTCAAGATACTCCTCATTCTTTACAGTCTTCTCACTTCTGATTAATTAAAAGAAAAGCTCGTATGTTCTTGGGTAAAGAATCCATACCACTAACTGAACACTCTGAAGACAATTTATTAAAAACCACTTTGTAAGCAGAGAGAGACCCAATAAGGATGTGCTCGCATTTAATGCCAACAGGAAAAAAGGAGAAACATGGTTTAAATTGAATTTAAACTATCAATGTTAGGTGTATGAAAACAAGTGAGTTGGTATCATTAGGTATAACTTTTAGTGAAAACTTATTTCAGCTACCTGTTTGTATTTTAATGGAAGCAGAAAACTTTGCCGTTCGAGGCACAGGCTGCTACCGCACCAGCAGACTGCCTGGCACAGAACAACCACCACATCACGCACACAGACAGCCACACCCCGGGAATCTCAGCTGGGAAACAAGCGATAGCTGCATCTCCCGGGGATCCTCACAACAGACACTTCTCAGCCGCGGTAGTCAAAGGTCAGAACGAAGGTTGGAACTTCTGCTCCCAACGCAAACACGACTATAAACACTTCTCCAGATTTAATTCTTCTTTTCCCCCTGAGGTAAGAAGTAGCCTGAGATGTTTATCCTACTCGGTACAACACAGATTACCAGAAATTCCACTTGGGATTTGGAGCTATGGCCCAACACGTACAAGCAGGAACTCCAGTAATCACTCCAATGATTTTAAAGTCTACAAATTTATGAAGAAAACTCTATATGAGATGAGGATGAAAGAACACGGGACTGGTTTGGAAGTTATGCTCTACCTTACAGCAAAACAAATGTCCTAACAAAATCTGCTACTTTGCCATTATTAGCTGGCGCCCTGGTCTTTTACATCCAAATAGGCCCCAAAGAAGATAAATAATGTATTAAATGAATTACTGGAGCAGAGGCCGTGAAAGCACGAACTCGGATAACCTGAAAGTATACACTTCGGGATTAAGTTTTTATTAAAACCTGAGAAGTTTCTGGAGGTATAAAGAATAAGTTCAGAGCCCTGCTCTACCAGCAGGAAAGCTCCATTTGCATTTTCGGCGCACCGAGGAGCCGCAGCTAAGCGTGACCGTGCCTGCGCCCGGCTCTGTTCCTGAAGGCTTTCCAAGACCCCGCCGTCCCGAGACTGGTGGCAGCCGCTCAGACGGGGCTTTGGTTATTTTCGTCGCCGAGCACGCACCCCCCCGCGATCTCCTCAGCGCGGAAAAAGCACGCCGCGGATCAAAATAGCTCCGTGAGACGCGGTAACAAAGGAAGCGAAAGTCACGAAGGGCAGGCAGGAAGCGCACGGCGCGGGCGGCCGGCAGGGAGCCCAGCCGAGAGGCGGCCCCGGCCCGACCCGGCCCCGGCGGAGCCTCCTCGGCGCTCCCGCTCCCCGTTCCGCTCGGGAACGCCGGGCTGCCCCCCCCGGCCCTTCCCTTCCCTTCTCCTCCCTCCCCGCCAGGCCCCGCTCGGGACCCACCGGAGGCCGCCCCGCGCCCGCTGCCCCTCATGCGGGGCCCAGGCGCGGCGGGGCCCGGCGCTGCCCTCACGCGGGGCGGTCCCGCGCGGCGCGGCCCGGCCCGGCCGATCTGAGCCCCCCGCCGCGCCCCCCGCAGCCCGGCAGCCCCCCGGTAGCCCCCGGTGCCCACCTGCCGACGGTCTGGTTGGCCAGCTGCTTCATGCGGTTGAACTGCTTCTTCATGGCGGCGGCCGCCCCGGCCCCCCGGGCCCCTCACCGCGCTCCGCCGCCACCCGGCCCCGGCCTCCTCCGCCCTGCTCGCGGCGCCGCCCGCCCCGCCCCGCCCACACCGGAACCCGCCGCCGCTTCCGGCCCCGCCCCCCAGCACCGGGACAGCCCAGGAGCCCGGATGGCTGGCCACGCCCCCGAAGACTACAACTCCCGGCTTCCCCTGAGGCACGCAGCCATTTCCTGGGCGGGGCCGAGCAGGCCGCGCCCTTCCATTGGGTGCTGTGGAAATGGGCGCGGCCTCGGGCCAATCGCGGCGGGGCTCCCCGAGCTCCGGCGTGCCGCCCTGCGGGGGCGACCAATGAGAGGCGGCGGGGGGCGGGCCGCACCGGGCGGCGGCGGCAGGGGCCGGTAGGGGGGCCCGCTTCGCCTCGCGCCCTCCATGGCGGCCGCTGCCCGTGGCCCCCTCCCCGCCGCCGGCCCCGACGAGGCGGACGAGGCGGTCCGGGGCACGTGCGAGGACGCGTCCGTCTGCAAGCGGTACGGGACGGGGGGGGGGGCGCGGGGCCTGAGGGGGAGCGGAGTCGCTCGGAGCCTCCCGGACCCGTCCCGGGGGGCGCCGCAGGGCCTGGCCCCCACCCTGCGGGGCCCCGAGTCCCGCCGCTGGGCCTGCGGGGCCTGGCCGTGCCTCGCCGCTGCGGGGGGAGCCCCCCGGGGGGCTCTACTCGGAGCTCGCCGCGCCCGCCCCGGGGTGCTGAGCTCGGCTGGGCCAAGGCAGCGGTGTCACAGTGGCCCCCGGGTGAACGCCGGCGGCCCGCGGGGCAGAACGGTGCAGCAGCGCAGCGCGGGTGCGTGCGGGCTGGGAGACTTCAGCCGGGCAGGTCCCGGTTGTTGGGTCCTCAGGGAGGAACCGCTCGAGGTTGGGCTCTTCGCCTGTGGCAGGCCGTCAGGTAGCGCAACGGCCCTTGGAAAGCGGCTTGTTTAATGTGGCAGCAGGCAAAATGTTTTAACTTGGCAACCTGTAACTTCCTAATGGAAATGCTTCCACGCGCTCACCAGGCTGTTCAAACCTCGCGTGCACGTAGGCATGCACATCAGCGGGCTTTTCAGCTTGTTTCTTTTCAAATAAATCTTGCTGGCCTTACTTTATGATTTTTTTTCCCTTTGTTGGACAGGTTTGCTGTAAGTGTTGGCTACTGGGAGGACCCTTACATCCAGTGTTTTGTGAGACAAGCCAAAGAAAGAAAAGCACCTGAAATCAACAGAGGCAAGTTGGCATATAAACATGAAGATAATACGAAAGTATTTTTATCTGACCTTGAAGAGCGTCAAACCAAATTTCCATATATCATATATGGAGCGCAGGATATACGTAAAAGAATGAGACAAGTACCCTGCACAGTAAAATTGTGTACAGTGTCTGACCTTACAGTTATTTTTCTTTTAATCGAAGCTCTTATCTTTTGCTTTCCCAATTCTGAATGGAGTGTCTCTTAGTTAACGTGCAACAGGCTGTACAAAGCAATCAATTGTCCTGGGTCAAGTATTGACAGCAGAGTATGTCAGCCCTGGCCTCTGCAACAGTTAAGTGCGCACTACAGCTTGAATTAATCTGGTCTGTTCTTCCTTTACCCAAGGAATCGTATTTTTTCTATGCATCCGATTTAGTTAGTAAAAGCGGGAAAAAATAAAACTCTTAGGTATATTAAAGAATGTATTATTCTTCATAAGAAACACCTTTTTGGGGAAAAAAAAAAGTTAACAGTTTCTAAAGTTACCTAAAAATCTCTATGTTAAGCATCCAGTATTATATTAAAATAGTAGTTAAAATAATATATTTATTTTTTAATATATTTATTTTTTAATATATTTATTTTTTAACAGGTTATTATGCTCGTGTTCATGGGGTCAGTTATCTGCTTAAGGCCTTTCTAAAGAAAACAGAATGCAACTGTCAAATTGTGAATCTTGGTGCTGGCATGGATACCCTCTTCTGGAGATTAAAGGTAAGTGGTAGCTGCAAGTAATGAACTCAGCTGAAGACAAAGATTTGTGTGGATGTTTGAAGCACTCTTCTGCAAGGGCTTATCAGTGCTACGTTCTGCAGCACAGTGTGGAGGTGTGTATGTCTGCAGACTGCCCTGGCTAGTTTGCCTCAGTTCTCAGTTTAGAATAAGTTTAGGTATCTTTAAACTGAGGCCCCTGAGGAGAGGCTGTTTTCACTGGTTTTCACCCAAAAGCATGTGACACGAAGCTGACCTCTAGAGGACTTTCAGGGAACAGACCATGAACTTAATGTTTTGCTATCCTCTTTAGGGCTAGGATTTCACTTTCCTTGCCCTGTATCCTTTTATTTTGTGCACGTGAAATGTGAATGGCCCTAATTCTATGGTATTACTCCAATTCTCAGGATGAAAATCTTCTCCCTAGAAAATATTTTGAAGTGGATTTTCCAATGATAGTTGCAAGAAAAATACATAATATCAAGTAAGTATATCGCTCACATTTACTGATATGATACTGGATATAATTTAGCTAAATGTCGTCAATTGGAAGCTATAAATTTTAATTATTTCACCTCTCTTCTGAGGAACTCTTCACACTCCAGGATTTAGAATAAAGGTTTGATTGTGCAGGCAAGTCGTACATGAGACTGCTCTACTACAGTTTCAATTTGGAGAAGTTGCTATGTGGAAACTTTAGGAAGGCAAGCAGACTTTATTCTTAATTGTATAAAATGTAGTGGGGCAGGGCAAACCTCAGGATGATCACAGGCAATTAAGTCTCTTCTATTAGTACTGAATACGTAATAAATTTTCAGGCTTGCATATTCAGTTAGATAGGATAGCTGGTACTGTGCCTGAATATTCTGTTTGAATGAATAAATTAAGTTTGTGGAGATACTTGAGTGTCTGGATTTCTCTTGAAAGAGTACCTCAGAACCATAAGAGTTGGTTATAAAACTCAACTGCAAGTCCAACCTGCAGACGTTTTTATTTCCAGTAGAGGGCAGAGGTATTCTCTTGTCTGTTTTTTTTTTTTTAACACATTTAAAAAATATATAAAAAAAAAAAATTGGAAGCAGAGTTAAACAAGCCTAACTGCTCAGAGATGCTTCTTCCTTCTTCCCACAGATCAAAACCTCCCCTGTCAAAACCTATTATAGAATCCCATTCAGGGGACTCTCTTCTAATAGGTGAGTCATCTTTAAAATAAGTCAGCAATGTACTGCAGCACTTTTAAAACTTTTCTGATCACTTTGTTCTGATATGTGGGCAGGCTTTTAATGTTTGAAACGCTGTTTGGACAGAGAATTGGGAGGGAAAAGAGGCTTTTTTCTTTTCTTATAAAATCCTGCCCATTTGCTCTGTGTCATGTTAGAAATGTCTTCTTTTGAAAATGTTTTATTCTGCCGGAAAGTTTTGCTGTTTTTTTTTTTCTCTTGTATGTCAGTTAACTTACATTTTCTTCTCTGTCACGGAAAAGGAAGAATGCTACCGATGGTCAGATATACTTGACTAAAATATCTCAGTGCTTTCCTCATGTTTTCCATCTCGTTAAGAGCACAGGTCTTTACATTTAGCAGTCTTCACAGAAGTAATACAGCCTACAAAGTCAATTTGCAGGAGCCGGTGGCACTTGTTATACTTGGGTATTTAAATAAGAGGATATTACACTCAGTTGGTGTTATATCGTTCTACTGTCTTGGCTTACAGCCACATTAGGCTTGTGTCAAGATTAGTTTAAATTTGTGAAAAAAAAAATGGATTCTGTTGAGCTGTGTTTTCAGTGCCCAAATTGCAGATACTGCACTGTAGCTTCTTTTGGACCACTTAGGAGGAGCAGTAATTAGCTGCATCTATGATGGCAGCTAGTTTGCATTAGCAGGTGTCACTCTAAAACAGAGCTGGAAGTCTCGTGTTTCCTGTTATGGTGAAATCTACAAGTGCTTTTAATAGGCATAGTCCTAGCTGAGAGGCTGGAGGGCTTGGAGGAGCCCTCTAAAGAGAGAGAGTGAGAAGCTGTGCTCATGCTGCCAGTGGCATGCTGTAGGTGCTCACTCCAAGGCTTGTTTAGTGCGTGAACTTTGATCAAGAGCACTGCCACACGCTGACTGAACTGCATATTTATGCATACCATGAACATTTTATTGCTGCATATTAGAGAGTTGTAATTTAGCAAAACTTCAGATGTCATTTGAATGTCAGGATTCTCTGCTGTTCATTCAGGTTTCAAAAGATGAAAGCCCAATGCACCATCTCAGAAAAAGACCAAGTACCGCTCTGTTTCGGTAGGAGACCTTGTAAGTGTGTGATACAATGAGATATGCTGCATAAGTACTCTTAAAAAAGCATTAATACAAAGCTAATCAGAAAGGTTTGATAGCGTTTGTGTTACTGAATAGCTCTGTAGATACCACTTGTACAGCAAAACTACTGCTAAGTTACCAAGTTGCAGCAGTGTATTGCAATCAAAACCTGCTAATTAACAGGTCACTGCAGTTGTGAACCTACTGGAGTGGCTTATTTCTTTAAAGTTTTTCTTGTTCTTTCTCAGTGCTGGGCATTAATGCTTTAGAGTAGGAATTTCAGTGTAACCAGCTTGGTGTAGGTGCTACCATGGTGTGACCTTTGGGCTGTAGCACAGTACCTGCATATATTCGGAGACAGCGAAAGTCTTCTGTGGAATGCCAGCTTGGACTGGCACTCAGTAACCACGGATGAGATTGAGTGAAATCCCTGTGGGAACTCTCAAGGACGCATTAATGGAACTGCTTCACATGGAAGTAACACCAGAAGAGGGTGTAGAATGAGCAGACAAATCAGTCGGATGAATCTTGCCTGGTCCTAAATCTTTCTTACAGCTCTAAAGGAACTTGACAAAGTGTGACCTTATACGGCTGTTAGAATAACTCTGTGTTCTGGGAGTCGTAACTGTCAGGATGGTTGTGATGGGCAAACGGGGCATAATGAAGCAGCGCTTCCAGATAGTGAAATTGCTCAGGATTTTTGAATCTTGGGTTTGGTGGTTGGTTCTTTTTTTTCTTCCTTTTTTTTTTTTTCATTTTTCCTCGTAAATCAGATCCGCACCACTGTCTCTTGTGCACAAGGAATAATTTCAGAAGCTTTCGAATTCATTTCTTGAGTTGCTGTAATAACCATTGACGTGACTCTTGTTCTCACTGCTTTTCCCCTCACGCTAAATGTTTTCATTTTATGGAACCTAGTGCTTTTTTGGCTTCGGGGCAACATTTGTTTTCTCCTTGCTGTTTTTACAAAGAAGTGGCAGCAAGGCTTGCAATTCAGGGATAGATATTTGTGGCCTCTGCCCTTGAATGCAACAGGATGGCACTTGTCATTGAACAGCTTTGCTGTTTCCGAGGGAATGTCAGATCTCCAGGGGAAAGCAGTGAATTTGTGCAGTAATTTGACATTGCTGTGGCAGTATCAGGTTAAATTGTTTTCAAAGTTCAGTGATTCTATCTGGTTTATGATGCTGTTGTGAGTGTCAGGAATTTAGTACTCCACATTTTGCTGCCTTGCGGGTGCAAATTATGTTTCAATGAACTATTACCTTTGTGTCGCTCATACGCTTTCTGACCCTGTCTTGTCCAGCTTGGGAGTTGATTGTTTTAACTTGCTTTTTCCTACATTTCCAACTTCGCTTGTGACTCAACACAAACATCAGGGGTGTTGCTGTTTTGGTGATTTGTATGCCTTGCGTTGAGGATGATCCTGCTCTTGCAGGACAAGCTAAATTTCTTTGTGTTTTTGACGTATACCCTCTTTTGATGTTGTAGTTACAAACAACCCAAATGAAACAAACACTGTGTCATTCATGCCTGTGATCCCGCAGCATGGTTTGTTGTAAAGCTGTTGTTTATAAAGCTGCCAGAGATAACTTAGCATGAAAACGAATGTGAAGAAAGCAGTTTGAGTGAATAGTATGCTGTCTCTTGGAAAATCTTCAGGAAATGTTATTTGAGAGCAATTTGAGAAGAGATTAAGAAAAGAAAACTCTGAATTCTTGCATTGTAAGTGCTGTGCTTCGTGCTCCTGTGACTCTATAATGCTGCTTCAGTAGACAAATTAAGATAGGGAGTGAGTGTCTGAGGGCCACCATAAAACAGAACATTTATTTGCTGGTAGCATGTTTCTGTAAAGGGAAACTTTATTGTAGTAAGGTCAAAAGGCAAATATAAGCAAATCCTGCTACCATTCAATAGCTGTAGTGATGTCTAGTTCAAACTACTTGTTTTGTTACTTTCGTGGCAAAAATCACAGAAAATACACATGCAAGTGGTATGATCAGGGCCAAATGTATTATGCGTGATGCAGATAACAGAAGTATACACAGGGGCTGAGAGGAGCCTGTGTTGGACTGATGGGCTGGGTTGGAGTGGTGGGGGGAGTTTTATCTACCTCATCTGCGGGGAGCTCACTGTGGGAGGCGCCTTCGGAGGGGTGAGGTTATAGTAAGAAAAATGTTTGTTTCTTTTAAGCACCAAAAATTTGATTCAGTTAAAAAGAACCTTCTTGTTCATAAGAAAAAAATCAGTGAATACCGCATGACTGTGCTACCGAAGTGTTTTTTTTTTCCTCTCTCAGCTGCTCTGTAGGTAGGCAGCTATTGTGACATACACTTGCACCAACGCTACTTGGTCAGGGTAGCAGCGTATTTGCAAATTTTCATATTTAGAACATCAAGCTATATGCTGAAGTAGAAATTGGTGCCAAAGACCATGAAGTAGGATCACGTTATTTTCTGGGGCATTTATGACCATGCTCCGACTTTTGGCCTCCAGGCTGGGAACAACGGCAATTCCAGCTATCATCAGCTTTCATTGCCTCGCAATAAGTGAGTGTCTGCTATCTGTATGTGAAATGCTGGAGCAGTTGTCAGTTGGATTTTAAAATGTTGAAGAATTTTGCCTAGTTAAGTTTGATCTCTTCATCTCTGACTTTATATATAAGGGGATATTTTTTGTGCCATTTATAGGCCAAAGGTAGAAGCTGGTAGAAAATCTTACACAGAATTTTAGAAAAGGCTCGGCCGAAACTTTTTCCTCAAACTTTTTTTTCCACCTCTCTTTTTGCATTTTGAAATCGACTTGTGCTAATTTCATATCCTTCCCTAAGATTTCCTCCAAAAGTATTGATCATAAATGTTGACGTATATGAATTATGGAGATATTTAATGAGGTGCTGTCAGATACGTTTCAAATGAACAATTTTTAGCAATTGTATCAACTTTTGTATGATGTGTGTGCAGCTCTGCCTCAGTTTTCATCTGCGGTTGTGTTTGCCAACAGCCATCAATGGAGAGCTGAGGGATGTTGGCAGGGAAATGTGTGGAGAAACAAGTATGTTCTGTTTGAATGGACCAGAGAAGAACCAGGCAGCCCAGATACTGGAAACAGAAGTAAAGTGATTGCATTTGGTGTAAAATGCTTTTGAAGAGAAGAAGAGAATCCGTTCCTCATCAGCTTTCTTCACTTTTTTTAAGTTTCTGCTGCTGAGAGTCCTGTGCATTCTTAAAGACATAGCCAAGCATGAAGCATACTTGGATTTAAGGTTTAAAGAATATTTCCACTGAGCCAAATAACCCTTGAGGAAAACTGTTTTGTTTTTGTTTTTTTGTCCTGTAGATAACTTGAAATCACCAGGCTATGGTTAGGTGGCTGTTGGTTTTCACTTGCCCCCAGCCCACATCTCCAGGAACAAGTAAATGTTTGCTTAGCACTGAGGATCAGCCAGCTTACTTTAGCCATCCCTTCTTCTGCCCTGTCACGGCATAGCTGAAGTCCTGTGGTTCGTGGTGTATACAGGCATGTTAAAAACAATGTTAGTAATTTTGATGAAATTTGAACCATTGTAAAGGACAGTTTTAACCTACAATTTGAGAGGCTTTGTTCTTTCCTGTTCTTTGGTTATAGAAGCTCACACTTATGGTATGAGCAAAAGACGCTTATTTCTACCTCTGGTGAGGTGTTTGTAGTACGTCTGTTGCTGGGTCAGTTGAAGACTTTTGCAGCGTATTTCTGGTCATACTGAATGTACCAGTACGTCCACATCAGTGCAGCTGGACAAGAAGATGGCATTAAATTCATACTAATTGTGATGGCTTGACGCTTACTTTGCTGTATCTCTGGTAAGCAAACAAATCACTATCTGAGTTCTTTCCTGTGCGTGGTGAGGTTCTTTAGGTGCCATTATCGTGGCCTTGATACCATAACATAAAGAGAAGGGTGTGGGAAGCAGTAAAGCTATTACAGAGCACGCACACAGAAAAAAGCCTTGACTGAAAATGTCGAACCACTCGCTGCACAACTTCCCCTCTCCGTAACTCTGCACAAACCATTCTGATCTCTGTGCTTGTTTGGAAATGTTGCTAGAAAAACAATTATTGTGGCTTTCTAGAGCCTTTTCAGAGTTGGTCTCTTGAAAACTAAATGGAGCTCCTTCTCCTAGAATGTTTGAAGTACTGTTTAATTCAATGAATTGCTTTTTGTTTTTTTCCATATTTTTCCTCTCTCAGAATGGAAAACCTTTTTCACATTGTCTCTTCAGCCACTCGGCTTCTCTTTCACCCAGCTCTTGACATCTGTTCTGATACTGCGGCTCAAGAGCTGTGTTTCTGCCACAGGTTCCCAGGCAGAGCTGTGCCAGAGCAAGTGACAGCTTCTGCAGATGGATGCTGGCTGTCCGTTATGAGACCGCTTCAAACTCTGTTCTTGTTGTTGTTTTCGTCGTTTCTCTCCCTACTGTTTAGCTTGCTTACTTTACTGTTTGCTCGGACATCCAAACAGTAGGAAGGGAAGGTTGCTTGCTATTCTGTCCTCCCATCTTCACTCCAGTAGTACAGCTCTTGAGTTAAAGCTAAAGCACGAAAGAGCAATCTATCATATTCCGACAGAACCTTGCTTCTTTAAGGGTGGGTTAGATACTGGACTTGTGATGTGCTTTCTCTGCGGGCTGGGTTTATAGAGCTGAGTTGATTGCAACTGGTTGTCACAATTACCAATAGCAAGATACTCATGTTGCTACTGGCTTCCTTACAGCTTTGCTAGTATAGCAAGTGCCTTCTGGCTTTAGTATTATTTCCCCCTTTGCGTTGGGAAACCTTTATCAAAGCTTGCTTACCGCTGTATCCTGGGCTGAACATTTACATCTCAGAATATCTTTTCTAATTTGACTCCTCGCATGTAATACCATTGCTAGACCATACGAGAAGGCTGAACTAACTTTTTTGGCCCCCGATCATGTCTGATACCCATAGATGTTATATAATGTATGTGTTGTTAGTTTATATAACTGTATCGCTTGTTAATTTTTGAAACATTGTTAGTCTCGTTTTTCAGAAATTAGTGAAGGAAGTAAGAAGTCTATTGGGTCACCTAAAAAGACTCTAAAAAGAAAGCAAATACCCCTGCATTTAATCTTCATTCTTTTTTTCCTCTCTGCATTCCTTGAAACCATGGTAACAGATAGGTTATCCTGTCTGCATTATAGCGGCTACAGAGTAGAAGATTAGGTGTTTGGCAGAGTCTGATGCTAATATAACACAATCTGAAAACTACAATAATCTGGTATGAGGGAAATTAGTGTTTTTAAAAGAAGAGTTTTCAGTTAATTATTAGGTATAACAGATCAAACTTCGACTTCGTATTCATATGTTGATGAATATTTTAATTTATAATTTCAGCATACCTCTTATTTGTAACTGTTGGTTTCCAAATTTTGAACTTGCAGATTCTCACAGCCTAGACTCCAGTCGTTATTCCATAGTAGGAGCAGATCTTCGTTTCTCATCAGATCTGGAGGAAAAGCTAAAGAAACATAACTTGGACATACAGTAAGGTTTCTTTATTGTTACTGTTTTTTTTGATGAGAGCATATGGAAGCAGACTGGTGAGAGTAAAGTCAGGCTTGGGCATACAGTATCTGCATCCAGTTCTCATTATGCTATTTCCATGGTTACCTTTTCCTGAGCCCTTTGAGCAGAAGGAATTGTGCAGACACCTCATGCAGCCTAACTGAACTATTGCAGAGTTGTTCCTTCTGTAGTCCCTCCTGCAAACAGCGTTTTCATCACCTATGTATCAAAATATCATGAGTTGTTTTTTTAAGGGTGGAGTTTTTATTGATTCAGTTGTATTTTTTTTAAAGATGACTTATGGGAGTACCTAGATCAGTACCTAGGTCTTCCAGCCCTATTTTTATGGGCATGAGTCAAGATTTCTAGGAGCTTAGCTGGAAAAATGAAGAATAATTCGGTCAATGTTATTTTATTTTTTTTAGAGTTTTATCTTTGTAATTATTTTCTATTGCCTCCACTTAAAATCTATATTGTTCCCTAGACCTTTTGGTGAAGTGATTGCTATGGAGTTTTTTGAGAACTTAACTCTGGAAGCTAATGTCTAGCATTTTATTGTTCAAGCATTAGGCTTCTGAAAGGGCCAGGATTTAAGTTTTTAAAGCAGATGATGGACATACCTTTCAAATATAAGATATATATAAATAGCGGCTATCTGGATGGGTGGGAGAGAGCATATGGGAAAGCAGAATGCATCAAACTGCCATTTAAATCTTTACATTTTCGTCTTCTGAAATCTTGTCTTGCTTGTCTGTATTGCTGCTCCTTGTGGAATTTCTCCTTCTTCTAGTGACTTTTCTTTTTCCTGTTGATTTTAACAAATAAAAGAAAATTCTAATTCCAAGAAAAATCACTCGTGTAGATGTCTGTTTTGGTGGTGTGGATTTTGTTATTTTTTTGTTTGCTTGTTTCTTGTGGATGGAAGAAGAAGAGACAAAGTGCAAACTACAGATTGCATTTTGATCGATGTTAGTACATGAAGCTTTTTTACTTATATCAAACAAATTTGTCTAATTATAGTTCTTAAAAAGTTTTAGAAAAAAGAGTTTTTCTCTTCACTTTGTACTTTAATCCTAATTTTGCTGATCTGTTAAAATTGCACGGATTGTGTCTATAGGGTATGGTTCTTCTCCAAAATGATTTTTAATATGCACTTCAGTTCCTGCTGCCACAGTTCAGAGATCGATTACAGGATACACATTCTTCTGTATTCATTGCGTGGCTCGCTTAAAAGAGATCGTTTCTTAATATCTCAGTTCTGGAACCAGGGGAGTCCTCTGTGATTAATTTGTTGGCTGCTGGAAAACCCAGTTCTAGTCAAACTGATGAAGTGATTTCATTCAGTCTTAAATGTCTAGTTCATAATAGTGGAGCTCTTTTAAGAATTTGGGGGGCATGAAATTACTTGCCAATAATTCTTGTTCTTTTGCTAGAAGTGATTCTCTTGGTTTTTGTTTTACAGTTTGCCAACGCTTCTGATAGCAGAGTGTGTGCTGGTTTACATGACACCCCAACAATCTGCAAATCTCTTAAAGTGGGCAGCAAGCACTTTTCCAGTGGCGATGTTCATAAATTATGAGCAGGTAAAACAAAAATGGCATTTTTTGAACTGCATTATTGACATAAAAATTGTTCTCAGAAGTGGGAGTTCTGCTTGTAAAATGAGTTGTCCATATCCTTTTCTATTGACAACAGGTTCTGCTGAAGTTCTGTGTTAATGTGTGGTATCTTGTCAATCTGTTATCTCATTGTAATGAATACACGACTATTCTGAAAGGTGATTTGCTGGACTATATTGAACCAAAAGAGCTAGGCTTAATCCATATGTGGGTGAAACCATAGAATATTAGTTTAGATAAGACAGAGCTAAATGAAATGATGCTGAATATTGACGATGAGTTCATAGCATTAGATAATCACCTCTCTTGTGTTTGGCAAAGGGGAGCAAAAATCATATCAGCATGAACTTAGCTTTTCTGTGTGCTAGTAAAACGCTGCCTGGAGGGAACTAGGTAGCTGCAGGAGTTAGTAACAGGATCTTCCATATTGTAAGTCACTGCTAGGGAGCTAAACCAGGTTGTGAACAACTTAAAGCAGAGTTAGTTTTCAGCGCACAGTCCCTGTGCCCACAGGGGAAGTAGTATTGTTATCATTAGACCAGCACTCAGTGGTAAACATGACATAGCTGAGGAGGTTGTGGCTGTGGGAAATGAGACCTAGTTTAAGAATGGGAAATTTACTTTTAAGTTATCCTGTGCGTTTTATGACAGACAATTAGAGAGTTTAACCAAGTTACTGCTTTTCATTGCGATTACATTCTTTTCGGAAGGGGGAACACTTTTGTCTCATTCTCTACCTGAGGTGAATATGACGGATCGGTTTGGACAGATCATGATTGAGAACTTGCAGAGACGACAGTGTAACCTGGCGGGAGTGGAAGTCTGCAGATCCTTAGAAGCTCAGGTAATAGAGCACAGAGCTCTGGGTGTGTTCAATAGCAAATTTACTTTATTTGTCTTCAAGTTCCGTGTACACTCTAAGGCTCAGAGCAGTAACTGAAGCAGGTGTGGGGTGGGGCAACTGCTACCTACAGGAAACCCTTCTCCATCTGCTTTACAGTGATTCCCTGCTGTTAATGTTGTGGTTGCTAGATAACCAGTTAGCTTCTGCAATTGTGCAAAAACTGCAGTAGATCAGAGCACAACTCTATCTAGCTCACTGCCCTCTCAGTAGAGGTTAGCAGCAGATGCTTAGAAAAGGGTATAACAGCTCTTCAAAGAACAGGTCAAGCAGCTGCCCTACAAAATCCTTAAGGGGAAAAACTTTTCTGGTATCATGTCCTCGAGTCTTCTGAAAACTGTCCTCCTTGTTTATTTTACAGAGGGAACGATTGCTGTTAAATGGCTGGGAAAATGCACATGCCATTGATATGATGAAAGTGTACAGCTTTTTGCCACAGGCTGATGTCAAAAGGTATTGCTGGTAGCTCGCTTGCAGCCAAAAGTCATCTTCACACACCATTTCCAAAACATTTTATGCCAATATGTAGTACGGGATCCCCTCATATATCAGAGGGTAGCTGTGTGCAGATGCTAGCTAGCTAGGCAGAACATGTCCGAGTCTGAGGTTTCTGCAGAGCCTTAAGGATAATGCCTAGAGCAACACAAGTGATCCAGAGGGTTATCTCTGTAAGGAGTAGACTGCCAGTGGTAATGATTTATTTCGGTGAGGTATAAAGCATCTCATGACAGAAATTTGCAGATAAAAGATGCTACAGAAGTGCTGTGTTTTTACAGTACCCAGGATGTTTCTTGTGAACATCCAGCCTCCACAACACCAGATGGGTGAGGCGGAGTCCTAGGATACATTCGGAACAGGCATCCACTTTTCATGTCCCCAAGGCGGAGATGACATCCATGTGTTTGCTCCAGTCTTGTAGGCCTACGTAAGATTACTTACCATTTGTTTTTTTCTGCTACAAGTGGGTGGAAAATGGCCAGTTATGTTCTTCCTTCCTTTTCATATCATGTTCATGAGCTAGATTGCTGGGTCTGTACACGGTTGAGTACAGAGTGGGTATAAGTAAAGGCTGTTTGCACTGGTCAGTAGTCTGCATTGATTTTGTTATTTTTTTGCATTAAAGAAATGCTAAAAAGGGGGATTTTTTTTAGTGAGTAACATTTAGGTATGTAACGTGAAATGTGAATTGCTATGAGCATTACCTGTTGTTTGAATTAGCTAAGCAACTCCCCTTGGTCAAAATAAATATTTACATATAGGGATTTCTCAAATTATGGAACTGAATGGGTGAAACTGAAAATCATAGGTTGTTTAAATAGGAATTATGACACTAGGCTAATGTACAGTGACACAGAGAGGAGCACGCCATGTTAAACTCTTTAAAGCAAGGACAGCTTGGGAGAGGTTTTCTCGCTTTGGTGAAGTGGAAAACATTAAAAAATGAAGAATCCTTGGTAGAGACCATTTTAGGGAAAAAAATCCTCACATCTTATATGTACCATTTGGTTTGTGTTTTGTCATGAGCTCATGTGGGAGAGTTGTTAGGAACTGCATTGGTGTACCCATCACTCACCAAGACATAATATGGGCTTGTTGTGATTGTGTGGAGAAAATACTATCTTCGACTGTTAGCTGTTATCCTTTGCTAAAGATGAATCTCATTCCATTAGTCTGTAACTACCGTCTCTACATAAATCCAGCAAGACCAGATACATGTAGTAAAAGGGGTTAGAAGAGAAATGCTGGTATTCCTGAGAAATTACACAGACTAATCCTGGAACATTAAATTCCTGGGATTGGAAGTTAAAAACGTCTCATTGTTTCATACATTGACGACAAAGCCTAGCAGTGGTGGTATCTTCATTATGAACAAATATGTTTATTTTACTGTAAAGATAACTGCTTTATTGGCTATGCCTTTCAATTCTCTGGAGTGAAGAAGTGTACATTAAAAACTGCCCTGATACTCCAGTTTAAATCACATGTTTTTTGTTTCCACAGAATAGAAGAACTTGAATTCCTAGATGAAAAGGAACTGTTTGAACAACTAATGCAGCACTACTGCATCTGCTGGGCCTCAAAAGACAGCAGTAACCTGGGTAATGTTCTCCAAGATCTAGGAGTTGACCCTTCACATTGAAATCTTACATGGAAAAACGGGGACTACGTCCCATCAGATGTATGACAGAAGTATCCTGTAGCTGGAATGGGTTCTGCTTCTCTGGGGCTGTGAACACCTCCTAGATGGTGACAAAGGACTGTTTCTCCACTGTCTTCTGAGGGTTTGTATAGGCATCTAAATTGCCTAACTCAAGCCTGTTCAGTACAGGGGAGTTTGAATTTTTATACTGAAAGTTGCCGTATGGGTTACTTTAAATAACTGCCTGCTTTATACTATCAGTGCTAATTGAAAGGATTACAAATCCTATGAACGTAAAGTACCATATGGGCACACAGTATATAAAATCACGGTGTCCTGACAACATAAAAATAATTTTCTGCTACTTAGTCCAGTCTTCTGCACTGTCCCCATTACATCCATCTAAGGCTTAAGTGTTCCATCCTGGGAGAAGAAATTCCCCCTGAAGTTATTAACTCTTTTAGATGTTCCTTTGTTTTTTAAAGCTGGTAAAGCGAGATCTGCAATATCCCATTGCTGTTGCTGTAACAGAGGTGCTAGCTTGTGGTGGCGTCAGCTGATCTGAATCCTACAACTTTGTCAGTATTGAGTTACAGAAATGCACAATTTTCCTTTGTTTTCTGATTGCTGTGAAGTCATGACTGTGCTACAGGACTTATTTCTAGAGGAGCTAAGCACAACAAATTCACCTACTCATAGTAGCTAGCATCCCTGGGATCTGCAGCATTATTCTTTGCTGTGATTAGAGAAGTATTTAGGACAATTTTGTGTACTGAGGTTAAATGGTGCAGCGTACCTTAGAAGTCAGAAAAAGCAAATCTCAATCAAATGTGTAATGCCTGGGCATGCCTCAGTCTAAAGCACTTTTTCTTTATCCAGTGTGAACTCATTGCCCTCATTAATGGTACTTGTCCCAGCTTTCTCTTCTTAATTCCACGAGCAGACTCTTACTTCTGTCAACAGTCTGTATTGCTCTTTCTGCCACAGATAACCTCAGTGTTCCTTCAGATTGGCTTATTCAGATCAACTGCTGAATTGCTATGAAAAAAAAAGTTTAAAATTGCAGATCAACTTGATTCCTAGTTTCCTTTCCTGCCACCAAATCTTTAGTATTTGTTTTAAAACCAAAACAAACCTCAAAGCATCCTACTTTCTGTATCTATCTTAATAGTGAAATATGGGTGGTATAGGTATAAACAGTTGTTTCTCCTCCCATGCCCCCACCCTTTCTTTTCTTTTAGGTCTTGCAGATATCACCTTCTAATGTACTTGCTCGAAGGAAGCCGTGGGCCCAGAAGCCGCAGCTACTGCCTTCTGCTTGAGACGAGATCACAGAAATGATGGGACTCTGCATGTGCCAAGTTCAGTCTGCTCATCTGTGTAAGCAGTGCCAGTAAAGAAAACGACTGGTGCTGCTCATGTTGACTCTCCTGTTGGCTTTTGGTAGTTTTAACAATTTTTTTGGCCCATTGTGAGCAATTGTTACGAAGCAAGACTCACTTCCCATTCCTGGATATCTCTAATGACAGACTTTTATAAGATGTTGGTAATTCCTGTTTAAAAGCTCACCTTCCTTAGTTTAAAACAGAAAGTAAAGTGTTCTTGGATTATATTATTCCCCTCTTTCATCTTTGTGGATGTGTAAATTGTATTTGTGACAGGAAGCTGAAAAAAAAGTTGGTGAGCTGCATTACTGGATACCTCTTTGCACTGTGCACGGCTGATCATGAAAATTAATTTTTGTTCATTTTCGTTCTGTTCAGGTTTAACTTTTATGAAGTGTTACCCTATTAGCTTTCTCCAGGCTTTTACTGTTGCTACGAGGCTGTCATTATATTTGGTCTGTTTTTGTATGGGAAGAAGAAGAAAAGGGACCGTGATTCTTGTTCAGTGATGTACAAGAAACTGGTAAAGCAGATTTTATTTAACTGGATAAGACTTAGCTTGGCAGGTCAACATGGGAATTGTAATGGTAAGAAAGAAATTAATCTACATTTGAACTGCTTCTGGCAGTATCTTTACGCCAGTGTCTCATTCTTCTTTCTTTCCCCTTAAAAGAAATGAGGAAAATCCCAGCAGCAACAAAACAAACAAACCTGCCCTATTGTTTGGAATTGAATCGTGCAACCTTCTGATGAGAAAAATAATAAATGTTTAATATTTATAATTTGCCTACTGTCTTACTCAAAAATTACTTATTCATTTCTATTTTAGTGATGGTTTTTCCTTTGCCAAATGCCTCAACAAGAGTATTTTATTTTTAAAAGTAGTTGCAAGCATAAGCAGCCATTTTAGTATGCTGTGTGCCGTGTGAATTCCTGTAGCGTACAAGTATCTGGCTTTGGAAATAGTTGATATGGGTTTGGACTAGGGAAGGAGGTTATTGAGATTCCAGAAAAACTAAACACTTCTTAGAAGTGACAGTCAGTTTTGGAGGAACAGAAGTAGGAAAAGAAATGGCCTTTACTTTGCTGCCCTCCTCTCACAGTCAAGTACCAATTTTAGTCACTGGTAGCTACAGGCTGCCTGCTGTAATGTTTGTATCAAGCTGATTTCGTAAATGACAAGGCACAGAAATACAGTATTTGCTCTGCTTGGTCTTTGCTAAGTGTTTCCCAAAAAGAAGAGATGGATCCTCTGTGCAGCAATGAAAGGAACTTAAAAACTTTTGCTTTCAAGATAACGATCATAATAGTATGCTTATGCCTGCGCTTTCTACGTTTGGGCTTAGCTGTGCCCTTCTGCTGAGAGGCATGTGCAGGCTGTCTTGGTCTGCGTTAGTGTTGACCCTTTCTCTCTGCAGATGCAGACCGGAAAGGTGTGGCTCATTTTTGCACCTTGCCATCAAAGTTCCTTCTTTTACACAGAAGCTACAGCCAGAGACTATAAAATTTGCCATTGGATGGTTTTCCGTTGTAGTTGCTTCCTGTCTAGATTGGAAAAGTAGACTTGCTGAGCCTGTTTATTGTGAAGCAGGGGGCAGTTAGCCTGCTGCGCTTAATGGCCTGCAGCTTCTGGCTTTTTTTTTTTCCTTTGTTTTGTTTTTGTTTTGCGTTCTGGTTTTACACTCTTGTTACTTTGAGATTTTGAATCTTTCTGTGTGTGTGTCCTTGTACTCTGTCATACCAACACAAATCCAAGGAGCTAAGTTCGACAAGCATCTATGAATCTGTCTTAATTCGATCTGAGTCCTTCAAACTTACTGCCTAGCTAAATGTGGCATCTTTGCCAGAGACCTGGGAAAAGATGAAAGCGTTGTGGCTCCATGCCCATCTTCAGTATACAGTTCCTCCTGGCTCTCTGTGTGGCTGTGCAAAGAGTAGATATTCATCTGGCATAGGGAAGAATACTGGTATGCAACTGCTTTCTTGCTGCTTGCCCCTTCAGAAGGCTGGTGCAAGAAACTGGCCTCTAAAGGTCCGCGAGTGAGTACTGAAACCTTAATTTGGGTAAATACAATTCACTGATACTGCCAAAAGACAGGAGTATCAGAGTCACAAGGGCAAAATTATATGAATAAAATGTCATTTGAAACACTGCCAGTGCAAAATTATATCTGCAGTTGCTACTCAGCATAAAAATTGAAAAGATTCCTTATGGAAACACCTTTGTCCTCCCTCTGTGTTCTGGTTTTATTTCAGAGACTGACAACTGCAAGGGCTTGCAAACTCTAATGGGACAATGACAAAATGGCAATGGCCTGTTTCTAGGCTGAGATACAGGCTTTAGAAAAGGTAAAAAGAACTCAATCTCAGTCAGTTCTGCTGTATTTCCAGAAATTGTTTCTCCTCTTCTGCCGTTCGTCACAGTTGGATCAGCAGTTTGTTTTTTACTATGGATGTGCTGTCCATGAGGCCAACCTAAATTTTCATAGAAAGATGGCTCTGATTCTGCTGAGGGTAATGGCAGTCTGGTAAAGGTTTCCTTGTCAGTTCTGCTCACGTGGCTTCGTGCTGCCCAGAAGCTTGCGTTATTGGCACCTGAAGCATGGTTACTCCGCAAATGTGCTCGGCCCTGATCTTTCTAACTGCTGGTCAGGCCTTGAGCTGTCTGAAATTGTGATGGCTTTATAACACGTGGTCTCTTCACTGGCAGTTGTTTTCGTCTGGGTTTTTGTTGGTTTTATTGCTTTCTTGGTCATTTTCCTACATTTGAGGAGATATTAAAACTTTCTAAAAGAACTATTATATAACATCTTTATTTAGGCTGGGATTCTGAGGTGTCACCTCCGTGCCCCTTCACCCCCAGCCCTATTCCTTTACCCAACAGCTATTTTCCCAAGTCTGAAAATCCTGTAAGTCTTTCCTATGGATGCTGCCCCCTTCTGACTTTTTTTGAATTCATCAGTACCGCATCTTGGATCGTGCTGCAGACCATTAAGCTGCTTTTCTTGCTTTTAATGAGCTTATAGCATACGAGGCCCTTCCACCTACAGATACTGACTCACGAGAGCTTTGCTACTGTGGGGTGTGTGTGCTGATTGGGAAGTCGCTTGCTAGATCTAAGACATAACGTTATGAAAGCATGAGTAGAGGTTGGGCACTTTATTGGTTGTTTCAATTTGTAAGAAACAGTAAAGTGCTCCTGAAAGAGAAAGCAGTAAATGTTTTACCTCTTCCCCAATCAGAGTAGACTGTAGCACAGGGGGATTGTGGTTGAACTGGGATCTGTTGTTCGACCAGCTGGTTTTCTCTACTTGTAATTCCTTTTGCTTCAACTGAGCTGAGATAATGGAATTTCATGCTTTTTTTTTTTTTCTTAAATCAGGAGAATCACTGTCATTTGGGAGTAGGCTCGTGTCTTCTTTGTCCTCATAGTCTGCATTAACCATGTTGCAGATGCCTTTCCATCATCTGGAAACGAGCCATGCTAAATCTGTAGCGCTGCTGGTGGCTGACAGGTGAGCCTGCTGGAACAGAGCGCGGTGGTGGCTCTGCTCTGCCATTGCTTTTCAGCCATCAGGAATCAGAATTCATCTCCTTTCCAGCCTCATCACATACCTAACCGTCCTTGAACATATCTGATGTTCTCTCAAAATTCCGCTTCTAATGTATTTAAAAGCTAGTTCCTACTTTCTCATATATTCATATAGATGCAATTTTCTTCCTTGCAGTTTATGGAATAAGAATTTATTAATGGATGACTAACCTCACAATGTTTGAGACTCCTCTGTACAGCCTTGACAAGATACCTGATTCTGCCTGCAGTACTTTTTGATGTTCTTCTCCTTGATCTCTGTCCCCAGACAGCTCCAATCTGGCTTGCTGGCGTTAGCGTTACCTGGACTGAGTGCCATACAAGCACCCAGTGAAAGATGGTGCCCATCCTGAAAAACCCCTTGATTTGAACTGATGTGCAAAAAGCACCTGAAATAGCTGAGCCAAAGGCGTTTAAATGTGAATATGGGGGAAACAAGACTGTGTAGTGCCACAGCTCATAGTTAAGTCTGACAAGTTATGTGACAGTTAATATCTCCTTTAGTAAGAGCCATGGTTTAAAAAAGAAAAAAAAAAAGAGAAAAGCTTTAAACACCCTTTGCACCGCAGGAGCCTTTGTACATTGACAAATGCTCTGTGGCAACAAGAGTATCCTGCTGATTTATTTTGAATCAAATGAGCAAATACGTAATTGCATGTAAGTCCCATCTATGCTATAAATTTAATATTGGTAAGATTCCCTTTCACAGCATATTCCTTGACCCTCCTGTAACATATCTTTACCTCAGTTTTATGAATGGCAGCCAAACTGAAGTCTCACCTGCTCTGGAACAAACCAATGTATTTGAACCAGTCACCATCTGAGGTGCAGACGCTGAATTGTTGCCTTTTGCATGTAAAAATGTTTTGAATGTAGCTCACTACAGGAGAAGGCATGTGCTCTGTCAGGTTTTTTGTCCCCTTGTTTGCCATGGCTTTAATCCTCTCTGTGTGAGGAGATGTCTCTGCTGGCATGAGGCAGATACCGGCGGGATTTCTGCTCACCCACTTCATTTTTAGGTCATCGCGTGATCCATTCATCTGAGGGAAGCATGGAAGAATGCAGCATAGGTGTGATAGGTGAGGTGGGATGAAAGGTGCGGTAGGTGCCCTGGCTGATCTTTGTCTTGCTGGATCTGACTTTCCATCTTGCAGCTGTCAGCTGAAAGGTTCCACATCCAGCCCAGAGATGGGAAATCAGTCCTGTAAGAACTCTTCACGAGTCTCCTCTGGCTCGGCTGCCAACTGTGGTAGAGAAAGTAGGTCACGTTGTGCTGCAGGGTTACAACAGGATCAAAAGAATTTGTGATACTCGGGGAGCTTGTGGGGGGAAGATGGGTGTGGGCAGTCTAGCTCTCATGATTATGCTAAGATAAATAAATCTTTCACCTCTCTTCAGGGAATATTTGGTTTTGGAGAGTGCCTGGTGGGGCTGAGACGATGCTACTTTGCTGGAAACTCACCAGCAGAAGAAGACAGAAGGGTTTTCTAGCCGAGAGAGATGGAGACAGCCTTTGCCTTCAGCTGCTTCTCGCTGTGGTCTGGGTGATCCCGCTTCTCGGCAGAGGCTCCCCAGAGCCGCACGATGTGCTTCTGCCTCTGTTTTCTGCATGCACCCCAGCCTTCTGCCCAGGCTGTTGGTACCGACAGAACAGTACAATTCACCCCTGCAAATGGGTTGTTGAGAGAATAAAAAAAAAAAAAGAATTATGCTTGGGCAAGCTGCAAGGGGAGAGTCACCTGCAGAGCAGCCCCCTGCAGCGCAGCAGCTCGGTCTGTTCCCCTCGCAGTCCCCTTGCCCGCTCACAGCTTCCCCAGCTTCCTGAAGGACTTTCGTCAGGTGCTGCCTGCGTGAGCTCAGGTTGTCTTCGGTGGGGTGAACGGAGCGGAGCCAGAGCCACTTTGTGCTGACTGGAGAGGCCGTGAGCCAAAACTGGATGGCCGCCCCACCCCTAGATAAGGGCACGGCACTGTCATTTTTGCCACTAGGGTACCTCCTGTCAGCCCTAAATTTAGCTCTGGTCTTCACGCTATGGCCACACCTGTGTCATTTTGTGAAAGGTCGTTTAAAAGCACTTCACATACTTTCCTCTGTCTTACTGAATGTGGTTTGTGT
This sequence comes from Anser brachyrhynchus, assembly GCF_964034855.1. Classification (NCBI taxonomy): domain Eukaryota; kingdom Metazoa; phylum Chordata; class Aves; order Anseriformes; family Anatidae; genus Anser; species Anser brachyrhynchus. Next base: position 17,045,030 of record NC_137733.1, read on the forward strand.
GCCTGTGCATGTAGTGCCGGCAGGAGGTTGCGTGTGGACAGGAAAAGTTCCCCTGCAATCCTGTAATGCTGTTCCTTGCTCCGTCGCGAACTGGTTGTGGAGCACCTGAAAAGTCGCATCTGCCACCTGTCCTGCACCATGCGTCCCCCTGAGGGGACACATCCTGCTGGCCACGGAGCTGGGTCTGGGCAGTGGGGTGCTGCAGGGGAGATGTGGAGAGCGGGGGCCGTGGGAGTTGCTGCCTGCTCTTGCTCGCTGCTCTCAAGCGAGACACGCTTGGTGCTCCCTGCTTCGCCACGGGTCTGAGGCTGAGGAGCGTTATGCAGCCAGGGGTCTGAGTCCAGTTGCTGTGGCAAACCAAAGGGGTTGGAGCACGCATCCCCCACCTGCCTTTAAGGTGCCTGCCACAAGCTGTTCCAGGCAGATCAAAGAAAATCCTTGTGCCGGGTCCTGGGACTGATCCTCGCTCTGTCCAGGCTTCAACCACTGTTTAGGTGACAGAGCTCTGTTGTGCCTGTCTTACCTTCGAGTGACCCGGGCCTGAGCATTGCCTACTCACTTGTGAAAGATCAATAAGTCTCCTTCTGAAGAATTACATTAACTAATTCTTCACGGGAATTACACATCTCTTCATATCTAGGAACTGAATGTAAAGCAGTTGCTAGCTTAGCACATAACGTTTCAAGCTTCTCTGAAAAGTTACCAGTCCTTAATTTCATGCTTACAAGACTTCTCACTTCTGCTGCTGTGGCACAGGGAAACGGGGTCCCTGAGAACTGAAAGGCTCCGCTACAGCCAGCCCCACGGGGCACCCGCGGGAGCCCGGCGTTACCTGTTGCGGGGAAGATGCACGCACTGCACAGGGCTAGGAGCATCCTTCCCTTCGGTGAGAGCTTGGTGGATTTTAATTTTAAATATCAGGATTAAGGTCTAAGTATGGCTTCATCCTACTGGTTATTTTCCATTCTTTCTACCGAGTCTGCAGAACTGACCCAAATCTGTCCCCGTTTTCTAACAGAAAAAGGTAAGTCTGTCTTAGGAACCCTTGGAAATTTCCATCAAGCATTACTGTAGCAATCTGAAGTAAAGCTATTAGGCAACAGGATCTATAAATGAGCAGAGGTCAGCTAACCTGTGTTACTGCTACGAGATGCAAATAATACTGCAAGTTCTCATTCAGTAACAGTTGTGTAATCATTAGATTATCAGTCTCCAAGATAAATACTGTAAAGATAAGGCAGTGACAAGTGAGTTGCCTTTGCCTTCTTTATTGCTTTTCAAAAGTTGAACGTGGATGCTGGCTATGCTGGGGTCTTTCATTGCAGCAATGCCATCGTGCAGCCCCTAAATATTTTGTTGACAATTTTTATAGACATCCAGTCAGAATTCTGTCCCATCAAACATACCCGTGCTGATTCAGCAGACTTGAGGTATGCTCAGGTCCCGCAGCTGGGCACTGTCGAATGATAATGGTGCTTGAGTGCGTTCTGAGTCAAGTGTTTGTTTAAGTACTTCGAGTTTGGAATCTTTGAGTTGGGATACTGTTGTTCATATCAAAAAGCACGCAAAAGAAAGGCTGTGGATCTCCGTAATTAAGCAGGAAGAAAGAGAAAGAAACATTTTTGGGGGTGCAGGACTTAATAAAGTTGTTCAGACTTCTTTGTACAGATAGACGGACATGAGAAATGTCTTCTATGGTTCCTGAAAAGGATTTTTCTAAGCTGTTGCTTGTTTTGTATTGCCATTTCCTGTACTAATTGACACAGTTGCTGTTGTCACTTATTTAACAAATCCACATTATCAGTGCAAGCACAAACAAGGACAAAAATAAATGTCTGATAATATGAGCAGATTTATCTGTTCTTATCCCCACGCCTTTTTCCATGAGTGCAGATTGTATTAAGCTTGCTGAACAAACCTTATTTCCAAGCATTTAATCTTATCCGTGAGGGGCAAAGGGTGCTACGAGCAGGGCTGTTTTCTTCATGTGTTTGTAGCATCTCTGAGCAAAAGACAGGTGTAGGAGCAACCTCGTCTGAAGATTGGCATTGGGTAGTGTTGTGTTAAAACTGAGCTTAAATTGGGTCTGTAGTAATCTTGCTGCCTATTACCTAAATCGTATTATGCTGGAGAGTTGTAAGTCTGGGGAAGTCACTGTTCAGAGTAAACATAAAGGAAACCCAACGCCACCTCTGCCAACTCCTGATGATAAATATAGATCATTTATGTGGCTGCTGTAAACTGCTGATTGCATGGGAGTGCCCAGGGAGCCCAGAATGTGCTGGGGTGCCATTCCTCTCTGAGGACCGCTCACTCAGCAGCTCCTGGCTTTGCCCGGGGTCTTGCTGGAGATACAAATTTTCTGACCCTGCTGAGCAACCCGCAGCACTTTTATCCGCAGCATTGCAGGGCCGAAGGCTCCGTGCACCCCACAGCCGACCTGTGCTGGGTGCTGCTGCCTGGGGCTGCACGGGGCACGGTGCGGAGCCAAGCCAGTGCCAGGCTCGTGCACTGGCAGGAGGCACGCTGAGGATTTGTGCGCTCCAGAGCGCTTTAGGAGCTGCAGCTGACAGGTGCTGAAGAAATTTACACTGTTTTATCATTTTGTTTTAGTCTCTGTTTTTAAGGTTAACTTGAATTACAAATGGGGAGGGTTATTTTCCCTTGGAACCATTGTAACGCCGAGATGGAGAGATGAAAGAATAGCAGCATTCCCTGGGGTCCAGGAAGAAGGCACAACACTCCAAACTGAACTGTTTTGATCACAGCACATCAGCTATGGCCGTGCAGATTTTTCTTCCTTTCCCTAATCTTCCCAAACTAAATCAGTCAGGATTTTGCACAGTGCTGAAATTTCTGGAGCCAGTTTGCTCTGGCAGTCTCTCAGTCCCACATGGCAGGTACAGGCTGCCCGGGCAGCTCTGGCTGGCACATAGCGTAGAGCTTTTTGTCTGAAACTTGCACCAAGAGGCCAAAAAATCCCTCAATATTGTGCTTCTGCTCTGTTCGGTTTCAGTCCCGTGCTTAGTAAAAAATGATTTCTTTGTTGTTTGAATGTTGAGCATTTCCTCCCGAAGGCTCAGCCAAACATCCCTGCTCCCCAAACAATAATGGTAAATGTTTAAAAGCCAAGGACGCTGAGTTAATCTTCACTTTTGGATTGTGACCTTCCAGTGCTCTGAAGCCACTGCTCCCCTGGGACAATGCTGCCGAAGCCTTTGCGGCCCCTGTCGAGGCGGGCTGGCACCGCCGGGAGGGCTCGGTGCTGCAAGCGACGGCAGCCGGGGAGCAGCCTCGTGGTGCTGGTCCTGAGCTGCCGCCAGGCGCTGGGCGATGCCGCGATGCCAGGGCTTTGTAAGGCGCTGTGAGGAGTGCCAGGTGGGATCTGGGTGTGTGCTGCAGCTCTCATGAACACCCTGAAAAATAAAGCTGCTCTGCTTCCTTTTGCCCGAGTTAAAACCCCTCTCAGTGAAACTCCCACCTGGCTGCGCTGCGAGGCGCGGTGCTGGGGCTCGGCGAACCTGCTGGGAGCCTGCTCGAGCTCAGTGCTCGGCAGCTGAGGGCGTCGAACCAGGCACTGTCCTGTGTCATGGGGCAAAGAGGAGCCCAAAGAGCAGCCAGCCTCACGACCGACTTTCAGTGTTCCAGTGACTTCTATAACCTCTGGCCAAGAGCTTTTGTCTGCAGGAAACAAAATCTCGGAAAGGGAAGCGAGCTGACAGAGGTGCCTGAAGCGGGATTCCCTCTTCCCTCCGGCCTGGCCTGTGTCTGCGCATGGCCAGCAGCAGCCCCCTGTGAGACAGGCAAGTGGAAATTTCCTTCCTATCCCCAGCGTCTTGTGAAAACATCATAAAACATCTGCGGCGTTCTTTACCCTTGCTTACAAGAGAAAAAATACCAGTAAACCCCAATCCTTAATTACCCACCACAAACACGAACCACTGCAAGCGATTGCTTAAGGAGGTGAAAAGCCCCAGCGCTCCTCTCCTTGTGGGTGGTGAGCATCCGTCCCTGTTTGGACGATGGACGTGTCCCCGCTGCTTGATGCAGGACGACTGCACAGCCCCGAGCCCTTGTGCCACCAGGGCTGTGCCTGCTCTGCCCCTGGCAGCAACACAGCGGTCCCCCGGGGTCTCTTGCCACACTGCAGCCTCCTGGCCCCCATCTCAAGTGCTGGTGGCATCTCTGTGCCCTCCGCTGGGGCTTGGGTCAGGATTTCTGTGCAGCGATCCGTTCTGCAGTGGGGAGGCATAAGGGAGTTGGTACTGGATCAATGTCAGCTTGCAAAGCTGCCAGTGGATCCCTGGACACCCTTGCCATCAAGGTCTGTCCGTGCCAATCCCGCCCTTAAGGTTTTAAAGCCCTTTGGTGCTAATGCAGTAACACAGAGTCAGTGCCATACAGCCACCAGCATAATGACATGGGGTGGTGTTTGAACGGGGTGCCTGCCCCCCAGGCCTGAACCCAGAGGCTGCTCCGAGCCTTGGGCTGGCTCCGCAGCGCGTTGGCTTGCTGCCCCCGGCTGCCCCTTCCCGGGGTGCAGCGCTCTGCTTGCTCCTTGAGCACCAGCCAGGAAAACCCCATTACCCCCCTTCTGCACATGTTTTGGGGCACCCGATAGCACTGTGCCAGGAAGGGCACTGAAGGCTCTGGTGCCCACATTTCTCATGTTAAGCCTGGGCTTGGATTCCATTTCCTCACGGAGAGTTAAGCCCTGGCAAGAAGCATGGGCTTCAAGTGCTTGGTGAGCAGAGGAAAGGAAAGGCTTTCTCCCCATTTCTTGGGGAACTCTTGGACCCATGCATGCCCCTGTGCAGGCAGTGTTGTGGGCTTCTCACACATCCTACCTTCTGGCAGCAACAGCAGGCTGCCCAGGAAAGCCAGCCAGCTGGGCTTCAAACAGGTGCTAGCATTTTGGCTACCCACAGCTCACACCATGGGAGGAATTGCATCCTGCACACTGGCAGAAAACCCTAGACCGATGATGACAACAACAACAACAAAAAAAAAAACAAAAAAAAAACCACCACAAAACAAAATGAAAAAGAAAAAAAGAAAAACAAACCACCAGGTAAAGAAAAAAAAAGTAAAACCTTGAACCGAGGAATGACTGTGATAAAGAGGTTTTATATTCCTGGGGGCTGGCCTATCAGCTTTTATTGCCCCCTCTTTTTTTTTTTTTTTTTAACAATGCAAATCCAATCCATTTTTTAGAGCCTCCCAGCCGCTGCCTCCCCATTCAGGGCAGGGGGAGCTTTCCAGCAGCTTGGACAGCGCGGTGCTCCCCCGGCACCCCACCAGGGCTGTGCTGGCGTCCAACAATCCCAGCTTCGAGCTCTCGCAGGGTGAGTGTCCCCCGGGGGCAACGCGGGCATCTCCTCCCTCCGGGCTCTTTGCACCGACCCGGTGTGGAAGCCTTGCTCAGCACCCGTGCCAGCAGCCTCTATCTCCCCACGGCTGTGCCCGGCACGCCCGAGGAGCAGAGTCTGGTGCTTCCAGCACGAGCTGCCCCTCGAGGACCCACGTGGGCAGCCAGGGTTTCCAGTCCCTGGGCAGGTCCCTGATTGCACCCAAGGGACCGGCTGCCACCAGGACTCTGCCTGCTTTCTTCCAGCTCCCCTCATGGCTGCTGCTGACAGCGGTTGCCCCTCCACGAAGGAGGTGATGGTGGACGTCGACAGCAAGCACCAGCATGCGAAGCCCCACTGGTACGAGCGCTACGTCCAGCCCTGCGTGGCCGAGCTGCTGGGCAGCGCGCTCTTCATCTTCATCGGCTGCCTCTCCGTGGTGGAGGATGCCGGGGGCACGGGGCGGCTGCAGCCCGCCCTGGCGCACGGGCTGGCCCTGGGGCTCACCATCGCCGTCCTGGGCAACATTAGGTAAGGGGCTGGGGTCCTCCTGCTGCTGCACCCACTGGGGACCCTCGCGTGGGTGGAGGGGATGCCCACTTCCATCGTGCCTCTTGGTTAACGGCAATGTCTGCTCAGGTGGTGGGTGGGGGCGTAATGTCTGGGGGAAGTGGTTTGGCTTCTGGTTGCAACGTTTTGGTTTTAGCCCTTCTTAACAAATAATAAAAAAAGACAAAGCTGAATCAAAAGTATCTCTTGGGAAAGCTTAGGCATTTCCTTTTAAAAGGATGTCAGAATGAAGCATTTTGACCCAAGTATGCTATTCCCCGGTGTATTTTCAGGTGAAATACCTGTATTACATTTACAAATGGTTTTCATTCCTCTAAAGCAACGTTTAGACAAACCTGCTCAGAAAAGAAAAAGGTGTTGTTTGACTCTAAGATAGAGTTTTATCCTGAATGGAGAAGCTGAAATGGTCCCTGTGGAATTTCGCTCCCTTCCCTCTGTGCATCTCCCAGCCAGATCCTTGCAGCTCAGGGATAGGGGGCCCCGGGGCTGCCCCCCTGGAAGCATCCCCCGGGTTAGGGAGCTTTGCTCATCAAGGCTTGTGTGTGAGCCAAGGGACAGTGTTGTACCAGCACCTGCTCAGGATGGAATTGCACCCCAAGGTGAAGCTTGTGCAACTGCCACCGCACGAGCCGGGGGCGCGTGTCCCAGAGGAGCCCAGCTCCCCGGGCACCCCCAGCCCCCTCACAGCCACGCTGCAGCCAGGGGAGCGGCACCGAGCTCTGTGCCAGGAGGAGGTGCCCCGAGGCTCCCCCTCTGCCGGGGCCATGCCCAGTCCCACCGATGGGACAGGAGCTGGCATGGGAAGGGCAGCTCCTAGCTGTTACCTCTGCCTCCGCTTTGCCCCCCGGTGAGGACTGCTGGCCCGCCAGCTGATGTGGGTGAGCCTCCCTTCCTGAGCAGGAGCCGGGCTGTGCCACCTCTGTCCCCAGGTGATGGCCACCGAGCTGGCTGGACATGCTGAGGACAGCGTGACAGGCTGCCCCGGGCTGTGCAGCACCGACTGGGCAGCTGGGGGTGGTGGAAATGGGAGCTGTCAGCACCTGGCTTTGTCCCAGGAGCCAGGGAGCAGGAGTGAGGAAGGCAGCGATGGGCAGCCCGCCTGCCCACAGCCTGCACGAGCTTCCCCTGGGACAGCGGCTCCCAAAAAGCAGCTGAACCACACAGGGATGTTCACAGCCCCGTAGTGCTGAAGCTAGGAGGAGCTGGGTCTGTGTCCTGGGCAGGGAGATGTTTTAGCCTAAAGTCAGTTTTTTTTCAGAGATGTGTGACCAGCGAGGCTGGAGAGGAGCCTGGCTTCAGACGTGTGCTCTTGGTAGGACAGGCTGCAGCCCCTGCAGTGGGTTATGGGGTTGGATCTTGGCTGGGGAGCAGAGGCGAGCAGCCTGGCTGTCCCCATCCGTGCTGGTGGGACGGGGCTGCTCCAGCCCCGCTCCTGGACAAGTCCCTGCAGCGCTGCGGCTCCCGCCCTGCCTGGGGCAGTTCACAGGCACCCTCCCGGCTGGGACCTTACTGGCTCAAACAACGCAACTTTTTGCTGTCATATGATCAGTCTTTAATTATAGCTGAAGAATAAGATGTAATTATGGCTCCTAGACACTCTGACTCATCGGCTTTACCAGCAATTATTATTAGGGCTGATTGGTTATGAAACTCGTTCATTAATGCGTGTCCCATGATAATCTGTTTTAATTAAAAGGTATCTGAGCTTGTCTTGCATGTGGTCCTCAAGACGAATGATTCGGGCCCGTCAGGAGGCGAGGGCTCGCTGCGGCGTGGGCGAGCCCTGGGCACAGCACTGCCCTGCTGCTGCGGGGCTCGGCCGGGTGCTCTGGGGTGGCTGCAGGGCGAGGGGGGCGCAGGGCTCCCAGGCAGACGTGAGTTCCCAGGGCATCGTTGTTCGTCTGGTGGATTTCTCTGGTTTCTGAACCCCAGTGAGGAAGGAGGGAGGCCCGTGCCATCCCTCAGCCACACGCCAGTTCTGCTGCCAGCAGCAGCCGCTGCCTGGGCAGAGGGGCCAGGGCTGCCTGTGTGCCTCCACGTCCCCCTCCGAGCAGAGGGAAACGAGCGCTGGGAGCCCCAGCAGAGCAGTGGTGCCCGTGGGGCCGGGAGGTGGCCACAGCCCCAGCCTGGCACGGCGCCTTCCCTGCCCTGTGCCTTCCTGCGGGACGCGTGTCCTGCACGGGGCAAAGTGTCACGGCGGCAGGCGAAGGAGATTCGTATCAGGGCAAAGGCAAACAGCAGCCAGGCTCTTTGCTTTCCGTGTCTTCGATTTGGGCTGCGTGAGCTGACGCTGAGTGCTGCTGGGGCACAGGCTGCCAGCCCGGGGAAGGGTGTTCAGCGGTTCCCAGTGCCGGCACCAGCTCTGCCATTGCTGCTCCTCTTACCCAGAGCTGCAGGGATGGGTGCCCTGAGGGTGCAAGCAGGAGTCACTTTCCTTTGTGAGTCCTTGCCCTCAGAGGAGCTGTTCCAGAGAGCGGGTGGCTGTGCTCTGCTGTGCCGTGCTGTGCAGCTGAGCAGAGGAGCAGAACAGCAGGCCGGGGCTTGGTGTGTCCCCAGCCTGCAGTGCTGCAAAGCCAGGAGGGCTCCTTCTGCACCCACCACCCCTGTGACAGCTCCTGGAAGGACCTGGTGGTCTCCTGAGAGAGTCCCAAACCCTTTCCTTCAAACTGCACAAGGGCATCTCCTGCCCCGCAAGCACATTATGCCTGCAGGGGGCTGTGTATGGAAATGCTGCTTCTCCAAAGAGCGACTGCAGAGAAGGGAAATGGCCAGATCCTGCTCCCCTGCAGTACACAGCACCTCCTCATGGGAAGGGCTAAAGAAGCATTCGTGGCTCTAGCCCCCAGTGAGTGCAGCGCTCAGACTGCCGGACCCCATGGGCGGCCGGGGCAAGGCAGCAGGCAGAGCCCCGCTTTGGGGTGAGCCCCGTGCTGAGGCTCCTCTCTCCTTTGCAGCGGAGGTCACTTCAACCCGGCCGTGTCCCTGGGCGTGTGGCTGGTCGGCGGGCTGAACATCACGATGCTCATTCCCTACTGGATCTCCCAGCTCTGCGGAGGGATAATAGGAGCCAGCCTGACAAAGGTACAGACACCGGGGAGGTCTCCTTAATCATGGGCAAACGCTGGGGTGCAGGGACCACCTTCCTGCTCTGCCAGGGTCAGCCTTGCCTGCCCCAAGCTGATGCATGGCCCAGGGGTCTCCAGCAGCAGCACACACGATGGCGAGGATGAGAGGCACTGCAGGCATCGATTCTCTATGTAATTCAGAGCACGGCTTTTCACAAGGCGACCCAGCACTGCGGAGGCTTGCTGCATGGGTGCGGGGCTTATCTGTGCTTGGGGCAAGAGCACCTGGTTTCTCCTCCCAGGTCTTCCATGGTCTGACTTCCATCCTGGGACAGCTAGCTTCCTGCTGCGGGCTCGGATCCAGCAGTGCCAGCACAGGTGTGGGGGTGCCGCCTCCGCACAGCGCTCTGGGGCTCGGCTAATTAATTCCCCACGGCTGCTGTTCCCCAGAGGTTCATTATACCGTGTTAATCAGGCACAGAGCAATGCACGGCACCTCTGCAGCTTCAGCCACTTTAACGCAGTGTTTGCCTGCCTTTTCTGCTTGCCGCACCATTTTGTAACGTTAATTTAATTTGGTGTTGCCCATTTCCAGAGTCTGAGGTGGTCCGCACCGAGCAGCATGGTGCTGTTTGTGCACAGCAAAGCTCTCAGAGAGCGTGGCTGGCTCATTATCTCAGGAGACACTAAGAGCCTCCTCTAATGAGTTTATATTTGCCAGGCGCTTAGGGCTGGCTTTCAGGAGGAAAGTGATGAGATTAGCTCCTCTTTAACCCGGAGCTATGCCCGCCCACGCTGTCCTGACAGTGAGCACATATGTCTGGTAAAGCCCACAATATGGAGCGTGGAGGGCACAAACAGAGCTCCCCCCACCACAGGCCGTGACGACGGACGAGCACTACGCCAACGCCACTGGAGGAGCCTTCAGCGGCATCGCGGCGGATGAGCAGATCCCCTCCGTCCTGGTGGGCGAGATCGTCATGACCACGTTCCTGGTGCTCGCGGTCTGCATGGGTGCCATCAACGAGGAAACCAAGACCCCTCTGGCACCCTTCTGCATCGGCCTCACGGTCACGGTCGACATCCTGGCGGGGTGAGCTCACGAGTCTGCTCCCTGCAGCGGGCGCAGCCCCCGGGCAGAGCCCAGCCAGTTCTGTTCCTGCAGCCGGGGCGCAGGCACGGTACCTCGAGCAGGGGCCAGGAGGGGACCCGAGGCTGCAGGGATGGCGATCCCACACTGGCAAATCAGACGTTTGGCCCCGCTGACACGGGTGTGGGGGGAATTCCCGGGAACACCCCAAAAAGGTGGTGGAGAGGCTGGAGGCTCGAGTCCAGCACGTGGATACCTCTCACCAGACCAGCCTCTCCAATTACCTGTTAGGGCTGATAAAAACGAACGGCCGCCCAGGCAGTGTTTACAGTAGGAAGCCCTGAGCAAACAGGAGCAGTTTATCTGGAGCCGTTGCTCGTTGCTCGCTGTATGTCCTCACGGCTGTTAGAACCGCTGCCAAGCTCGGCCTCGGCGCGGGCAGGCGTTTCGGGCGAGCAGCCTGTGTCTTATGTCACTGCAATCAGATAACGAGTGCACACAATTACAAATGTTAATGGGTTGTTTAGTTAAGGCAGTGCCCCCTCTAGCGGGATTCAGAGCTCTTATTTAAACACTGCGCAAACCTCGAGTGCAAATATTTATCTGTTGCAGTTTTCTTTAATCTGTAAATGCTATTGTCTCTTCTGCCTGGCTCCCGTACCTACGCACAGCGCAGAGCTTTCGCTGTGTAAAATCCAGGCTCTGGGTAAGCCCCAAAATAGGCTCGGCACCCTCGCTCGCACCGTGCTGGGTTTTCCCTGTGGGCTGCAAGCACCAGGAGCGAACGCAGCGCGCGGCCGCCCCGGGGCTCCCGAGCTGGGCTGGTCCCGGGGCTGCAGCAGGGCAGCGGCTCCTGCCCCGTGTCCTCGCCTGCAAAAGTGAGCAGACCAGGGGCAGGACCAGCTGAAGCAGCCGTTTTGTTTCTCTTTCAGGGGTGCGATATCCGGAGCCTGCATGAACCCTGCCAGAGCCTTCGGGCCAGCTCTGGTAGCAAACTACTGGGACTACCACTGGGTGTACTGGGTAGGGCCCATGGTCGCTGGGCTCCTTGTCGGCGCGCTGGTGAGGTGCGTGACGTCTGCTGATTCCCAACCCAACGTGTCTGACTGTCCGGTCCTCGTTTCCTTGTGGGGCCGGGCTGATGCAGTCTCTGTGTTTCGCTGTTGGAAGCGTGCGTGGAAGATGCCAGCCCTGAGTTTCTCTCTTTTACCTCCCCAAAGGCTCCTGATCGGTGACCGGACGACCCGCCTGTTCCTGAAGTGAGGCCCGGCACGCGACTGCGCGTGCTGCCTGCCGGTGGGCCACGCTCAGCACGCCCAGCATGAGCCCCTCAGCCCCTCCGCCTCCCCCCGGGCTCCGCCACCAGCCCGCTGCGGGAAGGCTGCTCCCTCGACGCTGCACACACCATGGAAAGCGACCCAGGCACCTCCTGCTGCTGCGGGAGCACGCTGTTGGGACGAGCGTGCAGCCGAGACAACCACGCTCTGATTGGCACCAGCACCACGGCACTGACCGAGCACCGCGTCCCTCCTGCCAGGGCTGCGTCTGGGCACCTGTGGCACCTCCCGGCTCTGTCCCCCTGTGCTGCTGCTGCTCCCAGGGCCCCCTCTGCTCCCCAGGGCGGGCTGGGGGAGCCGCGGGTGGCCAAGCAAGGAGCCTGCTGTAACACCAGCGCGGCGGCGAAAAGCTGAGTGAAGCAGCAGCGTGGCACGGCTCACCAGTGCTGGCACTAAGAGAGTTCTAAATTCTTAATGACTATTATTTAAGAGGCTTGATGCAGCTCCTGGCTGTGTGCCCTCACACATGCACCTGCCGGGAGCTGCCTGGCCCCAAATGTGGTGAGGGCACCATAAAGCTCTCCCTGCTCCTTCAGCACGTCTGTGGCTCCTGTTGCAGCATCCCTGCTGTCCCCTGCAGCGTCCCCTCCCTGTCCAGCCCATGGGAGCCCCCCCACAGCCTGTGCTGCGGTCAGCTCCCCTCCCTCGCACACGTTCTGTGCTTCTTGCTGCAGACACCACCGTGGGGAGCCGGTCCCTGCCCGTCCTGCTGCCAGCAGCGCTGCCTGAAGCCAGGCGCTGGTTGCAGGCTCTGCAGCGCTTGCGTTAGCTCACAGGCTGTGACAACAGAGCTGCTCCCCCCAGCTGTGTGCCAGGACACCAGCTTTAGTTTTTGGAGGTTTCTTGGCACGCTGAGCAAAACAGCATAAAGGGAAATGGGGATGGGAGGAGGGCCCACACCGGCTGCAGGCAGGATTATTGGGAGAAATGAGGCTTGGTGACAGAGTCCAATTTCTGAGATATGTCGGCATCAGGAGCGCTGGGGGCGAAGCACCAGCTCAGGGCACAGGTGGCTCTGCCCCTGGGGCTGGGGGCGAGGACTGGGGGCTGTGCCGGGAGGGGGGCCCCGCTGCCACGAGCTGGAGTCAGCATGGGGAGCGTGATGGAGCTGTGTGGGCACGGCGAGAGCAGCCAGCGCAGCCAGCTCTACGTCAGGCTGGGATCCGTCCCTGCAGCAGCTCTGCCCTGACTCATCGTGCGACTGCAGCCTCCCTTGGGATGGGGGTGTTGGCAGTGACCCCTCCCCGAAGGCTCGGCAGGCTGTGCTCGGTGATAAAGCAGCACACAAGTGTTTCTGCAAATACTCCCAGGAGAGCTGTGCACACCTAAAGGTACCTGGGTTTAGTCACTCCTCATTTTGTAACTTTTAGCATTGTTAGCGGTTTCTGAGCATGTCTCTGGAAGGCAGGCTGGTCTTGAGAAGTTTTAGAAAAGTGACTGAGGGTACAGAGCCTATTGCTTTTCCAGCCCTTACGAGTGTTGGTGTGAGGTGCCCCGTGTCTGTCCAGGGGAAAGGGGCTGTCCTGGGGCAGGTGTCCCCTGCCTGCAGCGGGGCAGGGTGCGGTGCCAGTCCAGAAACGAGCACTGTGGTCCTGGGGGCAAACCCCACTGGGATGGGGTGGGACACGGGCAACGGAGAGAGAAAAGGAACAGGGAAGTGACCCAGAGCAAGTGAGTGTGGGGAGGGAGAGGGGCACGGCAGGGGCTGCCGGGTGACCTGAGGACAGCCAGAAGGGCAAGAGGGGGACAGGGCCAGGCGGAGGCAGGCAGAGCTGCGTCTCCGTGGTGCAGCAACGCGTGTCCTGCCCTGCCAGGAGCGGTGTGCAGGGCCCTGCCTGCTCGCCCTCCTCTGCCCCCCCCAGCTCCCCAGGAAGCCCCAGCGCAAAGCATGTCCTTCTCACCGTGCTGTACAGGCTGCTCCATGGGGAGGCAGAACGCCGTCACAGCAGCTGGCAGGGCAGGAAGGACATTCCCAGCTTTCTGATGGCCTGGCAGAGTGCTGCACAATGCCACCTCTCTGTTGTCAGCCCGCTTGCTTTATTCCCAGCCCAGGAAATGACCCACACATGTGCACGCACATGCACCAAGATGTATTTTTCTATTTTTAAAAAGGGCAAGGTTGTAGAGACGCTGCAGCGAGGAAATGCCAGAACGAAAGCATCCTTGACTCAGCGCGTGCGTCTGCGTGCGGGGCTGGGCAGGGGGACGCGCACCCGGCGCGGGGCCGCGTGGGCCCAGGTGAGCCGGGGCGAAGGCAGCTGCTGGTTCAGGAAGGAAAATGATGCAACCCACAGGAGGAGACAAACAGCGTGAAGATGTCACCGGGACGGTTGTCATGGCAACGCTACAAAAAATGCCAAACCAAACAAGGAGCAGAGCCGCTGCTTCCTCCCCAGGAGGACTCCCCAGGGGTGTGGGAGCTGAGGGGCAGCGGGGAGGCACCGCGGGGGTCCTGAGCGGCCCCAGCCCCTGTCTGGGGGGCAGAGCTCTGCTGGAGCGAGGCTGCAGGCCCCTGGGAGCGGCAGGGCGACCACCTTCCCCTTTCGAGAGGAAGCACGGCCCGCAGCACCCGCAGGAAGCACATTTATAGCTACAGCTGCCTCTGCGCAGGAGCTGGGGCTGGCGCCATGCTCTACCTCGGCTTTGTGCTGCGCCCCGGCTTGGTGCTGAACCACCCCGGCTTGGTGCTGTGCCCCAAATCGGTGCTGTGCCCCGGCTCGGTGCTGTGCCCCGGCTCGGTGCTGTGCCCCGGCTCGGTGCTGTGCCCTGGCTGGGGACCGCTGTCCCGTAGGGGCGGCGGTGCTGCCGGTCACGGTCCCCGCACGCAGGCCAGGAGGCAGGAGATGGGGTGCCCCATGCACATCCACATGTCCTTCCGTATTTTGCTGGTGATGCGTTCAGCACATTCATTTTATCTTGTCAGGGTGACTTTTAATAAAGCATCTGTAATGCACGTTGTTTTTTCCTGAGTATTATTAAAGGGCTTAATTTATGCTAATTAAATACCAATTAACTTCCAAGCAGTTAATGTGCTTTAAGGACATAAAACACATCTCATTCCCATTCAATTAAATTTGCGTCAGGCCTGGCCAGAGGCCTGCACCGTGTTTTTGTCAGCGCGTGGATCTGCCGCACGGCCGGGCCCTGCCTGGCGCCTTCCAGGCCCCTCGTGCCACGGGGAGGGGGCTGCCCCCGGCCCCCCCCCAAGCAGGGGCTCACCCACCAGTGCTGCGGGCACCTGGGCGGGTTGGGGCTGTAGCTGCTGCCGCTGGGAGCTGGCGAGGCCACCGCCACCCACAGCCCTCCGCGATGCAAAGCACCGAAGGGGAGCCCAAGGCACCGCCTGGTGCAGAGGAGCTGCCAGAAGGCTCCGCAGCTCTGCTCAGCTGCTGGCAGCCGCGCTTTCTGCCGGGGCTCACGTCACTGTTTGGGTGCGACTGGTCGCAGGGCATTTGTGGGGATGGCCCTGGGCAGGGTGGGGCTGTGGGCACCCGGCACCTCACACTGCAGCTCTTTCACTTGGGATGAACACCCCTGTTCATCATTCACCGGGGGAAGAAAGCAGCTCTGTCCCTGCGGCCGGGCTCCTCGGTGCCACTCTGCGTGCAGGGGACAGCCCGGGGAGACCAGGGCGAGCAGGAGGAGCGGCTGTGGTCGGGCTGGCCGTCAGCACCCGCTGCCCACTGGCTCCGAGCCCATGCCACCCACCCGGCCCCGCAGGGGCTCGACCTGTGCTCAGCACCACGAACACCAAGCCCTGACTGTGCCTGCGCCCCGCTCCTCCCCGCGCAGGGGCCGCTGCCTGCCCCGGCTGGTGGCCCTGTGGGAGGTGGCTGCTGGGGTCGGCATCATGCTGCGAAGAGCTGAGCTGCGGCGTGCAAATGTATGAGTTAATGAGCTGGTTAATTTGGCTGAGCTTCTCCTTCCCGGCTCTCAGACCTGCCCAGCACCACCACAGCTGCGGCCCTTGGGACAGGGATTCCAGAGTTAGGGGCTACAAACCAGCAGGAGCTGGGCAGCAGCGGGGCACTGATGCCGCACCCGTGCCGGGGCTCAGAGCTTGGTGGCCAGGGCGATGTTTCCTGGCCCCACACCGCCCACAGCCGCGCTCCGCGCACAGAAAGCTTCTCACTCGCAGGCAGAACAACCACCTCCCTGTTCCCCTCCCGCCACTCGCCTGGCGCTGCTCACCCTGGAGCCGAGGAAAGGAGGAGCCCCAAATGTTTTCTTTTCAGATCCTGCCCTTAGAAGGATTACAGGTTTCTTGTGTGCTCCCCCAAAGCCTCATCTGAAAATAACGGCCTTCCTGAGCAGGAGCAGCACATCAAGATGCCAAGAGCATGGCTGCAGCCGAGTATGATGGATGAATGCTTTTTGGAACATGCCCCGTGAAAGCTTCTGGGAATTCTCACTGTGCTGTTCTGTAAAGGTTTTCTTTGCCAGCCGACAGCTGGAAAAATCACCACCTTAAAAATAAAAGGTGATTTAATTCTTTTAGCTCATTTTGTCCCTTGGGCTGAAGGCACCGGCTGCAGGGGCTGATGGACTCAGAGCAGGGGACGCCGATGCCACAGCTCCTGCTGCAGACCGACACAGCAGCCGAGGCCAGGGCTGTGCAGCAAGGACGGGGGCTGGCAGAGGGGTCAGGTCAGACGCCCCTGCAGGAACAAAGTGTCTGGTGAGGCTGATCTGGGGCTCCCCCAGCCGCAGCCCTGCTTGTCAGGCTAATGAGGGTCACTGATGAACATGCAGCTGGGGCTGGGGTTCCCCCATCGCAGTCCCAACTGCTAATGAGGGCAGGGGCTCTTATGAGCAGCCCCCAACGCAGGGACATTCTGTGCCCACCTCCTCTCCTGGGGCTGAGCACCTGCGCCCACGTCCCACCTGCCCGGCCCGGCTGCATCCCTGTGCTGGAGCTGCGTCCCGGGGCTGAGCCGCCCCCCCCCGGCTGAGCCCTATCTTGCTGCATGGCCGTGCCCCCCGGGGCTGCAAGGAGCTCAGCGCAGCCCCGACCCTCCGCACCCAGGGCAGGTGCCCGTTTTGGCAGCAGAGGAGCTGCCCCTGGAGGGGAGCAGCCCTGGGGCGCCCGGAGCAGGGGCAGCAGCGCCCCGCATGCTGCTGGGGCAGGCAGAGCGTCTGCCAGGCTGGCACGACTTCCTTGACAGCTCGCACTTGGGCTGGCACGTCTCTTCCAGCTTCTCATCTCCGCGTGAGCCCTGGGAGCTCCCTGCTCACTGCCCCAGGTTTTGGGGAGCCCCCATGCGTCCTGGCGTGGGGCTGGGGTGCCCCAGGGATGAGGGTGGTGGGGGCTGTGTGGGCACCAGCGCGGGGGCGGACAGCGGAGGTGGGCAGTGACGTGCGGAGCTGGCACCGTGCGTGAGCTGGCATCTGCATGTAGGAGACGGGGAGAGAGGCGATGGTAAAGGGAGTGGGAGTCTAAAATATATGCTGGGGAAGCTTTTAAACCACGCCATCAGCAGGGTCCAAGAGGTGTGGGCGCAGGGACGAGCTCATGCCCTTCACTGCAGGCTGTGCTTGGATGGTGCCGTGGGGCCAAGGGATGCACCCCGAGGCTGGGTGGCTGCCCTTGCACTGCTCTATTTGCTCTGCATGTGGAGACCAAGGCACAAATGCCAGAGCAACCTCCCCAACCATTAGCATATATGCAAAGAGCACTTACGAGCATCATCACCACACGAAAAACTCTGGCAGTTTCAGCAGAGGACAGCAGCCGGGGTGCTGGGGGTGCCCCATGGGGACCCGTCCCTCGGGCAGCTGGGGGTGTCCCCAGCTCTGCTCTGGGGGCCCAACCCAACCGTCCCTGCTCTGGGACCCCGTGGTGGCGCGGGAGAGACCCCAGATGGAAGGGAACCGGGGTGGGGGTGGTTACTGCTCCGCTTCCCACCCCCAGCTTCTGCTTTTACTCCTCATTTTATTGATCTTTAATTTCTTTTCGCTTTCAGTCATCGCAGCCCACTTGGGCTCCCTGGAGAGGAGCCGGCACCAGCGTGCCTCCCGGGAGGGGGCCTGGGGCGCGGGGGCCGGGGTCCCCCCGCACGCGAGCGCAGCGGTGCAGGGCCGGCCCCTGTCCTCCTCCCAAGCCCCTCTCCACCTGCACGGCAATTTCAGCCTCGCTTTCCGTGGCACCCAGGTGGTTCTTTGCCCAGCTTTGCTGTATTTTAAGATGGGTTCAGATAGATGTTTATTTCCAAGTAATATTTTTTTTTGGCTTTTGCCAGTGTGATTGTTTGTGGAGAGGAAATATTGAACAGAAGCCACAAAGACAAAGCCTCAGATACTAATTTGTGCTTATGCAAATGTGACAGGGGTGGAAGCCCCAGTTCAGGCACGTAACTCCTGGGCCTCGCAATCGGTGCAAGTACCGGCGGTGGGTGCGCGATCCCCCTGCTCAGGCCGTGGGATCCCCCTGCCCCCCTGCCTGTCCCCACGCTGTGCCCCCCGGTGGCACGGCCCCGCCGGCCCCAGCCCTGCACCCAGCGCCGGGAGCCAGCTGCTGGTCACCATGGAGACCCGGAGGAGGATTTGGAACCATCGCAGAGAAATTTCAGCATTCCCCTGGCCATGCACAGCCCGTGCTCTCTCCTGGCTGCGGTTTTGTTCTGCCCAGCCCCAAGCAGGGCGGCAGAGCTGTTTGCAGGACAGTGCACCCCGATCCCCCCTGAGGGCAGCCACCAAGGCGCCAGCTGGTGCCGACCCAGCACGGAGCCTGCCGCTGGCATTTCCCAGCCTTGGGACAGCACCCAGGTGTGCTCCTGTGGTGGGGCTGAGTCCTCCTGGCCCTCTGAGGGGCTTGCGTCTCCTGCGGATTGTTCTTAATCTGCCCCGTCCCAGAGGTTTGCCCATAGAGGCTGAGCCCACTGCCACCAGCAAGAACCTGAGGAATGGGTTTTGTTTCAGAAACAGGAGTTTCTGTTGCTGTTCGCTGCCGCTGGCTTTCTCGGTTCTGGAGGACATCGAACCTCTGGCTGCCTTGTAGCAGCGAGGATCAGCGCAGTGGGACGGAGCGGGGTGGTGGGGCTTGGCTGCAGGTCGCTGGGTGCCCAGATTTGGGCAGAGGGGCTGCTGGAGCCAGCAGGACGGGTGGGAGCAAGGGCTGGGAGGAAGGGGAATGCTAATCAGGCTGTGTGCTGGCAGCAGCCAGAATGCTGCACAATAAATAGCCATTTTAATTACTGCACAATATTTACAAGATTGCTTCCTCATTTGGGAAATTAAAACAAATGCTCCATCAAAATGATCAACATTGTACAGAGAAGCAGAGGGCTGATAAAGAAATACATCGGCTGTTAATGAAAGTGTAATTGGCACCTTGGTGCTCGCATGACTGTCTCCTCTTCTTTGCAGCCACGGCACAAATGACAGCAAAGAGCGCCGCGGCCACAGCAGCACCAAGCGGGGCGGGGGCACTCGTCCCTCCTGCCAAACCGGGGCAGGAGGGGGGGCCTTGAGAGCCCGGCCTTGCTGAGGCTCTGCAGAAAGAGAACACCTGAATGTTGGGCAGGGGATGCTGAGCTGCAAAATCCCTCTTTCATACAGACAGGTTTCTTTTGTCTGTCTGCCTGTCCTGCCTGCATTACCACCAGGAGCTGGCGGTTGCTGGTCCCAGCTCTGGCTGCTTTGAGGCCCCTCTCCCGATGTTATTCCCCAGGCCACAGGTCCTGGGATCATGTGATGGTTTGGGGGGCTCATGCTTAATAAAAAAGGCTTTTCCAGCTAAACTGGCCATGGAGAAAATGTCTCAAAATGTAGTCATGGATGGGCATGGGGGATAGAGTGGTTTGAGAGCATTTGAAGTAGGTAAGACCTTGTTGGTACTGAGGGAAGTAGTTGCCACCAGCCCCGGCAGTGGTGATGCTGCTGGTCCGGGTGGTTCCCCAGACCCGAGAGAACTCCTCTTCCTCCCCGGTCCATTCTGCAGAGCCCTGCTGTGCATGCCGCAGCCCGAGGGCTTGAAAACACCTGGATCTGGAGAGGCAGGCCCGACCTTGGTCCTTTGTTGGGGGCTTGCGTGACCCGGCAGCCCTGTGCGTGACCGTGGTGTGGGCTTCCAGCACCAAGAGCTGCCGAGACCAAAGCGCATCCCATGGGGATGACAGGGTGCCCACAGGGCTGGCACCTGGCCTGGCCCCCCGGCACCTCCCGGGGTGCAGAGGGGCCCGTGCTGGGGTCCCCGTGTGGGCACCGCTGCGGTGGTCCTGGCACCGGCGAGCGTCCCAGCCTGGCAGGGACAGTCCCTGCGGGGTGGCGGGGACCCCCCGGGCACCACAACCCATCTCTGGGCTGCCCCTTCCCTTCCCCCTCCCCGCGCCTTTATTCATCTCCCCTTCTTCCTTTTTTTTTGCAGCGCTTCTGTTGCCATGGGAATGGTGATATCAGTGCTCGGGGTGGGGTTGGCGACATTGATGGGCGCAGCACGAGCCCGTTTATGTAACGGGCGCTGCGTCCCTGCTCCGGCCACGCTGGCTCCGGCTGGGCCCACAGCGGGATGAGGCACCCAGCGCCCCACGGGGTGGCTCCCAAGGGACCGAGTTCTGTGCCCCCTGCGCCTCCCTGTGCTCGGCTGGGTGCAGGGAGCGGTGGGCAGGGGGGTTCGTGGAGGTGCAGGGACAGAGACGTGCGGCTGCAGCCGCAGATCTGGGCAGGTCCACAGCCCTGCCCGGCGTTCCTCCCAGCCACGCAGCGCTGTCCTTTCCTTCTCCCACCGGGCGTGTTAATTACAGCCTGTGTCAATGGCTTTTACTGTTTGATCATTAAACCGGAGAGAACGTCAAACAGTGTCAAAGGGAAGGCTCGTTTCCTGCACGGCCAGTGAGGTTCAGAGGACAGGTACTGGCGCTACTGAGATGCATCAGAAGTGGGTCAGGCATAAGACTTCCAAGGACATTTGAGAAAGCAGCAGGAATTAATTATGTTCGGATACCTGCTGACAGTCCAGAAGTATTTCAGAGGAGGAGATTCCACCTCGAATGAACCAGGGGAAGAAATGTCAGGAAGGCCCTTCATCTGCCAGGCGTCTGTTCGTACAGGAGCACACAGGACCCCGATGGGACATGGTCCAGACTGAGCTGGCAGTGCCAAGGGTTTCACCTTTTGCTTGCTCCAGGAGCAGCAGTCCGCAGGGAGGATGCCGGGAAAGCCCAGGTGACAACTCTGGGGCTGTCCTCAGGCCCCAGCACTGCCCCAGGCTTGTGGAAGCAAATGGATATCGCAGATATCACAGAGATTAAAAAAAAAAAATAGTTTAAAGGGAGAGCTGGGGAAAGTGGCCAGCTCAGAGGCTGCTCGCGAAGCACAGACCTTCCTTGGTGTCAGCAGAAAAATCCCGCCCAGCTGGTGCCCACTTGCCCTGCCCGGCGCTGGGGCTGTGGGCAGCCGGGGCAGGGTCCTGGGGTTGGGCGGGTGGCGCCGCAGCCCCCTGGTGCGCTGCCTGGGGTGTGCGCGGGGCAATGACGCCTGAAAGCAGCTGAATGAGCCCTGGCGCTGCTGTCCAAAGTGAGTCATTTAGTTAGAGAGGAGTGAAAACCCTATGCTAACGTTTTCCATTCAAAAATTCTTTTGATTTCTAAATTAGTAAAGCAGTAGGTCTTTCTGGGGGATTTCTTTTTTCTTTTTCTTTCTTTTTTTTTTTTTTTGGCAAAAAGTTTCAAATATTTCTGGAAATTCATCCACAGGTAGGTTGTTCTGGTTTCAAAATATTTCTTCATTGCTTTTCTTACGTGTGTGTGCCCAGGCCTTCGAGGCTGAGGCCCCTTCCCACCAGAAAGGGCCATGGATGTGGAAGGAGGAGGGAAGCCTGGGGTTTCCCATAGCTTCCACCTGCCTTCGCAGCCCCCTGCCCTGCGCAGTGCCAGGGCTCGCTGCTGCAGGCACAGGGCGGGGGGCAGCAGGACGTGGGGGCGGCGGGGCAGGATGTCAGGCACGCCTGGCCCCAGCTCTCATCTGTGCCCTGCCTCTGTGCCGGAATAATCTCTGGTGGAAAATAACGAGTGATAAAAGTGGTGAGAAAAGACAAACCGCACCCCGCACTGAAGGGAAATCTGTGCTTTATCGCAGACCTGGTTTTGCTGAGAAATGACCAGAGCAGCTGGAAAAATCCAGAGACCCCAGACCAGAGATGTTCGAGAGAGAGAGAGCCGAGTAGCAGAGCAAAGCCTTAGCGGGTTAAGCCGAGGCCGACCGGTGTTCACTTGGAGTGAACAAGCAGGGGAGAGCCACCTCATTTTTCATGAAGTATCTGTGAGAAGGGATTTACATGCTCAGGGCATGCCAGCAGCAGTGCCAGGATAAGCTGGGGGTGGACGAAGGCCAAGGCCATGACAGGAACATCTCCGAGGGTTTCCATCTCCCTGGATTTAAGGCATCCAGGTGACGGCATTCCTGAAGAAATGAGCTTTGGAGCATCCCCAGGCTGGCATTCCGGACCCGCAGCCTTGGGACACTGCAGGCCCGAGGAGTTGCTGGACTCCTGCAGGACCTGGCTGGAGTCAATCAGCAGGAGGTGGCTGTAAGTGGAAAAAGCGAATGGCTCGGCTGTGAGGAAAGCCCTCCCGGAGGCAAAGCTTAATGAAGAAGTCGTCGTGCATTGGGATCAGACCTGCCGCCTGTAACCGAGCCTCATTGTTATTTAAATTGGGCTCCTGGCAGGGCTGGGTGAATAACTTCATGATCAGACAATTTTTCTGAGCAATGAGATGAACCGCGCATATAAGGCCTGCCGTCCCCTACGAGGAGGAGGAGTGGAGAGAAACCTGGTTCCCCGGGGAATGGCGGCTGGAGCAGAATCGGTGTGCATCCAAACAGCCTCAGATGAAGCCACCCCGAGGGGCGAGAGCGCTGCAAGGTGTGGAGGCTGCTGCTGTGTGCCCTGGGCTCTGGGCTGCCCCACCTGCAGTGCTGAGCTTGGGCTATGGGCAGGATGTGTCCCGGGGAGGGGTGAGGGGACGCTGAGCATGGCCGGGGCTGTGCCAGGCACCCCAGCTGCACTGCTGCCGGGAGGGGAAGGTCGCCCTGCAGAGGCACAGTGCTTGCTGCCCTGCCGTTTGGGCTGCACTTCTAAAATCCAGCAGAATGTTTTCAGAGCTGTCCCTATGTCTTCAGTGCTTTGCTACCCAGAGCCCAGAGCTCCCCTTTGCACGCAGGTAAAACACGTGGCAGGCACGGTGCCGCTCTGGCTCCCCTCAACACACAAAGCTCACTCAGGTGCTCACCTGGCTCACAAGGCAGCAGAAAATCCCCACTGGCCTGGATCGATAGGAAGAAGTAATGCCTGCTTCCTATCTTCAAGTCAGAGGACATGAAACCCTCTTATTGATCAAATGGTTTTGGAAACGAGCAGCAAAACACGGAGGATTTTACCACTAGCTTTGTTTAACCAACTGTGCAGGAGGAAGGTTTGACGTGGGCCACTTTTGGGTACATGAAACAGAATTAATGTTGTCCCTGAGAACCCAGCAGACAGGAATATGAAATATTTAAATTGCCTAACCATGTTTGTGATGTGCCAAACCACGCAAGCACCCGACGGGTGGCTGCGCTTCCTATATGTGGAGGTCTGGAGCACTCGGCTTCTGCAGCTTTCTGTCGGGTTTGGTGCCTGTGCCCCTTGCCTGAGTGGGAGACACACTGAAAGACATGGGTTTGCAGGGTTTTCTTATCTCATTTATTCATCTGCAATGTGCTCTACCTTGAGCAGTGATGGAAAAAATGTTTTGGGCCCGAAAACCAGTGCTGCACATCTGCACATTGAGCCAGAAAGCAGCTTGCTGCCCTGGCTCTCCACTGCTGCTCCTGGCAGCTCCATGCTGGGACCTGTGTCCCCAGGCTTCCCTGTGTCCATGAGCCCTAGCAGAGCAGCACGAGGTGGCTGGGAGAGCCTGGTTAACCGGGCACAAGCTCTGCTTCTGCTGAAAATGTTCTCTGGTGTGATGGGAAGATGCTGTCCTGTCTGCTCTGCCCTGGGTGGGTGGATTTGGGGTGGACGGGGCCCAGTTTAAGAACATTTTTTATTGCATCCCCTACCCTCTGCCCATGCATTCCTGCCTGGACAGGCTGTGCAGAGGCTGGCATATGACAGCTCTCTGCCAGCTGAATAACCTGAGTAACCCGTGCTCTGCTCCCTTCTCTGGGGACTGCTAGGGTTAGCATTTCCTTGCTCTCTTTGCAACGGGTTTCCTCATCCCTGCCCAAGATTCTGCCTCTGCTCCATGCATTTGAAAACCTCCCTGTGTGAGCGGAGCTGCGGTGTCCCCCAGCAGCCCCTCACCTGCAGCCCTGCCTGATCCGCTCCTGCACCTCCACGTGCATGCAGACCAGGAGGGGACAGCAATTCTGCATCTGCCCTGCCAAATCTTAACAAGGCCGCTAAAAATGTGAGCAGGAAGTAAATGAGAAGTGATTGCTTTTCAGGTCTGAAATTGGAGCAGCGGCTGCTCGCGCCCGGCTGTGCCTCTGCGGCTCTCCCATCGCCGGCGATGGTGTGAGGGTTTATGTAACGCTCCCGCGCTAACGTTCGGGCTGCTTTGTTTCTACACAGGCTGGCTGAGGGTGCTCTCGCCACGGTGGGTGTGTAAGTAGGTCTCTCCTCACTTGAATGCAGCTTCTCTCTCCCCTCTATCCTCTTTGCACAGAAGATGTGAAACATGCAAAAACTGTGAAAGCAGAAAGGGAAACCCCAGAGCAGCTGACATAGCCCTGGGCGCCAGGGGAGCCCCCCATTCTCCCCCATCACGCCTGGGGCAGACCAGGAATCCTCTGGGGGTGCCTGGTGGGGGCAGCACTGCCGGGGGATGCTCCAGGTGTGGGAGTGCCCAGGGTGCGTGGCTGAACCCTGCACAACCCACAGCGATGCTGTGGGTGCGCTGAGCCCAGGTACCACTTCAGCAGCCCTGCTGCAGGCCCCACAGGAACAGCAACTGCGAGCCACAGGAGGCTTTTCCAGCCCTGATGGGGTCCTAAGAAAGAAAACCATGGGGGAGGGCAGAGTCTGCACTTTGTTGGCACAGACAGTTTTGGGTGAAAGCTTTTAAAACTCTGCTTATATCTCCCCAGACCGGTTACTGCCTGGCTGCCCCACTGGGCAGTGCAGCAGCCCTGGCTGCAGGCAGCAGGAGCCACCCCCTCCATCCCCTCCACCCAGAGCAGGTGGCAGCCTGGGGCAGCAGGGGTGCTCCTGAGGGTCACCCGGCCTCCAGGCCCCCATCCCCACTGGCCTTCCCGGCACGCTGCGGGGCGAGGCAGCGTCTGCAACAGGCGGAGGCTGCCGAGCGCTGCTGAGACACCTTTATATTTAATTAGAGCTTGACTCTTCCTCCACCTGTTTCCTGTGGAGGATTTAGGTCCCTAAGAAACACACACGGAGAAAAAGAGAAAATCTGTTTTCAAGCTTCTTTGAATTCTTTAGGAGAAGCCAATCTGGGCACGAAGGGAACAGCATCCCTACAGCAGTGAAGGCTGGAGGCAGCGGCAAGCCTGCCGGGACCTTGTCTGCCTCCCATGAGAGCCGCAGCTCCACCACGTAGCTCCTGTCCATGCCAGGAGCGTGCCAGGCTCCTGGGTGTGTGGGGGGGAGGTTCCTTAGGAAATGGGGAGAATTTGCCTCTCCCCACCTCTCCCTCTCCCTTGCAGCATCCTTGGGGATGCTGCCTCTCTGCTGGACCTGTGGTGCCGGAGCCGCCTGGGTACGGCACTGCTGTGGGTGGCTGATCTGAACCCCGTGGCTCAGGCTTTCCTTCGGGAGGACTCGTGGTTCTGCCTCCTACAGCCATGGTCCCGCAGCCTGCTGCCAGTCCCTCCCGATCCCACATTTCCCGCAGCGAGCGGCAGCCCTGCAGCATGCTCAGCTCTTCCCCTTCCACCAAGCAGATCCCCGGTTGCCTGTGGGAGGATGAGGGCCCTTCCTCAGGATATGAATCACGTCTCTATGGAGCTGCTCCTGCACCCGTTGTCTTCGTGTCTCCCGCGCCGCGAGGCTGCTCTCCCCCCGGTGAGCACAGCAGGGCCGCAGGGAGCGAGGAGCCAGGTGGCAAAGCTCTGTGCTCCCCTCTGTGCTCTGCTGCTGCAGGCAGGGGCAGGAGAGCCCGCTACCCTGATTTTCTCAGCTGCAAGCGGGGATGATGCCAGCCCCCCCCCAGAGTACTGGAGATCTTAAATATGAGAATCTGCAGTTTTACGGAAACAGGAACGAACGGTGCTGATTTCCCCTCTGCTCCATGCGCTGCACTCCCTTGAGAGTGCTGGTTTGGAGTTGTTTGTGTGTTCGTCCTCTCATTGCACCTGTGGGGACTTTACTTGCATTAATAAATACAATAATTTCCTCAGAGGAAAGAGCTGCATGGATGTTCAGCCTGACATTTCAGAGTGCTGAGGGGATCTGGATACCCAGCTCCCATGAAAATCAGCACAGCCTTGAAAATCCTACCTTTAATATAATGTGATTCTCAGTGTGTTAAATAATGGAAATGGTAAAGTAAGAAGAAAAAAAAAAACAACACAAAACTCACGAAAGCAGGAGCTGTACCTGGCTTTTGTACTTCTTGGCCCAGCAGAGAGAAGAAAGCTTGCACATGAATACTAACATGAATATCAGTGCTTATATGGGGAAATGAAAGACATCTTCTCAGTGGTTTGTGCTGCCGCTGGGTTTCATATGCAACAGCTATGCGGGCTGTGTTTGGAAATGGGTACATGCATTAAAAGAACAACAAAGAAGGAATAGGCGAAGCACAGTTAAAATGAGAAGAATTCAGTCTAGTATGGCTACATGCTAAGTGCAGCATGCACTTAGGATAATATACCAGTTTCCTTCGCAAAAGTACACAGGAAAGGAATCAAAATGACCTGTTATTATTTTCCTTATTACTCCCATTCCTTTGCATGTGTAAAGAGTTATTTCTGTTGCGAAATTTCTATGTGCAAGCCAGCAGTGAATAGGGCCTCACCCCTAAGGCAGGAGGCGCCCCGCAGCGCGGGCTGGCAGCACGACCTGGAGCAGAAAGCACCACCTTCGGCCAGCGCTTTCTCTCCCCCGCCGCGGGAGCCCTGGGAAGGTTCCCCTTCATTTCCTCATGACAAAATCGCAGCATGAGGAGGGATGCCTGCAATTTATTTCTCCTTCTTAGTATTAAAATCACATGGTGCTGGGTGTTAGTAACAAGCCTGTCTGTTTATGGAAAGACAACATCAGCAGGACAGGTCAGCTATGTTTTATTATTATAATGAACCCTTTAAAACAGCTGCATAATAACAGCTCTGGGCCTATTTCTGGTAAGCCTCCCGTGCGTTTAATTCCATGGAGCTCGAGGGGCTTTCTTCAGAGAAAGAGCCCGTGGGATGGGGGGTTGGATCGTGGCAGAGCGGGGACGGTCTCAGTCCACGGATGGAAAATGATCACACGGCTGCACAGCCAGAATTAAATCCTGCAAATGAGAATTTTGACATGTTTGTTCACAGAAATATTTTCATTCATATGTTTTAACTAAAGTTTCCTTCCATTTTGACTTAAATTTTCCCTTCCTCAGCTCCCAAACCAGGTGCGGTGCAGCACTGGGCTGGCACCAGCAGACCTGGGTGTTTCAGTGAGCCTCCAGGGAGGGGGCTGATGGAGCTGACTTTCAGTGTCCATGGACATAGGCAGGTAGCAAGAAGGATGGATGGCAAAGGCAGCTGGAAAACTCCTCCATGCGGGTTAGCTGAGGTGTTTGCAGTGAGCTGGGTAAAAGAAGGTTGTTGTTGGATGTAAGTTCAGAAATCAGCCCGAGAGGCGGGCTTTGTATCCCCCGTGCCTGTGCGTGCCCAGCACAGGAGCCACCCTGCCCAGGCTGCTGCCCCCCTGGCTCATGCGGTGCAGAAAGTCAGGGCGGACCGAGGTAATTCTGGCCTTAACACTGCAAAGCATCGGAGTTTGGGAAAACAGCATCCTTGTCACTGCCGGTCCTGCAGCAGGCACTCTCCAGTCGGTGTAGATGCCTCCTGCGCCCGACCTGAGGCCGGGACTTCCCTGCGGCTGCTCCTGGCGCCGTTGCTGCCGCCCTGGCAGTGCCGCACGCCCGGGCCCGACCCCTGCCCCTGCCCCTGCCCCTGCCCCTGCCCCTGCCCGTGCCCGTGCCCGTGCCCGTGCCCGTGCCCCTGCCCCTGCCCCTGCCCTGCCCGTGCCCTGCCCGTGCCCCCCGCCCGCAGCAGTGCCGAGGGGCGCGGTGCCGGGCGGGGCTGGGGGCGCGGCGCGCCGGGAGGCAGGTGCGGTATGCAAATGAGACGGTGGGCGGGGCCCCTCTCGGCCACGCCCCCCGGACCCCGCGGCGCGGCGCTATGCAAATCAGCATGCAAAGCAGGGGGCGGGGCTCGAGCCGCGCGGCGCCAGCGGAGGGCGGGGCCTGCCCGCCAGAGGAGGAGCTCGGTATGCAGATGAGGGGGCGTGGCCGCGGCGTTATGCAGATGAGGGGGCGGGGCCGCGGCGATATGTAGATGAGGGGGCGGGGCCGCGCCGGGCGTGTGTCGGCGCCTGCCGCCAGCTGCAGCCAGCGGTGCCGAGCGGCGCCAGCCCCGGCCCCAGCTGCAGCGCCCGGGCCGGGCCGGACCCGGCCGAGCCGAGCCGGCCTCCCGCGGCCCCCGGCCCGCCGCCCGCAGCCCCCGGCCCGTTCCCGGCATGGCCGAGCCGCCGGCGGCGCCGGGCCCCGAGGGCGAGGAGGGCCCGGTGCGCTTCGCCCGCAAGGGCGCCCTGCGGCAGAAGAACGTGCACGAGGTGAAGAACCACAAGTTCACGGCGCGGTTCTTCAAGCAGCCCACCTTCTGCAGCCACTGCACCGACTTCATCTGGTGAGCGCCCGCACCGCGCCCCCCTCCCCTCCTCCGTCCCCTGGGCCCCCCCCCGGAACCCTCCGACCGCCCCGGGCCGCTCTCGACCCCCCGGTGCGCCCCCTCCCCAGCCGGGACCGGGACGCCCCCTCGCAGCCCCCCGAGCCCCGCTCGCGCCCCGTCCCCGCGCCGCTCCCCTCGGCCGGCCCCGAGCACCCCCTGCCGGCGTCGCTCCCCCCCCCCCCCCGTCCTCCCCGGGGTCCCCTCGGCCCGGCCGCCCGAGGGGTGGTCGCGGTGCGGAGCCGGTGCCGGGGGTGCTGACCCGCCTCTCTCCCCGCAGGGGCTTCGGGAAGCAGGGCTTCCAGTGTCAAGGTGAGTGTCGCGCACCCGCGGGGACGCGGGGCAGGGGCCGGGGCATCGCTGGGGGGGCTGCCGGGGGGGCGCCGGGCAGGGCCGTGCGGGCAGCGCCGTGCCCGGGGCGCGGAAGCAGCTTCGTCATTTTCTTACCCCCCCCCCCCCCGAGCGAGCGCTTAGTGCTCTAACGGTGCTTGCCGGTCAGGTTTCGTTACCGGAGACGAGTGCCCAAGGCTTCAGAGGAGCTCGCCCCAAAAAAAGGCAGAGGGAAGTTTGTTGTTCTTAATGCACTTAACGTGAAAATGTGTTATAGTGGCCAGCGGGCTGCGTGCCGCCTTGGTGGCAGTCCGCTGCCGTAGCTATGCAGTCGGGAAGAACTTGAATGGCTTAGTTGTGTTGCTGGGGACAAAAATGAGGCTTTATAACGAAATATGTTGCAATGGCTTCTAGGTTACTACAACCAGAGTTCTTTGTTCTGACAGTACTGGGATTCTGGAAGGGCTCTTTAGGGGTTTATGGTGAGCCCTCGTGAAATTAGGATGAATTAAGCTGGTTTTATTGGTTTGGTTGCTTGGTGTTCCTCTAGCTAGCCTAGCTGGGGGGATCATGCATGCTCACAGACAGCATAGTGAATCCTGGCTGTGATGGTGCCGGTCACACCTGTGTGAGGTTAAAGTCAGGGCTTGTGATTCAATCAGGGTTGATGCTTGCAGTTGCTGGCACTGAAATTTTGCTCTAGTGAGTGTTTAGAGCAAAGCTTTATTTTGCTGGGTGGCTGAATCCCAAGATAAGGTATTTTGCATGAGAATATAACCACCGTACAACTCAGGCTGTTATTGTGGCGCTGTCTTGGCATACTTCACTTGTATCTGGACCAGAAAACAGCCCCCTTGATGATGATGTGGCACAGGATTGAAACTCAAGGTGTGAGGTGCCACAGGGGATCCAAGCCTTGGATGCTAACTCTGTCTGTACCGCACCTGGGAGTTGGGGTGGCTGCAGGTGGCAAGGTTTTGTCTTGGGTGCTCTGGGGAGCATCTCTGCAGATGATCTTACAAGCTCTAGGCCGAACTAAATGGTGCTGCTGCTCATCCATAGCACCTGCTTAAGGGTGTAACCTTAAAATACCAAGTGTCTCCCTGCCACCTGTCTCAAGCCCCCTCCAAATGCCTGGGCTGTTGCTGACAAGCAGAGGAAATCAGGTGTGGAGGCTAAAACATGTCCTGGTGGTGATCTTCATGGTCATGCTTTCCCCTGGTACCTGAGGTTTCATACATGGGCAGTTGTGTTACTCGGAGGAGTTTAGTGTAGCCTGTACCTCATTGTGGGGCTTCTGAGGCTTACCCAGCCATTAATTCTCTGACTCTCCTTGTGGTGCATGCAGCATCACGGCAGGCGTATTGGTACAAACGCAGCATCTCTGAAATTTGAAGTTCCCTAGAGAAGGCTGTGGGGGGGGGGGGGGTCATCTACTGGTGGGGCAGCAGTTTTTCTTTCTTCCTTTGTAATTTCTAGTGCTTTGCTCAGTTCTACCTATAGTATTCAATATCAGATAATTTGAGCCTTTCCAAGTCTCTCTTCCAGCCATTGAGAACTATTGTCCAAACCTGTAATTGTGCACTTGCTCCAAGGTTTAACCTTAAATGTTTTAACTAATATTAAATCAGTCTCCAGTGTGAGGTCGGTAAATGGGACCCATAACGGTAGTCTCAGATGTGCTAATGCACAGCAATTGGCCAGCAATTGACCCTGCCCCCCAGATATTAAACAGAGCAATCCTCCCTGTGGTTTCTTGAAGCGGGAGGCTTTACGAGCTGCAGTAACACCAGTAGGATTCCCATTAGCATGCTGTGCTCAGTGACATTTCCAAAGGTGTGTGACTGGTCTATAACATATCTTTCTGCCTTAAGAAACCACTTTCCAGGTTATTCTGGTATTACAGACATGAAAACCACATTTCTGTATTACAGTGAATTTTGCAGACTGCGGCATGTAAAACAGACCAATTCTTTATTTCAAACACCTTCCAAAAATCAATGCTCTCTCAACTTCCATGTCTGCCCCCTCTGCGGGGTTCTGAGATCCTGTGGCACAAGTGCTGTGATCAGTGCAAGCTGTAGCTCAGCCCGTGGGTGTGATCCTCATTAGAGCGAAAGCATCTTGCAGCTGGTGCTCTGCGATGGAGGCACGCGGTGTCCCCGAGTACAGCGCTTTCAGGTCGGGAAGGCGAGCTCGAGCCCCGTGCTGCTGCCCTGCACCTTCTGCATGGACACCGTGGCTGCCCTAGGGGGGAGATGGCTGCTCACAGCGGTGGGGCGCCAGGCCCAGCACGGGGCCTCGCTCCATCCCCCAAAGTCACCAGGCTGCTCGCTGGGGATCCATCGCGGCGGCTGCTCAGGCTGTGCGTGACTCCCCCTTCAGCGGGCTGCTGGGGTTGTGCCCCGTCGGTGTCCTGCAGCCGCTGCTGAATTTGGTAAATGAATCAAATCTGCACGGAAGAAAAACCTCAGGACCAGCTTTTGCTTAAGGGTTCTCTTTCTTCAGCTGCATGAGGCTTACCGTAAGCTTTGATTCTAGGTTTTTAGCTCTCTTATAGAATACAGCTTCGATTTAACTCGGACAACTTCCCCAACTATTTTATCCTATTGCTCAGTGATGATGGCTGGAAACGTAGCTAGAGCACATGGCTGTCTTGTTTCTGAGCTGTTTTCTATTGCCCTGCTTGCTTAAGTAGGTTTTCACCTGTGCCCTGATTTCTTTCTAGGGCATTTGCAATAATTAGATTGTTAATTAGCTCATTACTTGTGACTTTTGGCAGGAAGTTTGCAGAAACTGACTCTTTGTAGCTTGAAATACTAATGGATACCACAAATGCCACTTAATTGCTTGCTAATCTCCTTATCCTTGTGTGCAATCTCCTTCTTATCCTTGCATACATCTTAAAACTCCTGGGGCTAACATCTTTCCTCAGCCCAGCGGCAGGTCTGTGTGCCGGCTGCCCAGAGGCGCGGGGCTGCTCCCTGCGGTCAGGGCTCGGTGCCAGGGCACTGGCAGTGCTGGAAAGCACAGGTCTTGGTGCCGTGCTGTGGATGTGTCTGGGGCTGCACGTAACAGCCTCTTGCTGGGGGGAAAGCTCGGTGTGCTGGCCTCGTGTCAGCAGGAGATGCAGATGGGGCTTCTAGCTATGCCATAAGGATCTGTCAGAGCTGCAAGGTACGCGGGCTTTCTTGTGACCTCGGAAATGACAAAGAGAAAAGGGTGCGTGTTCTCCCCTCCACCTCCTTCCTGGATTATGAAATCCATCTGTCCGATACCATTACCAGGAAACGTATGAAGAGGGCAGAGAAGCGTCTTATCTGCAGGCTGTCTGGGTGAAAGAACGGTGTGTGGCTACGTTACGACTGATGGCTTTGCTGTCCCTGTTCCCCTAACTTCAGAAGGGTTTTGAGGATGCCAAAGGAAAGGGAACTCATTTGAAAGCTGTAGAAAATGCTGTTCTTGGTCTTGTTCTCAGAATGTGCTGATTTAGTGAACTGCAAGCTTTCTCTTCATCTTTTTTGCTAATGTTCCCTATTTGCCATCCGCGGGGTGTATTTCTCTGTTGTCCAAACAGCTCTTGGTCTCTCTGTGGATCAGGGTGCTGGCTGCGTTGGAAGCACTGTGAGGAGGGCACTTGCCCTGGTAACTGCATTTGTTCAACCTGCAGTCACCATCACAGCTGTTGGGCTGTGCTTTCACCTTGGGAACTTGGGAAGAAGTGCTTGTGTAGAGGTGAAGAGCAATGTAACGTGATTCTCACTTACAAGCAAAAAATAACCTGCATCTGTTACTGCTTTCACGTGTACAGAGTAAGTAGAAAAGATCTTGGAAAGAAGAATCTTGGTTCCTTAAGAGGAGAAGGAAAAAAAAAAAGGCAGCATCGTTTGGTAATGGATGCTTGGATCTCATGCAGAAACTTTTCTGGGTAAAATGTTTACTACTTATCCCTAGCTATGGCTCGGTAAGCAAAGATACTCTTCAAATTTGTTCTCTTTCCAAACTTAATGCCAAATATACTTCCACATTTTCTTCTCCCTGTCCTCCGAAGCTAGTGCTCTCATTTGCCGTACGTTTTCAATTCACTGCAAAAACAAAGTAGCTGGAGAATGTCAGCGCTTACCTTTTAAGCCAGTATTTCTCTCTTGCTATCTGCCTTCAAAACCCACCCTTCCTTCCCCCACCTCTGCGCTGCCCTCCAGACGGAAGTGAAACCCATCAGCTCGAGCCTCTTGAGCTGCAGCTCGTGGTGGTGGTTGTCGCCATTAGCTCCATGCAGGCATTCAGCGTGCACTTTTATTGACTGTATTAAGCAAGTGAGAAACAAAAGCAAAACAAACTCCAATCATTCAGAGTTGCCTCAAAACCAGTAATTTCGTGTCAACATATTATGCACAGTGGAGAAATGTTAGTGTTCAAATAGACTAATTAAAAATGTTACTGCAATTACTTTTGCAACACAAATGATGCTAATTATATAATGCTGCAGAAATTGGAAACATAATTTTGGAGGATTTTCGTGTGCCTTGCAGTGGTAATACAATTCTCAGTGCTGTAGCAATGAAGTCTCTGGGCACAGGGAGCCCCGCTCTTGGGCTGCTGGGGCAGTGCATTGGAGCAGGTAGAAATAGAAAGGGGAAGTCAGTCTGGTCCCCTGCTCGCTGCGCCAGATGGTCTGTGGTTCTGCAGAATTCTGAATAAAAACAGAGCTGACAGGGAAAATGGGAAAATGTGCCCCTGGACATTTTGGCTGAATGGTCAGGTATCCCTTAAAGGTGAGTGTTAAAGCCTGTGGCCTCATCTGGTTTCCCTACTCCTGCTCTTTCCTGGGCTAGGTGCTTGCAATTCTGAAGAGCACCTGAGGAAGGAGATATGTTTTGGAAGGAAATCTGGACTTGCAGAAGCCTCTTGCAGTGTTGGGTCCATGGCTATCAGGTTCAGCAGGGATCACTTGATATGTTAAGCCATGTCAGTGTCTCCTTACAGTGCAGAAGGTTCATTTTAGTTTCTCAGTGGAAGTGGTTTCTCTTTGCCCTCCCCCTTCGTAATTAGCATGGTAGATTTTTTCTTATCTCCTGAGATAACTGTCATCCTAAAATGATCTTCATACTTTGATAACGAAGCGGTCTGTTTCCTTCCTAGAGTATCTGCCACTGACCAGTGTCAGAAACAGGCTGGGCCAGGGGGGTCTCAGCTGGCTCCTGGGCTGCTGTGGGTTTGCAGTGAGCTGCTTTGTCACGCCAGCGCAGAGGTTAAGCCGCCCTGGTACATGAGCCTCCATGATGGTGATTCTCCAGCTGTTGAGCCTTCCAGGGGCGTTTAATGCCTGGGCGGTCCCTAAGGAGACTTCTCAGCAGATGGTGCAGGCTTTTCCGCATATCTGCTAGCTCGTTTGCATGCGATCCTACCAATTCCCTGGGCTTCTGGGGTGTGTGTAGGGCATCCCCACGCAGCAGTGAGGGTGCTCTGCCCTCCCTGGCTCCCTGCTCCAGGCTCTGCCGCTGGCCTGGGACGCCCGGTGGGGTGTGCAGTGTATCTGGCTCCTGCTCGCCTCTGCAGACTGACCTGCGGGTGGGAGGCACTGGGGCCACAAACCGGCAAGACCGCCTATGTTTGATCTCTGGTGTAAGATGGGATGGGTTGAATCTCCTTCCAAAGTTCGGTATGGATTCTGTTAATGCACGGGTTTATCCAGACACTCAAGCTAGAAGAGCTCCATGAGCCCTTCTGCTGTGTTTCTGCTCTCCCAGCCAGCAAGCACAGCTCCTCAGCCCTCTGAATGTATTTGAGAAGACCAAAATCTAAGAAATCTTGATACACTCGTCAATGCTATCCAGTCCCCCTTTGGATTTATCAGCAAATAAGTCGCATGATCACCGTGACTAAGAAATTAACTTCTAACTGTGCCCGTTATTTAGTTCAGGGCAGAACTGCTTGGAACACATAATTAAGTGCACAATCAGAAGGGAAATGTTAAAGTGTTGTCTCCTGTTCTGCCTCGAACGTGTGTGGTAATGAGGGATGCTTGTAATGGTGGGTGGGATGGGATTTTGCCCAAGAGAAATGTTTCGGTGGATTATTCCTGCAGAAACCAGCTGTGCAGAGGATTAGTGCTGTACATTAACATAAACAGAGCCCTGGACCTGCCAGAGTCCAACTGTGGGTTGCCGCCTTATGCATGTGGTGCAAGGCTCCAAGATGAAGGGCAACACAGAACAGCAGTGGAGGGTGTTTGCAATGCTGTGCGATTAATTCCTCTAGAATGGCTTCATGAATCATTATTCCAGAAGTCCAGAAATTAGAGCCATTTAGAAAAGGTGAGTAACAAGCTCCCTGTAGGAGAGGAGTAACCGTAGGTTTTCTGGGCAGCATGCTCCTTGTTTTCGTCAAGGCTTGCCATGTAAGGCAGATTGCTAAGAACAAACCTCCTGGAAAAGGCACAGAAACACAACTGTAAAAGCAGGGCTCCTTGCACAGCGATCCTGGGCGCAACCTTGGGTATGCTGTCTGACAGGCATCAGCATGTCATCTGCGATGGCCAGGCAGAGGAAGGAAGGAGGCGAGAGCATGGACAGACCCTCCTAGCTTTCCAAGCAATGCTGTAGAAAGTAAAGCGAGGCAGGTGACTTGTTCATCCAGGAGCCCCCTGAGGCAAAGCAAACGAGAGGTGAGGTTACTAGTAGAGAGGTAAAATGGATGGGCAAATGCTTTAGTCCTCTGGACAAAAATCTCCCCAAAGCATTTCAGTCCCATCAGACCTTACACGAAGGGCTGCTCCCTGGCACAGGACTGCTGCTGATGCGCTCACCAGGAGCGACCTGGCCCTGCTCAGTGCCGGCTGCCCCAGCCTGCCAGGGAAGCCAACTTTTCCACAAAAGCTGCAGGAGGAGTGGGGGAGATGGGAGGAAAGCTCCAGCCGTGCGGTGCTCAGTAGCAGCCAAGCGCTTTGCATTAAGCAGCAGTGGTTCCCGCAAGTCGCGGCTCTGGCTGTGACTTCCCAGCGAGGCAGTGTTCCTGGCCGCCGAGCTGTTTGGTGAGCCTCGCACCGGTGCTGTGCGAGGGCAGAGGCAGCCCAGCACCGGCTGGGCTCTGCCAGGGCCAGAGGGATGATTCCTGCAGGCGTGGTGCTGTGCTGACTGCGTGGAGCTGGGCTGGGGGCGAGCTCCCTGCGCTGAGCAGAGCACTCCTCCCACACGTCTGCCTGTGCTCAGGGACCGGGACTCGCTCCGACCAGCCAGAAGGAGGACCCTGTGCAAGCAGCTCCCCTGGTTAGGGGTCACTTGTTTGGCTTCTCCGTCCGACCCGTCCTGGTGGCGGTCACAGTGCTGCATGCAGTGTATACAGCCATGAGCTGCTGCCCCACAACAGCTGCTGCCCTGTGAGAGGTGCTTCTGCAGGTTTGCAGCCTGCAGAGCCGAGGAGGAGGAGGGAGAGCAGAAGCCTTCCCTCTCCAGGAGCAGCCAGTGGTGGGCACGCAGCCCGGGGTGTGCGGGGCTCTCCATGGCTTGTGGCCACTTGGTGTTAGCGCTGCCATGCCCTCTTCTGATTACCTCGATGCAGGCTGTGAGTGATTTATCGCTCCTGTTCTTAGATCAGCCTGTGTTGGAGAAGTAAAATAAACTCAAACATTCTCTGCATGAGTAGGCTACCTGAATCCTGTATAACCAAATAAACCAACAACTTGCAAGCAGCTGTCCTTTTTTATTTTTATTTTTTCCTTTGGGGGATTACTTCACTGTTTATTGATACAAGAGAAAGGAAGACCAGCACTTATGGGATCACACTTCATACAGTAGCTCAGCTCTCACCATTGCTTCCGATAGCTGATCCTGTTTCCCTCTAAAGGGAAATGCATTTCATGAAATCGTGACAGATGTATTCCTGCAGGTTCAGCTGAACGCTGCCAGCGTGCTTCAGCTCAGTATTTGCTGGCAGCGGTGGGCACTGTCTGCTGGCCACGTGCTGATCTGCAGTGCATAAATCGCCTTGGGACTGTTCCCCTGCAGCCGCCTCATCCACAATGCAATGTTCATTGTGAACTGCAATAGGGCTGGTCCTCCTCTTCCTGGGAAGAGGTTCCTGGAAGCCCCTTAACTCCTCTTCTTGCTTACCAAGTGCCTCTTTTTCTGGAAGTCACCCAAGGCTGGGCAGATGCAGGGTCAGCAATAGATATTCTGCCAGGTGCTGATAAATGCTGTTAATGAAGACTTGAGTCTTGCCCTTGCTGCTGCTCAGGCACACTTGAGAGTATCTGTTTGCTGGCACGTGCCAGCTGAGGGAAGGATGCGTGCGGGCGCGTGCCTGGCGTGTGCCCTCAGAAGCCCGGTGCTGTCTGGGCAGTGCTTCGTGGCGTATAGCTAACCTGAGGCAGAGCTCTGCTCTGCTCAGCTGGGTGCTTTTGAGGGCTTTGGGCTGACTTCCTCAGCTGGTCATAGCTGTCCTGCGCTTCCCATCGTGTGGGGGGAAAATAGTTCTAGCATGGTACTTGAGTCAGCAAGCGTTTGGTGAACTGCTGTAGCCTTGTTAGCCTCCTGCGTTCCGAGTTAAACTTCGGTAGCACAGGAGGACGAGTGCCACCGTGGCCAAGTCTTCCTGCCGCAGCTGAAGCGTGGTGCCTGCTGTACATCTAGTGCGCTTCAGTTGCATCTCCTCCATTAATTCACTTCCATATTTGGTCTTGCTTTTGTGCCAGGTTTATACATCTTGTTTAGATGTGCCAAGCAGAATATGCTCGCAGCTGATCCTAGCCGTGCAGGCAATGCCTGCCAAAAGACCCAGTAGTAGTACTAGGTTACGGTATCTGCAAGCTCCTGGGCTCGCTAACCTGAGGTGCGTTGCAGTACAACCCGTTAAATTGGCTCTCTTGCATCTAGCTAAATCTGGTCTTCCGGAGAATCAGTCTACTTGCAAACTTTCCTCTTTGTGTAGAAGTGCTAACTCCTCTGAGCGAGAAAATCTTTCTTGTTCCAAGCAGGTGATTCTGGGGGGCTGGTTGGGGAAATAGAGGCAAAATTAGTGGCTCTGCAAGAGTTCTCTTTGAGCAGCTGGGCTTGAGCAGGGCTCGTGGTCGCTGGTGCAAGTTCACCGGTGATGTGTGCAGAGGGCAGGTGGGTTAGGCAAGCACGTGTGCTCTCCTTAGAGCAATGGAAACTGCCGGCTGCTCGGGACGGCTCTGCCTCACTCTGTTGGGTGGGAATTGCATTTCAGAGCTTCAGTCATCCTTAGCTCTGATCTGGTCTTCCTACATTTGATATTTAGTCAGCAACAGTGAAGCTAAAAAAGACTGTAATGCCTCAGTTGCAGCCTTCAGGCGCTCCTTGTCTCCTGCTTGGTGACGCCGGCCGGTTCCTCCCGTCACCTATCGCCACGTGGAGTGATGCGCCAGTAATAGCTTCACCTTTAGAGAGAACAGCTAAATACCTCCGTTCTGACGGTCTGAACAGCAAGCACATTTAATAGTTGACACTCCTAGTGCATGAACAAATGCATTTTCATGACTTCCAATTATAGCAGAAGAATGAGAAAGTGCGGTTGTGAAGAGGAGGGAAAGTCGTCCTGGCTCTTGTGAATGGCTTAATGCAACTCTGCTCAGTGACATCGCTGTGAAGTCAGGAGTCAGTACGAAGGCTGTTCTATAATATCAGTGAGAAGCTGGAGTGAGGGGGAAGTGGCCCACGAATTTAATTTGCATCACTGAGTGGATTAGCTCCTGACGCAGTGCAAAGTCATTATTTACCACCAGATCTGCTGCCTTTATCAGTGCAATGATTTGGGGAGAGGCTGATTCAGAGATCATTACATCTTGGTGTTTTACTTGGCGGGGACCGTTAACACTTGCCTTGTAAGCAAAATGATGGCGCTTGTCAAGATTGTTAATATTGTGCCTACCCAAAGAGGCTGAGTAATTTGTTTTTAGGTTTTCTTTCTTTCTTTCCACTTATTACAGTCCATGCTTTGCTTTAGTTCAGGAATAGTTGGAAATACTCCATAGCTCGCCAGTACCCTAGGGTAGCCAAGAAGAGGAGGCTGAAGGTTGCCTAGGTGGTAGGAGTGGTGCAGCCCCTGTCCCCGCTCCGGTGGGTGCCTCTCCCACCAAGCAGCACGCACTGGGGCCGCGGTGGTGCCGGCGAGCTTTGGGAGCATGGCGTGGTCTCAGCTGCTCTCGTCTCCACCGCGATGCTGGAGCTGCTCGGGCACCTTCAGGCACAGCCGGCACGTTGTCACCTCCCCGTACTGATGGAAGATTCATGCGCAGCTTGAAATAACCCTCCGGGCTGTTATTTATAGGCTGGTGTCGGGCTCTGGAATCTGCTTTTGCTGTGGAGCGACCTCTGCTACGTTGTCATGTGGAGGTTACCTCTGCTGGAGGCTTGGTGTTCGCTTCAGCCTTCGTGTGGGCCTCTTCAGGAGAGCAGCCGTTAAAGGAGGGGTTATCAACTTCTCCAGGCTCATTTGGTGTCTGGAGAGTTCATGGAATAACTGGCTTTTGGGGGCTGGTTGGAGATCAGGGCCCTCTCGTGCGGCAGCTGGAATTGCAAGTGGAGAGAGCTGCTGAGAGCCCAGCACTGCCCAGAGGGGACGTCTGTGCACAGGGGGAGTTGGGGCTGGAGCAGGAGACCTCTGCTCCCTATTTCCCTCATCTGCTATGGGAGATTGCTGCCTTTCTGTTTGCAGCCCTAGGAACGGTTGTAAA
The DNA here is from genome assembly GCF_964034855.1 of Anser brachyrhynchus. Taxonomy (NCBI): domain Eukaryota; kingdom Metazoa; phylum Chordata; class Aves; order Anseriformes; family Anatidae; genus Anser; species Anser brachyrhynchus. Next base: position 17,084,332 of record NC_137733.1, read on the forward strand.
ACCAAACTAATTCACATTTGTGTGATCATGCAGCTAAGGACCGTCTCCAATAGCTCAGTCCATTAACTTCCAAATTTATCTTACTCATTCGTCTTTGATGGAGAGGTGCCTCAGGGCCAAAGTCTTCTGGAAATGAGGCTTGTAGGTCTGTAGCAGTAGCGAGTTATTCTCCAGAGTGAAACGAAGTGACCTTCATGGCAGCTGAGAAGCTGATTTCAGAGATTGCTTCTGGGGCTTTCCCTGCCTCAGACATCAGCATCTGCACTCTCGTGGCCTGGCAGCTCGTCCTGCAAGCCGTCCCCTTCAGAGCCTGGCACATGTTTGTCCCAGAAGCCTTCTACTGTGGTGTCACCTCCTTGATGCCATCTCCTCCCAGTGAGGGAGGGAGGCAGCCCTGTCCCTCACCACAGCCGTGGTGTTCTGCGGGGTGGCTGTGTGGTGGAAGCAGAACTTTGTGCTGAAGCAGAGGAGGTCTTACTTCACCCTCAAGTTTTCTCTCTCATCCTTAGAGCTCTCCAGGCACCTGGACCCTCTCCGTGCCACCCTGCGTGGGGTGGGCTGAAGGATGCTCCTTGCCCTGGGGAGTGTATGTCTTGAGGGCCGACCCCGGTGGCTGCAGCTGTGGGGCCAGCAGGGGAAGGGGAAGCAGGAAAGGCTCCCGGGACGGCTTCCTCTGCCCGTGGAGGAAGGAAGGGGCTCCCCGGCCCCGCGGCACACGGGCAGCCCGCAGGCATGCGGGGGGTGGCTGGGCACTGAAGCCCCTGGCTGGCGAGGGAGCGGGGGTTTGGGCAGGGCGGGCTCTGGGGAGGCCGTTCCCAAGGGCACCCTGCAGGGCTCACAGCTGAGGTGTGCATCGCTGCTGGGACATGTGGCAAGGTCTGTGCCAGTGGTGTGAGCCCTGTTGGCAGTGGGACGTGAGCTCTGCTCCGGGGTGGGGTGTCCCCTCTGTCCTCAGCCTCCATGGGGGGGCTGCAGAAGGCGGGGGGCTAGTGAGAGAGGTGTCCTTGAATCTGCCCCTGTGCCACATAGCCAAGGGCAGGGCGAGATGTGCCAGGACGTCGGCCTGTGTTACTTCTTGGCGGGCAGGGTGTGGGCAGATGCGCGGATGTGGCAGTGGTCAGAGCAGAGCTGACCTGGGGTCTCCTGGGGCTTCCGAGGTGGAAAAAGTCTCACTTATTGGGTCACTTAGAGACTCTGGATCTGGGCTTTTGGCAGGAGGAAAGGCTTTAATTAGCTGCTGCTCAGTAGGGCTGCTATTAGATCTTCTGAGCAAGATGCTGCTGGACTGGAAAAATGTAACAATAGCTCATTTGCTTAGGAACCCATTATGGTGATTTGCATTTCTGTTGAGTACTAAACCCTTGTAGAGAATCTCTTCTAAAGTAACTTCAAACCGTACAGCTTAAATTTCTTCCTTCCCCAAAACTCTATGAATATCTATTTTAATGCCAACCAATTTAGAGTTCGAATTCGTTTGTTTTGGTGTTCTTATCCTGATGTAAGAGAAGAAAATACTTGTCTGGGCTGTGGACAAATGCTGTCATCAAAAGCTGCATGAAGAATGGCTTGCTTGTCTCAACCTTGGAGCAGAATTAAATTCTCCCTCATCGTATACGTAAAACCATTTTTTTTAACAGCAGTCCCTCTGTTGACCCGAATACTCAGGAGATGCGTACAGGCATAGGAAGCTTTGCAGCATGTTTTCTGAATCTCATCTCTGCTGCCGATTGAAAATAAAGTGCTTTGAAATGCATTCAGTGAACTTTGTGTTTGTGCCTGTGTCGTCAGCTAGCCCAAGGTGATGCTGAGCGTTGCCAGCACAAGAAAATGAGCTTGTGGCCTCGAGCTGGCAGTGAGAGGCTCCAGGCTCCCCGCACCCGTCTGGCCGGTGGGCAAGGGCAAGGGCGGACAGCTGCCTGTGGTGGGTCGGGGCGTGGGAGGTGACGGCCTTGTCCCGAGGGTTTGCAGGGGGCAGAGGTGGCCCTGTCCCAGGAGCAGGGGGCTCGTGAGCTGTCCTGGGCCACTCTGCTCTGCTGGGCTCTGGAGAGCACAGGGCTGGCTTTCCTCAGTGGCACCTCCTCAGCTTGCTCGGGAACCTTTCTGCATGGATCTTTCTAATCGATAACATTGCTTTTTTAATCCTTTTTTTTTAAACAAAAAAAATGTTTTGCTGAGGCTTTGCTGCAAGTGGTTGCTGTTCCTGTCCCAAATATATGTTAGAAATCTCCAGCTGTTTTGGCCTGAGCATGGCTCACTTCAGAAAAGTCCTTTGCCCCCAGCTGGGCTGCAGCTTGGCCCAAACAACGAGTGACTGGGCAAGGGGCTCGTCTTGTTGATCTGGTTTAGTCATTTCCTCAGGCAGGTGTGAGAGCTGCTTCCTGTGTGGGCAGGAAAAATGGGATAATAGCGCTGTGCCAGCGTGCTGACGCTACCTCCCTGACAGCGGCGGGGAAGGCGTCTGGCACGGGGGGCAGCGGGATGCTCCTCCTGCCTGCCTGCAGGAGCCGCACGCAGCATCCCCGGGCAGCGCTGCCGACAGCTCAGCGGCGTGGCAGAGCCTCCTGCAGAACCCGCTCCTCTCTTCTAGGCATCTTGGAAATCTTGAAGAAACTTAATTTCTCTAGTGTTACTATTATCTGAATCCAAGAGGATGAAAATAAATGACTGTTGCGAAGGGTAGACTGACTCACTTTCTAGTTCTCCTGTAAATTTCCATTTAAGTTTCAGTTTAAGCTCAGGTATGAGGGGAGTGAAAGCTAGTAATTTGTGACAAAAACTTCTATTTTAGATCACTGTAGAAGAACTCCCTTTCTAATTGCAGAAATTATAAGGCTGTGATTCTTGTAAAGGAATACTGAATCCAGTAGTTACCTGTGAACTGCCTTTCAGATGCTTCTCTGTAAAGCCAGCAAAACAAGCCTTATGCACGGTAACTTGTGCTCTGGTACCTTGGTGCTGCTCGTGCCGGGGCTGTGCAGGGCAGCCCCGGTAAGTGGCACAAGCCAGGAGCGCTGCCCACCGCCCCATCACCGCCTGATTGCTTTGGGACCTGCTGTTGCTGTCTGATGGCCTCGAGCTCTTGTTCTGGAAACCACTCGGTCCCTGCCCACCTCTCTTGTGCTGGCTGTGATCTGTGGGCTTTGTCTTCCCTCATTTGTCCCCCCTTCAGGTTGCGGGGTTCCAGCCTGCTTCATAATTCCCCATGTTAGTGATTTGGTAATTCCAATCACTTTTCCCTTTTCCTGGCCCCCGGCCATGGGAGTTCGAAGGGTGTACCCTCTTCCCAAGGGGGTGGAAGTGCGTCCCTCCATCCCCCCATACCCGTGGGTGCAGCCCCACGTGGGGGCTGTCTGGCAGCAGCATCCTAGCTGCGGGCACGCTGCTTTATCTTATTCCTGAATCTGCTGCCTCGGCTGCTGTGCGCTCCAGCCTGCAGCTCTGCTGCAAGTTCCTCCCTTATCGCAGGCTGCTTGGCTATAATTTCTCTTCCACCATGTCAGAGTGAAACAAAAATACTTCTTTAAAAAGCAAGAGGAAAATCATGTGAGTACCCAGTGTTGTCAGCATTTAGAAAGGGTTCAAAATGACATGGCTGATCTGGTAACTTCCCAAGGGGGAAGCAGAGGCTGCAGGCACAAGGGTGTTCTGCCTTCCTCCCTGTGTGTGGGGATGCTCGGACGAGTGCTGCGGGGCGCTGGCTGTGGCCGGCCCTTGCTCAGAGCAGGACTGCAGCTATAAGCCTGCGCTGGGCCTCCCCGCGGCTGTGGGAGCTGTGGCTGTCCCCAAACACTGCTCCTCTGCCCTGCACCTGCATGCACAAATGGGAAAGCTGCTCAGAGCTTTGGGGATGCGGCATGCTTGGAGCTTTTGGCGTGCCCAGCACTGCCTGTCCCTATTCAGCCAGCCTCTGCACCTGCTTCCGCTGTAGACAAGTACTTGTGTGGTGCCAGTGCCCTTTCTCTTGTGCTTCTCCCTTTTGGCATGGGCGATGCCTGTAACCAGCTGCATCGTACTTCAGACCAAGAAGCGCCTTCTCCCTCTGTTGCTGAAGGCAGGCTCCCCAGGATGCTCCATTCCACGCTCCTCAGCAGCACAAAGAAGTATTTCCCACCCTTCTTTAAAACAACTAATTCCCCAAATATATTTTGGGGATATATGCTCTTAGGCAGCGTTTTTCTTTCCATCCTCCCGCAGTCACTTGCATGCAGTAGCTGCAGCCCTGTGGAGCCGGCTGGGAAGTGCTCTGTTGTGCGGTGGGGCTGTGGGATGGAAGCACAACCATCCCCTCCGCGTCCTTCTGTGCCCTAAATTAGAGCTGCAAGATGCTTCAGTGGGTCCATATGGAGACTTCTAAAATAATAGCTGTCAGCTCTCTGCTGAGTTGTATGGGGTGCTAAAGCTTTTGGCTTTAGGAATGACAGCAAATGAAAAATGCCGATCGGCTCTAGCCAGACCCGCTGCCCATGTGTCTTTATCCCACGGGACATGTGCGTACTTTGAGATGATTGCTCTCGGGATCACGGTCTCCTAGCTGTTATCCCATGACTTCTGAGGAGCTGCTGTTACCCATCCGTTTATTACAAGGCCCAAGCTGACCTTTCAGGAGAGCTAGGGTCAAATGGTTTCTTTTAATGCTGATTGTTCACAAAACTTCCAGGGCAAGTAAATGGCCCTGCAACGCGGAGTTCACGAGTGTGTGCCTGAGTGCTGGGGCAGTTGCTGCATAATTGCCTGGGTTTTGTAGTTAAGGAGGTGTCGGGAACCCTGCTGCTTGTATTTAAATTCATCTTCCTTGCCTGTTGGTTTTGATGTGCTTTTCCCCTAACAAGCGGGGGCTGATGGATGCCTCATAAAGAACTCATCTTTCCATTGCTGCGGAGACCATTGGGCTCCTAATTGCTCTGCAGTGGCCTTCTAGAGGTTGCTGCCTGTCGGGACAGCTGTTCCCATTTGATTGGGTTATTGCACATTCAGGTCTTGTCCTGTTTAGGTTTTATTTCCTGTCCAGGCTCTTCTGTACAGGAGCTGCCAAGCCATTACATGGAAGTGAGTGGTTTAATTGAGGAGGCTCATGGCTCGGCATTTCTGATGCCGTCGGTGGGAGCAGGAGCTGCGGGTGTCCTCCAGCAGAGCCAGCGGGGAGCAGCGCTGGTACCGCGCGTGCTGCTAAACCAGGGAGAGATGCCTGTGCCCAACCAGGGGCTGTAATAAACTCATGCTGAAATAGCAGGGGAAGTGATGGTCTGCGAGCACTGCTTTCCCCTTGCCTGTTAATGGAGCCGTTATTCTTCACTTGCAGTGCAGCCGGTGGCCCCCTCTCCGCAGTGGTGGGGAGAAGCAGCTTGCAGCAAGAGCTGCTGGGGCTGCACGTCATGGGGATGGCTGTGTCAGGCAGCAGCAGTGGGCTGCTGAAATCCGTGCGTTTGCTTTGAATTCAGTTCTGCTGGGTCTTGGCTGGAACCTTTGGCTTCTGTGGAGCAGAATCGGGGCTTTGCTGCCACTGCTGCTTGGTGCCATGCACCTGCAGTGCTGCTCCCCTGACACCCCTCTTCCAAGGTGCAGATCTCAGCTGTGCTGTCAAATAACATCCCACAATTGCCTTATTGCTGGCTTTGGAGGGAGCAAGAAGGACGTGTTAATTACCCTGCTTTGTGTGGAAGAGCTGAGGGAGAAGTGCGGGATGCCGCTTGTTTCTCCTGTGACATCTCTGGCTCCCGCGCTGCGATAATGCACGCCTGTCCTGGTGCTGCTGTGGGCGCACGGGCCCCACTTGTCACCAGTGTTCCTCTGCCTTTGGGTGGGGTGGGGGGCTTTCTGTCTTCACCCTGGCAGCGCTGATGTTCAGCATGTTCCCCTCGCACCAGCTAGTGGGGTTGCTCTTTGAAGTGTCCCCTGGCCACAGTGGCTGGGGCTCGGCCGTGTCGCTGTTGTACCCCACAGTATTGCTGTGTTCCGAGTCCGATCCAGAACCTGAGTTGTCACTTTCGCTCTGTGCCCTTTAGGCTGTAGAGCAGACTTCAAAACAAGCCAGAAGCTTAAATGAGGATCTAACCACACACACTGCAGATGTTTGTGTGTAGGGTGTAGTCACAAACTTTTTTTTAAACTTGTTGGCGTGTATGTGACTGGTGCAGGGGTGCACCCTGGGTGGCCAGCTGGGGCCTGGAGCGCCTCTCCTGCCTTTCAAGGGGAGCTGGTGCTCGGCCCGGGGGTGTCACTGTACCTGGATGAAACCTTTCCATGTAGTTCAGCTTATTTCCTTGGACTATGGTGCTGTGCTGCAGGGCTGTGTATTTGTGTCAGCCTGCTCCAAAGCAGCGTAATAGCATACCTGCTGCATGCGGTGCTCTGTTGGTCCTTCACAACCCAGGAGCATACGTGTTGCTTCAGGCTCAGAGCTGACCTCTGTTTTTGTAAAACTCAAAGACTGGTGTAGCTGTGCGTGGCCTCCCGGCTGAAGTAACACAGCACGCAGATTGCAAAACCCGAGGTAACGGCACCCAGCGCGTGGGATCACGAAGCTGGTCTGTCTTCTTGACATCCTGACGAGAGCAACGAAACCCGTCCACGTGAAACACAGCGCTCCTTCAAGGCAGCTCAACGCGAGCGGGTGCCCGGCACAGCCCACGTGGGCAGGAGTCCCTGGCCGGGGCTGTGCTGAGCTCTGCTTGCCTGCGTTAGCTGGCTGGAAAAAGTCAATGGAAGGCACCGACGGCCTGGCTTCAAGGCTTCCAGCTCCTCGCTTCTTCACAGATTCTCCTGAGGGCAGCCGAATTCATCAGCCACCAGGCGTTGGTGCGAGTGCTGCCTGCTCCTTCCTGGCTGCCGGCTTCTCAAATGGGGCTGGGGCAAATGCATCTTGTGTGAAGTCTCTGGCTGGCTACAGCCACATTTGTTTTGCAGCTTTTCCTATCACTGTTGTTGTTACTGCAGTCAATATCCATCTATCTCTGTGCTTCTGGCCTGCTGTGTAGTGATTTCTCTTTCTGTGAAGACTTGTGAGTGAGCTGGATTGAGGAAGGGGTGGATCCCTTGCAGAATCTGCACTGCTTCAGCTGCAAGAAGAAATATTTTGAGGTTTGACACAACTTTAGCAGCTTCTCTGCAGGGAAAGCTGGGGTGATAGAAGTGGTAGCAGGTCAGGTTGTCTATTTTTAGAAGTCCCATTTAATTGTCTGATGTTATTCTTGCAGCGCTCGTAGCTGGATGGTTAGTTATTTACAGCCGAAGTTTATAAGCATGACCGAGCTCCTATTGCATGCTTGTATTTATTAAACAACAGATCTCATATAGAGTCCTGGATCTTCATGCTGTATCTTGGTTGGGAGGGAGATGAATGTTGTGAGAAAGCACCCCACATCTGTGAATTTTAATGGCAAAGAAACGTTACAGTTCTTGTAAGTCAGTCGTCTGCTCCTCTCCCCCCATTACCGTGTGCGGGTGAGCTCAGCGAGCATCTCCGGCCTGGGGAGGCTGTGCTGAAGGCTTCTCGCAGCCGGTGTCTGCTGGCAAGCTCTGCCACCGTCCCTGAGCTGCTGCAGCTCCATTGCACTTGCTGGATTTGGCTTCATGCTCTCGTACTTCATCTCAGTTGCGTAAAGGAAGCGTTCTCTGCAGTAGAGAGGTCTTTAACGAAATGCTTTTTATTCACGGAAGTTAGTGATAAAAACTGTCGCTTTTGCCTGTTCCCGTGTTCCATAACGGGTATATTTGGTGTGTAAGGAGCCTTGATTTGAGTCACCAGGCAGCTGCCTGTGTGGACAGAAGGTGCCATCTGCACGCAGCCTGTGATGTTTGGGGTGTGGGGGTCTCCCAGGGCTTTGGGGTTGTGCCTCTGAAGGGAGAGGACTTGAGGCAGCCTCGTTCCCATGAGCATCTACAGCAGCATGCGCTGCTCCTGCCAGCTCCTGAGATCTGATCCTCTGGGCACCGCTTTGCAAGCAGACGTCCCAGCATTTAATTGCACAGCACTTCCCTGCACCCCAGCAGCACCGAGTGGTGGCAGAGGGGCATTCAGGTCCTCCCCAGCCCCCAGGAGTTGCAGCAGGCCTGGGGAAGGCGTTGCTGCTGGGCTTTGGGAATGCTGTAGCTCAGTTCCCTGTTCTGCCGCAATCTGCCTGTGTAACCTTGGGGTCCCTTAGCCTTGGTGAGCAAATTATACTCCGGCCTCTTGAAAAGAGAGCGGGAGGATAAATACAGTAAAGGTAGCAAGGTGTTTGCCTGACCTACTCCACCGTGTTCATCGTGCACAGACCGGGGATGGAAGTACGGCTCATTTGTGCTGCGGCTCTGGCTTGCTGCATCGAAGTCACCGGCTTGTTCAGTCTCATACAAATGCTGCTCTTTGCCCTCCGCTCCTTCAGGTGTTGGTAATGGCTTCAAGTGTTCCCACAACTAAAGCACGACTTCTGCAGTCACCGAGGCTGAAGTAAAACTCTCAAAAGTCAACGCCTGATGTCTGTTGAGGAGCGCGGTGCCCTGACACCGAAGCCCTGGCTGTTGCGTTGCCGTGTGGCTGGTTCTTAGAACAAGCTGCTGCAGAAGACAGGAGCCAGCGTACCGGCGTTACTTGCTGCGTCCCGCTGATGCAATTGGCTTTGTTTAGGGTCTGGAATATTTTGGAGCATGCTGGTTTGAGTGAATAGTTTTAATTAGTTACATTCTTAGGCTGTGGTTTACTGTGCTGACTCACTTCCAGCTCTCTGATAACTTGAACACATGACTTCATATCAAGGCAGAAGAACGGAAAATAAAATGAGGGAAGATGGCAGCGCACAGCCTGGGTGCAGTGTATTCCTGTAGCCTCCGGGTTCAGCTTTACAGGAATGGCTTTAGGGAAGCCAGAGCCAGGCTGGGCCTGGGGCAGCGGGTAGGTGGAAACGCACTGGAAGCAAAGGGAACTCAAGGACAGCAGGCTTCTGCTCCCAGGTGTGTAAAATGGTAGAGAAAAAGGCTCCAGTGTCCATCTAGTGCAGGACTGCGGTGTCCATTTGCTGTTTTCCCCATTTCCTCAGGCAAACACAGCTCAGTGGCTCGGCCATACCGGCACTTTGGAAGCTTAGCTCTCCTCTGAGCACGTACGTGTGCTGCTCGGGCAGCTCAGCTCGCCGCCGTCCTCCCCGCTCATGGGAGAGCAGGAAACTGCAGCGCGGTGCCAGCCGTGAAGTCCCCTTGTGAGCTCTGAGGTTTGATCTGTGGTATTGCTTCCCCAAAGCTATTTCTGGAGCCCGGAGGTTCTTGTTAACAACTGTGAACTTCAGTCGTGCTTGGTGCCTGGCACAGCGTGAGCATCGATGCTGGGTGTGACTGCGCGTCCTTCTCAGGGTCCTGCTCGTCCCTGTGCTGAGGAGGTTTTGGGGTAGGGGCTGTGATGGAGGCTGCAGGAGAGAGGTGTTGAGCTGCTGCAGACAGGCAGCGTGCGAGAGCCTGGACACCCTGGGCTCCCTGCTCCTGGAAATCCTGCAGTAAAAGGGAAGTCTGGCATATGGTGGTTTTGTCGAAGGCTTTGTCCCTGGTTTTTCCCTTGCAAAGCAGCCCGGATTCTTCTCTTGGCAGAGGACCTGGTGCCATGCTCAGCCTCTCCTTGCTGCCACGCGGGGATTCTGGCTCTAGTTGCACTTTCAGTGCTGGAACATCGCTCTTCTGGGCTCCACCTGGCTGGCAGCATAGGTTTGGCCTCCCTTCCATCCTGCCCTGGGACATCAGGGCCGAAGCAGATGTACCTGTTGCAATAAAGCTCGCTACGAGAGCGGCTCAGGATTTGTAAGCCGGCTGCTGCTTGAGCAGCGCGGGGCTCCCTGTGTTCCCTGGGCAGCGTTCCCCTCCTGCTGCCTCCTCCCGCCGTCCGGCACGTTGCACGCGCTCTGTGGAAGCAAAACTCTGCTTGCAGCGCTGGCCCCCGGTTTGCAGCCAGGGCTGGCGAGCTGGTGGCTCCGCATCGTGTCTCCGTCGGCAGCATTGGGTTGCCAACTGTGTGTCCCTGGCCACCGGTGGGGCCAGCAGCCTCCTGCAGCCCTGGCCAGGGGCTGTGGGGTGGCTGCGAGCGGCTGCTGGCGCAGAGGAAGGTGCTTGTGAGTGGGAAGGCTGGAGGGGGAGAAGCTCGCTGCTGTTCCTCCTAATTGCTCTCCCACTTCTGTACCCGCGCTCGCGACGAGCTGTCTTGAGTTGTGTCCCTGGGGACGCTGCCTGCCTGTCAGTACCCGGGACGCTCCCCTAATCGGGCAAATTCAATCCCATCCTTCGCTCTGCTTTGACTCAGTCCGTCTTCCCTTTGACGTGAGTGATCCATCCTCCCCTTGCCACAGCACAGGGCGCACCCCTGGGCCAGCGTGGGGGAGCTGCGGGGACTGTTCCCCCCAGCACGGATACCAGTGAAGGAGCAGGATGCTGCTCCCTGGGCGTCCTCCACCTGCTGGGAGCCGTTTCTGTAAGCTGTCCGTAGTCCTGAGCTTGCTCTCTGTCCCTGCCTTAGCCACGGCCAGGTTTGCTGAGCTGCTCCATGCAAGGCCTCAGTCCTGCTTGTCCTGTTGGTGCTGAGCAAACGCTGCAGATGCAGCCTCGAGGTGCTGAGGAACTGGTGCCCCTGACCACAGCCTGCCCACAGGGGGAGGCTGGGGCTCCCATCTGCTGCCCAAGCCAGTTTTGATCTTTGCTGCCTTCCATTTTCTTCACTTGTGCCCTTTTTTCTCATCTGCCCTGAGTTCGTTGCTGCTCCCCCAAGGTTGCACCATTCAAATGACAATCTGACGCAGCAGTGAAGCCTCGAGTGCTGGGGATGAATTGTAGCTGTCTGCACCCGGTGGGAGAAGTTAGATTTCTGGAGCTTCTGTGCATCAGCTGAGCAACGGTTCCTGATGAACATTTTTTAGGCAAGGAAGGTCAAAATGCTGTCATTGAGGGGAAGTTTCTGCTGCAGCCTGCAGAAAGATGGCAGCTTTCACTCCTGCTTGCTCTTTCAAGTATTTTTTTTTCTCGCTTAAAGAAATCCTTGCTCCAGACTTGCTACTAGAAACTGGTAATAAAATTTGCAGAAGGTTTTTCTTGTAGATGTGGTGAGGGTGTGCAGGAAGAGCTTCCTTGATCTGCGTGGGTGGTTTTACGTGGTCTGGGGTTGTATAAAGCCTCTTGCGCTGTAGTCCTGCAGGCTTTGAGATGGAAACCCTGATTTCACCGAGACGATGCTGTGAGGCTGCCATGTAACACAGCTGAGTAGCAGCAGCCAGACCAGGCTGCACTTTGCGCGTACTGAGGTGTTGGTGGGCCTCAGGTGGGTGCGATGCAGTGAGGCTTTCCGTGGGGCACATCTCCTGAAACACGCGAGGGCTCCCGCAGGACGAGCATTTCTGTTGAGGGAGACGAAGGCTCTGCCAATGCTAATGTGACGCAGTTATATGCAGAAGCCGGGTCAGTCCTTCCAAAATCGGCATTTACTGACCTGCTTGTAGCCCCTAAAACCCGTCACATTCCCTGCGCAGTGTGCTGGGCTGCTTGGAGCTCCCTTGCTGGTGTGAACCTGGAATCCTGACATGCTGGAGCTGATCCTCCAAGCGGGGTTTTGGTGGTTTTTCTGGCAGCTGCAGCTGGATGGTGAGGGGTTGTCTCCAGAAATGTCCTGTCTTCACTGCGGCTCCACCTGCCCCTGGTAGCACCGCAGGACCACGTGCTCATCTTTTCGCCAGCACGTGTGCCAAAAACCAGACTTCTGTGTCACAGACTTCTTCTGAGTTTTATCCAATAAACTTGGTCTAAGCTTGTGCAGAAAGCCTCCAGAGAACACGGGTGCTGTGGGAGGCAAAGCTTCCGAGTCCTTTGAGATCAGTTCATCCGTGACGTGCGACTCTTTCCGCGTGGGTGCTGGGTCCCGCAGATTCCCGTGGGGTGCGTGGCACATCGGTGTGGGCGCCGGCTTGATGCGGCCGAGGGGCAGCGTGGGCCCTGTTGAAAGAGCAAGTGGGACAGCATATTTGTTGTTCCCAGGCTTGTTCTGTGCTAATGCCGGGTCACTCTCAGGGTTGAGCCAGCTGAAGAACAAATACCCAAGTCTAACAGGAGGAGTGAAACCAAAGGGCTGCATTGCATTATCATGCATAGCATTATCATGATTACTTTGGGATAAAAAGGAGCTTTCCTCTCTGTAGTCACCCGGCAGTTCTGACCTGAGGGTTGACTTCAGGCTGATCCTGCAGAAGGTTAAGGTTGTGTTTTTCCTGGTCTTTATATCAGTAGAAATGCTGATGCCTGAATACTGCATCACTGGCTGGTCAGGAATTCACAGGAGGGCTGCTGATGATTCCCAAGGGAAACGTTCACGCACTGGTAACTTTTGCTTCTCGTATGCCCATCTGAAAGCTTTTTCCCTAGAGAAAATTACCAGATCAGTGGTGTTTAAACACTTGCTCCTTGCAGATGGCACTGGTCCCTCTGTTTATTCCCTGCTATCAGAACAAAGCTTCAAAAACCAGCTTGTTTCTGCAGCGGCACCCCTGGAGCTCCTGCCGGATCAGACTGCTTTCTCTTGGAAACTTCCCTTAATTCCTGGCCTCCCCGGGGCACAGTGCCGGCTCCCCTCGCAGCCTGGCTGTGCGCTCCTCCAGTGTGCACGGTGTGGGGCAGTCTGCCCGTGCTTCTCCTTGTCGTGTCCTCCAGGTGATGGATATCAGCAGAAATCTGTATGCGAAATACCTCTACACCCATGGCATCTGAGAGCCATCCGCAAACTCTGCCGTTGCTACGGGAACGGGTTTTCTCATGTTTGAATGTGGATTTAATTCTTTCTTCTCCTCCCCGCTCCCTACTAGTTAAGACACTCAGATAGATTTTAAGTTGCAAATATAATAGTCTTTCAGATTGTGCAGGGAGTTCAAGAATATCTTTTGCTAATGAAAGAGCTGCCTGAACTCTCAAGGGATTGAATGAGACTTTTTTTCTCAATACCTACTATGAAAAGCCAAGTTTACCAGCGCTGTGTGCCTCAGGGCTGCTCCCTGTGCCACCTGCATGGATAATTAAGACCTTTCAAGTTGCCATAGAGAATGGTTTTGCTTCCAATATTGTATCAATTGATATTTGGGATGTTTTTCTTTAAAACCACAGGAGCTGGGAATGTTGTCTGTATAGCACGCACAGGTGGCAGATACAGAAGCGGAGGATTTTCTGAGCGCCGTGCTTTCACGAGCCCTGTAATTTGCAGGAGGGCTCACCTTAGCTGTGTGGGCGGGCACACGAGTGGCTGAAGGCCCGGGGGGGCGGTGGCAGCGGTGCCCCCCCCGCGGCCCTGCGATGGGGTGCATGCTGCGGTGCTCCCGGTGCTGGGGATGCATCGGGCACGGCAAGACACAGCATCTCCTAAAAAAGTGAAATGATTCACTGTTAGGTCTAAGGCTGAATGAAAATGGAGATGATGATCAAAACTGTAGCTATTGCTTTACATTTAGGGTTTTAACAAAAATTGTCCAGAATGTTCCTTTCCCCCAAAAGTGTCTGTCAGCAGCCTGATCAAGGTGTAATGGGATTTTATGTATGCCAAATCCGGATCTTATAATGGAGCAAGCAGCTTCAGAGGAATTGTTCCTCAGTCATGTCAGCCAAACTGAAAATAATTTGGCTTCTTCTTGAACTTAGCACACTTGAGTGGGTATTACAACTTCAGAAGAATAATATTGAAAGAGGAAATCATCTTCAGTGCTGAGAACTTGTCGTTCTGCTCCTGGGAGTTTGCTCTCTCTTGCTTTCTAAAACGTGCTGTTGATGGTGGCGGCTTGTTCAGGCGGCGATGAAACCCACATGTGCGTTCGAATTGGAGCCCTCCACGGAGCCATGCTTCACCTGGCGGCCAGGCCTCTTGCCCTGGCAGGGTTGGGAGCTCAGCAGCACTGGAAAGGCAAGCAGCACGAAGCTTTTCTGTTGAGTTGTAACTTCAGAGAAAAGAGCTTCTCTGAAGTGTCAGGCCCTGTGTGCTGAGGCTTTTCTGGTGGCGTTTCTCAGGGTACAGACTGGGACAACAGCAAGAGCAGCACGATGTTGTGGAAGCCAAGGGGCTGGCCATGCCCATGCAAACACTGACCTTGGGGAAGAGAGGAGGCTCCAGTGGCATTGGGACATTGCTTTCATCATCTCCTCCTTCCTTATGGGTACAAGCAGGTGGCTGTGTAAGCCTGTAGCTCCCTAAAGCTGTAGCCTGTCTGCTGGGGGATCAGCAGCGACAAAACATTTACCAGGTCACTTCAGGCTCCTTTCCATGAGTTGGTGCAGGTGGAGGAGCGCTCCGACAGGGATGCTGTGTGGGCCGTGCCAGCAGCGCTGCCTGCAGGGTCTGGGGTCTGCACGGGAGCATCCTGCCCTGCAGGAGCTCACTGCAGAGCGTGCCAGGCTCCTGGGGTGAGTTTTGGGGAGAAGTGCAGAGCTGGGAGCAAGCCAGTGCTCATGGGAATAGAGCGCTGCTGGCTCAGTGAGGATGTCTCCAAAGCCTGTGGCTTCTCCTCGCCCACAGCTCGTGAAGGTGGAGATCCCACAGGGTAAAGCAGGAGGGGGCTCAGGCACCCGAGGAGCCCTTGGTTCCCACCCGCCTGCCCGTGTGCTCCCAGAGCTCTGGAGATGCAGAGGGAGAAATAATCCCATTAGTAATGAATATGCTGTGTTCAGCCTTTGTCATCCAAAATAATGTTGTAATGAAATAGAATTATAATGTAATTATTATTAATGTCGCCGAAGTTGGAATCGGGCTGACGCAGGCAGGGAAGTGTCATGTTGGGCCGCTGCTGAGCAGCACTGCCCCGGTGGTGAGGGAAGAGGAGGAAGATCCTGGAACATCTGAAGAGGAATGGTGATGTAACGCAGAAAAATATGCAATGAAGAAGGAGATTTAGCAATCTAAGTATACTCTGCTAGAGAACTGCATTTGTAGTGAATTAGAATCCTGGCAGGGTGTAGAACAGACGCATTTTTTGGGAAACACCTTTTAGTGGGTGTGTGTTTCATGCTCCCGGAGTCTGAAGGGCAGAGAAGTGCTTCCCTGGGGGCGGCTGGCAAATGAGTTTGCTGTCCTAGACTGAACCTGTTTCCTTTTCTGTAGCTTCAGTCTGCATCAGTTCCAAGATAAATAGCCTGTGTGGTGTGCAGCATTTCACTGAGGGACCGCGTTTATTCTGGCTTGGAAAGCTGTGTGCGGGGGTCTCCGTTACGGATCGGGCAGGATCTGCAGCGTTCGGAGCTGGGAGCAGCCAGGATGCCGGGAGATGCAGGAGGGGGACGGGTGCAGCCCCGGGGAGGAGAGGCTGCAGTATCCCATGTTGAAGGGTGGCCACGATGAGCTCCCCCTCACCGTGCTGAGCCTGGGCTGCACAGGTGAAGGGAGCTGAGCTCTCGTGCCGTGCTCTGGCCGAACTTCAGGGGGCTTCGTTTTTATAGCTGGCAGATCTGGAGAGAGGAACCAGGAGCCTCCACAGCCTGGGATGAATGAGTGTCGCATCTGGCACCCCTGGCAGCCCCCTCTGGGTGCTGGGATGTCAGGCACGCGGGTGGGGGCTGTGGCAGGGTTGGGGCAGGCTCCCGGGCAGCTCCGCAGCAAGGAGCGGGCTCTTCAGCTGAGCCTCTGCAAAGTGTTGTTACTGTTTATACAAAAATAACAAATCTTTCCAAATATTTATTACTATATCATGTGCTGAGGAGCGGGTGCTGTGCATTCTGAAATGGAAAGCCGCCCCCAGGCAGCTGCCAATCTCCGCTGAGGCTAAGCCCGAGATGCGGGAGCAGGGCAGGAGCCAGCAGCTGGGAGCAGCCGTGTGGGGTGCTGCGGGTGGCGGGGGGGCACGGGGCTCCCCCTGCCCAGCAGGCGGCCTGCAGGGCTGAGGACCCTCGGGAGGGCCCAGCACAGCTCGGTGCTGGGGGGGTCTGCATGGAGGTGGGGTGGCTTTGGGTCCGCCTGCTGCAGCTCCTGCTCTGGTGAGCTGGCCTGGCTTTGTGGTGTGGAAGCATGTCAGGGATGAGGGTGAGCAGCTCTTCAGCTGAAGGCCAGGTTTTCACTCATAAAGCAAGCCTGAGGGTCACGCTGGGTGCTGTGAGCTCCTGCGGGGTGCTGGCAGGTGCTGCTAGGTGTCCCCCAAGCCCAGCCAACAGCTTCCCGTGGCTCAGCACAGAAGTTTTTCTTTACCCTGCATAGCAAAGGGAAAATGGGAAGAGCCCTGTGTGAAAGAGGGAGACCTGCCTTGGGTGTAAAAACAAAGCGAAGCTCCGTATTTCTGAGATCTGCCCTATTTCATTTATATGAAGTACTGTGTAGCAGCTGGAAGAAATTTCAGCCAAGTTTAAATATTTTTATGGTTCCCTTTAGGTTCTTATGTATGGCTTTTTTTCTCTTCATTGCTTTATTTTAATAAAATAAAGTGAATGCAAAACCACCTTTGGGCTAGCTGGGGATGGCCCGCATTTCCTGTGCTGAGGATGGTGCAGGTGCTACGGCAGTGCAAACATTTATATAAATCTGCTTCCCTTGGTGACAGCGGCTGCCCCGTAAATCACCTGGGCTTGTAGCAGGCCGGCCGTGGCCGTCTGCGTGGTGGTGCTGCCCCAGCGCAGGCTTTGTGCGGGGGTTAGAGGGGCCGCTGTGCTGAGGGATAGGCTAAATGGCTTATCCAAATTCCATTAAAAATGCAAATGGATTCTTTCACTGGGACAGAGTTGCATTAAAAAGTAGGCCATATCGTAAACATTAATAAAGTCATATTGGCCAGCAGGGACGTGGATGTGGAAAGTGAGCCAAGAAGGCTCTTTGCAGAGCTCCGTGTAAATAAAATGACTCTTCTCTTTTCTCTTCTCTTCCCCTCCGAATGCTGGCAGCCTAGATAACGTTCTGATTGAACACAGTGCCATGTAATCATACAGGGCTGTTGCCCAAGAAGAGCGAATCCAATTCATAGTTTGAAGGTTTTGTTTGTGAAGCAGAAGCTGAACATACTGGTCATCTGGAGCTAAAGCAAAATTCAGCTAAACAGTAGTTTAATTTAAACAAAACAAAGCCCTAAGGTCTGGCTTCCCTCCCCCATCCCAATGTGTTTTGAGGTGTGTCCCTTAGCGTGATGCTGCAGGCAAGGTCTGATTCCTGCTGCTCCCCTGACCTTGGTCAGGTGTTCATGCGCCTCTGCACCGCCGGCTTTCCCCAGCCCTTGTGTCTAGCAGGGTTCTGCCTGGATTTTACCCAGAGCTGAGTCCCGGAGCTCCCCCGTGCAGGAGGGGGCTGCCCCAGCAGCAAGGTGACCCCCCCCGTCCCGCTCTGCGCTGCGCACCGCCTGTCTTGCAGCATCAATAAAAACCTTGTTCCGAGCGGCTTTCGCTGGAGGGAGAGCAGCGAGCAGACGCAGTAAACCTGCATGTTGGAAATGTTATTTTAATATCTTAGTCGTATAGCATCAAAAGGAGTGCCAAGTACACTAGAGAACTTGCCAGCTGCAGCCCTTTGAATGTCTTAAAGGCAGTAATGTTGCTGTATAATAACATATAGTGCTCCAAACTGTCATGAGATAATGGCCTGTTTTCAAGGGAAGAAAAACAACAAAAAACTGTAATCTACATCCTTTCCTGCAGCAGTGTCGTTGTGGTGTGTGGGGGCTGGAGTGTGGTAGCACTCATCTCATGAGGGTCAGCTCTGAGGGATTTTGCTGCTTGCAAGCCTCCCTCCTGCCAAGTGAACATTCACATCCCGGGGGCAGCGGGGCGAAAGCAAGCCGGGCTGCTGGGTGCCTGCCCTGGCCTGGGCGCAGCGCTGGGTGCCCCGGCGGGAGCCACAGGGCGAGCACAGGGGGACAGGGAGGGACCAGGAGGAGCCATGGCCTTGGTGGTGTGGATGGGTCGGGCTGAGCATACCCAGGGCGAGCGATAACGGTCCTAGCCACAGCACAGAGCTGCTGTGCTGCCCTGCTCGGTTCACCAAAGCTGCCTTTTTTTTCCTTTTATTTTTTTCCTGCAGAGGAAGTGGCTGGATTTCTTATCAGCACGTCCCCATCTGCAGTGCTCTCAGCAGGAAACCTGCGAGACCTCCCGAAATTCCCCTGTGGAGTTTGGGACTGAGCAGACACAGATCAAGGCAGAGCAGCTACGGATGCTCCAGGCATCGCTGCTGGGCGCTGCAGGGCTCCCCTGTGGGCCCCGCTGCGGGTGCTGGGGCAGAGTTGAGGCTTGGCAGGGGCGAGCATGCGCTGGCTGCTGACGCAAAATTGGGATTTTGCAGCGCTGTGCCCAGATTTATGCCAGAGCTGGGCAAGTCATTGTGCTCCGTGGTGGTCTCTGAACTGCCATCGGGTCCTTGTAAGCCTCAGACTTGCCTGGAGGAGGCTGCCCGGTGCCGGGGGAGCCCAGCCTGTGCCCATGGGCTACCCAGGGTCCCACTGCTCCAAATTCAGGGTCACCATGTGGGGGGCGTCTTTCTGCCGCTGGGCCTGCCCAGGCTGCCCTTGACCCCCAGCAAGGGAGGCCAATGTTTGGTAAATGGCTTTTTGCTGGGATTGGAAAATTTGCAAATCATTAGGGTTTTTTTTTGTCTGCCCTCCTCACCAGCTTTCCTCTTGCTGCCTGGTGGGAGGAAAGGGTTTAATGTCAGCAGCGTGCTGTGAGAATTTCCAAGGAAATCAGCTGTCCAAGTACAAAACGTGTGGGAGTTTCTTCATTTAACAATGCAAAATTGGGCTAGAATGGTGCGAGGAGAAGGGCAGCAGGCCCCAGGGATGGGGAGAGCCATGCGGAGAGGCTGGGACTTCAGGAGGGTTTGGGATTGTCTCATTCTCATTTTTATGAGTGAATTAGGGAAATGTGGTTTGGGCAAGTGCTTCTGGTGGGATTTGCTGTGATGAAGGGGGGGTGGGTGGGGGACTGGAAGCCCAGCTAGCAGGGAGGCCTTGGGGAGGCTGCTCCTGGCTTGGAGCCCTTCCCTTGCTCCTTGGCCCTGACAGCGTGGTGCATGCCCAGGCACTGGGCCTTTTGCACGGGGATTAACAGACATCTCACGTGGGCAATGGGTTTCCGAAGCAGCAAACTGCCTCTGCAGACTGCCTGAATGCAGCTCCACGTGCTGGGGCCGCAGCCCTGCCCCACGGCTCCTGCCGTTCGGTGTGGGTGTCCTGGTGCTGCCATGGAGCCTGGGAGCCTTCAGCACCCCGTGCCCTGGGCGGCTTCATGTGAGCATCCAGCTTGTGTTAGGTGAAACTGGAGGCACTCAAGGGATGGGGTGTGCAGGTCCCTGGGGCACTGGTACCTGGAGAAACGTGGGCAGCAGCTCCCGGCCTGCCAGCCCCAAGCCCCCCGTGGCAGGCAGGGCTGTTCTCTGTGCCCCCCTGCTGGGGCACGAGGGAGGGATTGAAAACTGCCTTGGAGACTTAAGCTCATCACGTTAGCAGTGTCTGCTGGGGAACACAAGTGATGTGTGAAGGCAAGCGGCAGTGAACTGAAGCTGTAGAGCCTGGCTTTCTCTTCCCTGTGGTGTCCCCTCACAGCACGCCGTGTGGCTTTGCTTGCTGCTGCAGGTGCCCTCAGCCTCAGCGGGGCGAGGGCTGGCTGGCCAGTGACTGCGGCCACCCCTGCTGCGCTGCGCTGCTCCGCGCCCTCCTTCGCAGCCAGAAACCTTGGTGCTGGCACGTGGCGGAGGCACGCCTCGGCTGGGTTCTGGGTGGCAGTGTGCACTCTTGCAGCAGCCTGGTGCATCTGCAGAGAAATGCTTCGAGCGGGCACCCCGCTGTTAGCACAGGGAGAACCGCGTTAATGCTGAGCCCCCTGTGAGAGGCACAGCCGGGAGCGAGCACTGGGGCGGGCAGACAGCCGGCTGCTGCTGTCCCTATGGAGCAAACGGCTCCTGGAGCTGCTGGCTCTTGAGGATGGGCATTTGTTCTTGTGGCTGCGTGCCATAGTTATGGGAATTGCTTCTCTATAATGGTTTTCGAAAGCCACTTGGTGGGAGCTGCTGGCAGAGCTGTGCCCTGCCACACGAGGATGCCCTGTGCCTGCCTGCAGCTTGTTGGGGCATTTGGTGCTGCAGATGCACAGGGAAGTGGTGACCTTTTTAAAGCAGGGAGATGGTGAGAAACCAGTAACGCTTCACTTTTCCCTTTATAAAAGGACTCAGCGAACTTTTTGGCAAATCTGTTGCTGGCTGACGTGGCTGCTGATCCCCATGCAGCCCCTGTGAGCCCACTCCCTGCTTGCCCAGGGGGCTTGTGGTGGTGTGGGTAGGTGCCGAGCATGGTGGGGGGACTGTGGAGCGTGGGGGGAAGCACGAGTCAGCAGCAGCCCCTGCAGATGGGAGCTGCTGCCTCCGTATTGCGGCTGGCAGCTCTGCGGGACTGCCCTGGCACTGCCGGCCACCAGCGGCGGAGGTTTGGGGCCCCGCTCCCTGGTGGGAGAGCACAGTGTTATCGGGGCAGGGGAGTCACAAACTAGAGGAAGCACCTGCTCTGCTTCAGAGCTGCTGAAGATGAACCTGCTTTCTGCCCGAGCATTGCGGGAGGAAGTGGTCGAAATAACAAGATAAAGTCCAGCGCGCCGCTCCGCGGGGCTGGGGAGGGGGCAGCACGGTCCCGAACCCTCCTGGGGGCTGCAGGAGCGGGCACAGGCGGCCAGGCCGGGCAGCATCGCCCTGGCTGCGGCCAGCACCACGTGCTGGGGTGGTGGTAGAGGCTTCTGCCATCCCACCTCGTGGGAACGGGCATGCAGCAGGTGGAGCTTCATCTCCTGACACCTGGCGAGCCCTGCGCTGTCTCCTGGGCTTGGAAGCTCGAAAATGTGCTGGCAACGGGGGTCGTTAGTCTGGCTGAGGTGGCGGGGAGAGATGCACGCAGGGTAGGTAGGAGTGGAAGCGCTGGAGGCAGCATTTGGGTTCAGCACACGCAGCAATCATCTTCCGCCCTCCTCACGCCCTGGTCTGGCCCCCTCTGGCTGCAGGCACGTGGAGGGTGCCCAGCGGCGTGCTGCCGGCCTGCAGGGCTGGGCAGGCACTTGTGGCATGGGTCTGCAGGAGGGAGAGGGCAGAGATTAAGTGAAAAGCGTCTTGAAATTGTCTTGAATGCTCCCGTTAGCTTCTTGATAGGCTGCAAGCATGGGAGGTATGTTAATGTCGGGAGTCATTTGTGCCTGCATTTAACGGTGCTGTCAGGGCAAATTAGGGCCTTGGGTTCTTGTCTTCTGAGCCAGGCTGATGCTGGTGAGCGTTGGGTTATTTGGGGAAACGCTTTGCTGGTGGTGAACCAGCAGGGAGCTGAGGTCAGAGCTGAGAAACGCTCAGAGTTTTGTTGTAGGAAGCCTAGGATCGTGGCACAATCACACGACACGATTGCAGCATAAATCCTACGTAGGAAGCTTCATGTTAAGAGGACCCTGGCTAACTGCTGCGTTCAGTTGTACTTAAAGCGAGCTGTTACCATATCTGGGTGTTCAAGAAACCATTCAAACATCACTTTGTATGTAGAGAACAAAAACTCCCAAGATGCCGCGTGCTCAAAATAAGCCAGAGGCAGCAGCAGGGAAGTCGTTAGTCTTTATATCGGCCGAAAAAATATTTTGCTGTTGTATTCAGGATGTTTTTTTCCCTGCACTTCCTGAAAAGCAAAGGGACTATGCAGCAACTCTGACACTTCAGAGCAAGTCACAGGGGTCATGCTGGTGCCTCACCAGGTTATCAAAGCTGCTCAGGAGAGCCTGGAAAGCTCTAGGAAGGACTTCTCAGGCCTGTAGGAGATGCAGCGTCTGGAGGACACGGCACGATTGCCTTGAGAGATGCCCGGGGAAAACTTGTCCTGACGGGTCAAGGTTGGGCTTTGCCTGGGCTCTGGCAGTTGAAGCAGGAACTCGCTGGCACGGCAGTACCGTTACGTTGTGATCGCGGTATGTTAAGGGCTGTGCAGATGTAAAACAGAGCCCATGCAGTGCAACTTGCTCCTGAAACGCAGCGTGGGACAGCAGGGCCAGGGTCCGACCGAGGCACAGCTGCACGGGGGGTGGCTCTGACCGCTGGAGCTAAAAGTGCTGCCTACCATGTGAACACGTGGGGTCTAGAAACCAGGAGTAAAGCAAGGACGCTTCTGGCCAGGGGTGCTTGGGAAACTTCTCGTCCATGTATGAGCTTAGCTCTGTACCCTAAATAGAATAGCTAAAGGAAATGACTGCTTTATCTTGCAACATGTGTTCAGCATAAATGCCTCTTGCTTTAGTGTTCAGAAACAAAAAGTAGCTCAGCCTCTCTTGATCTCCAGTGCCATGGAAAATGAATTTTAGTATTGGAACCGTGAAGCCTGTTGACCAGCATCTATGGGCATGATGAAATTCTCTCCGCTTGGCTTCCATCTGTAGGTTTCAAATGTACTCCAGGTTCAGGAAAGATGCAATCTGTGTGGAACCTGCCTGCACCCCAAGATGCCGTGGTGCTTTGTAGTCAGTGCGATGGGGACATGCTGGGAGGGGACGGTTACAGGTCAGCTACTTAAATTTCTTCAGTGTAGGCACGTGGCTGACCCCTGATCCCATCATCCAGAGATACACAAAGTATGCACAATCCACAATTTGTATAGGGAACTGATTTAATGTTGGTCATTTGTAGAAAAGGCTCCTTAATCCACTCGCTTTGGTTAGATGTCCTTGTTACAAGCTGGAGTCACCCGCATGGTTGTTCTGTGGGTTCTGGTGCACCACTGAGGCTTACATGACACCAACTCCTCTAGGCTGATAAGCCCATAATATTCCCGAAACAGATCTGCGCGGATACGTGCACAGATACATCTGTGCCTTCGTGGGACTTTGAGTAGCAGCTGCCCCTGCAGATCCTCCTCAGGTTCATGAAGGGAGCTTGCAGAAACCAGCCCACATCTCCCTCCCGGAGCTGTGGGAGTCTCTTCATCCTCTATTTACAGTCTGACACCCTGTTACTCGTAACAGGCTAATCCTGGGTCTGCAGAGTTTGAAAGACATCTTTTTGAGAAACTGTCATTAATTTTAAATCCCATCTGTGAAAGCATCACTGGAGGTTACCCTGGTTATGTCAGGCAAGCCTGACGAATCTGCTGCTGGAGCGAGCGTTTTGAAACGCTGGCAGGCTGGGAGACAAAATCACGTTGCGGTCAGATGCGGGGATTTTAAAAAAGCCACCAAATTAACCTGGAGCAGTTGGATGGTGCAAACACAGTAAAGCTTGCAGCAGGTATGGGGGTTAGCGTGGCTTTTCCTTGTAGCTGCAGAGGCCGGGGCAGCACTGGCTGCTGGTGAGATGAGCGCTCCCAGCGCCTGGCAGAGGGGAGCCGCGCGTGGGGGTGCCTGGCACAGGAGAACCAAACATGGGGGTGCCTGGCTGGAAGCTGAGCTGCCCCCGGCCAGGATGGAGCGGGCAGCTGGGGCTGCTCCCACCTCTGGTCCTTGAACCACCGAGAAGTCCAGAACCAGCCCGGTGCCTCTGAAGCCTCCCTGCCTGCCTGAAGGTGAAGGCAGTGTTATCTGGGTGTTGCTCCTCAGTAATAGCCCTGATCTCCAGCTTTGGACGCGAGACAATGTTCAGAGTATCCGATTTTAACGGGGAGGATGAGAGGAAGGAAAAGGGGAGTGAAGTTCCCCTCTCTGCTTTGGAGATAAGTGACAAAACTCAGCTTTAACTGAGTTACATTATTAGCACTTTGGGGACTGGGTTTTTATCTTCCTTGAACAGGATTAATATGCTCTTACAGGAAAAAAACACGTCTTTAAAGCAAGCTAGCAGCCATCTTCCAGGGCTCTGAGATGCAAATACAATAATTGGGATGATGGTGGGTTATCTGCGTCTGGGTTTGCCCTCTTTATGTCTGACTTGCTCTCTGGGTGGGATTGATCCTGCAGGGATACCTTTCCATATTTCTACCTCCTCTCAAGAGGCTGACCCGGAGTTTCAATTACAATATTAAATTACCAGGTCACCAGAGTTAAAGTAGGCTGCCAAGTTTTTAACGATCTTCTCTTGTCGTGTGCGTTTTTTTCCAAGCCTCCTTTCCATCTATGCACTTTTAATTGAGACCATCTGTAATTTAACACATCGCAGCAGCGAGCCCAAGAAGCGAGCGAGCGGCGAGTTGTGTAACTGGTGCACTTCAGTCAGGATTTTAAGAGGACTCGGTGTTAATTCTCTGGGGACTGCTGCAGCTTTCCACTGCCTTCCAGCGCCTTTGTAAGAAATCCAGAACTAATTTCTAAGACTGTTTAATCTGGTCCCTCAGGGCCTTGATTAATCATGCAGTACTTATTTTTCATCTCTCGCTGGTGGAGATGCTGAAGGTGCAGCTGGGGGCTGGGACAGGTCCTGGAGCAGTGGCACGGGTGTTTGTGGGCAGAGCTGGCCTCGTGGCCCCCTGGAATGCCCAGGGGACCTTGACCTGGTTCCCTGGCAAAGGGACCTGGCTCCGAGCGGGGCTGCGGTGTGTTGCTGGATGTTTCCTCGATGTTCCCTGGTGCTGGATTAAGGTAAATAGTCTTTGCCTGTCAGTTCCTCATGGAGAAGCCTCTCATCTGCTAAACTCTACCCAGCCCCTGGGTGCTTTTCTGCTGCTGCCTGTGACCCAGACCCCAGACAGCAGCGGAGCCATTCCTGTCCCTGATGGCTCTGCAGCCCTGCCCCGTGCTCGTGGGCTGAGGCTGTGCCCGACCCCTGCATGCCCTGCCAGGAGGCTCGCAGTCCGGGCTCCTAAGAATCAGGTTGGGGGATGTTAACACCGAAAGAAACAAATTCGAGCTTGAAAAATTACCTGTTAGTGTTGCTGCAACATGTCACCTGGCTATAATTAAAGATTAGAGAATAGCACGTTTCCCTCTGGTTCATTCAGGGCAGCTGTCAGGGCCCATGTGTGGGCAGCTCCGCTGCGGGTTCAGTTCCCCTTGTTCCGTGCGTGGGTCTCTGAAACAGCACCTGGCACGGTGAGCGGAGAGGGGGAGAGCAGTGCCTGCGAGACGTGCCAGGAGACGTACGGGCAGCGTCGTCCTCGCTGCTCGGAACTCCTCGCCTGGCTCTGGGACGGGGGTGCACGGCCCCACCACGCCGTACCCGCGGGCGCTGCGCTGTGCGAGGAGCCCACCCCAGCTGGAGCTGGCTGCCAAGCAGCCCCCCTGCCCCTCCCCGGCAGCCAGAGCCTGGCTTGGGGTGTTTCTGTCAAATTTGGTGGGAGAAGGAAGATCTCTCCCCGATCTGAGCTCTACTGCAGTCATCGTCCCCTTCCCCGCCCACACCTATTATGTTGCCGTGGATGATTGATGCTCCTCATCCCGCCTGGCTTCATTACATTCATTGTCATGCAGAGTGTGTTGTCAATTCATTACTGGTATTTCATATAAAAGCTGCAGACTTTTTTTGAATGTTTTGTTCGTACGTACTCAAATCCTTCTAATAGTGCATGGCTGGGCTCAAAATATTTAACCCCTTTAAAAAAAGATGAATATTAAAGATGCCTATTTTGGAAAGGAGCAGAGCAATGGCCTTCCTCCGCCTGCTCTGCAGCACGGCTGCTGTGGGTGCTTATGCACGCTGAGCCCTACGGGTGCTGGACTTGCTCCATTTTGCTGATGAGCCGTTACCCCGGGAGCAAGAAGTGGCCCCGGTACCCCCGGCTGCAGCACCTGACTGCTGCTGCTCGCTGCTGGGCACTGACTTTTTCACCTGGGGGGGCCACGCTTTCCTGCACTCCCTGAGGGCTCCTCGGGTTCTGCTGCGGCTGTCGCAGGAATGTGCATGGCCGGGGGCTTGGGGCTGAGCTCAGGGGCTTCATGTCCTTCGAGGAAGGGTGTGCTCTGAACACCGCCTCCCCTGTGGCACCTCTCCTCCGGGTGCCCTCCCAAGGGCCTTGGGTGGGTGCCGCCAGTTCGGCTCGTGGCCCAACTTGCGTGGGGAAGTGCTGCGTTCGGCCAGCCCTCAGGTGTCAGAAACACTTGAAGAAACTGGAGGAGCCCAAGGAGCGAGCGAAGTCACAGCCAGCTCCCGAGGGAAGATGAAGCAATGAACGCCTGCGCAGCGGAGGGCTGGGGGCAGCTGCTCCGTGGGGCCCGGGGCGAGCCAGGGGCTCGTGGCCAGCCCCTGCGCTGCCAGCGGCTGCTGTGCGTGCCGTGCTGGCCAGGCGCTCATACGGGCTAAATTATTCAGTCTGCAAGTGAATCTCTGTTACAGCTTGGTACGTGAGAAATGCTGATGAAGTATTTAAATTCTGAGCCATTTTTCTCTGAGCTGGGACGAGGCTCTCTGATGTAAAATTAATGTCGTTGTGTCTCTGGAAGTGTCTCTCAGCCCTGGCCTTGCGGTGCTGCTGGCTGGCCTGCGGGAGGTGGGTGCTGGGGCTGGGCTCTTCCTGCAGCTCCTGGATCCTCCCTGGCCCAAGCGAGTGCTGCCCACCTTCCCCTGCCAAGCAGCGAGTGACAGAAGTGATGTGGTCCCTGCTCCCTTACCTGCCGGAGCAAAACGAAGCCGTGCCAATTGCTTTTATAATGGCTGGAAGATTGTGTGGCTTAAAAAAAAAATAAAAAAGTATCATATTGCTTTTACTTCAGAAATACCAGGAAATGCAGTTTTATCTTCCTGGCACTGAATGACAGGTTTCACAGCACTAATTTGAAAGGCTGGGCCTCTTCAAATCTGTAGTGAAGGTTTCTTTGTGCCATTAGTGCAGAATTAACTGGTCTGAATAAGAATTGCTTTCTTGGATTGAAAATCGTTGTAGCTGTTCAGGCAATCACAGTCTTCCAGGGAAATAAAGCCGGTGAGACCTCTCAGAAGAGAAGCCTGCTGTCTTGCTCTTTTCTTCACCCATTCCTTAAGAAAAAAACAACCCCTTCTTTTCTGTAAGAAACTGAAACCACACAAATGCCTTTTGCCACTCCTAATCTCCTTCACCCCCTTCATCTCTTGCTTGCAGTTGGTGGCATCTCCTCCCCTCTCCCCCTGCCTTCTGCCCACCCATCAGCTCCCCCCTTCGTGCCAAATGGCACAAATGAGCAACAGCCCTCATGTCTGTCAGGGGACCGGAGTTGTTCATCGTGCCTTGGGACTGCTTTGCCATGGTGAAGGCAGGCATAAGCCTAGCGAGCGAGGGCCCTCCTCTTTGCACTGAATTCACTGCAATTCTTGGCCCTTCCTTCCAGGGGCAGGGTGGGAGCGTACTGCAGGGAGGGTTTGGCTTGTGAAGTGCCTCCTGCAAACCAGGGGAGTATTGGAGCAAAGAAACAAAAACGTACCATGGGTTTAGCTGCAAAACCAAGTAATTGGAAAGTGACAGTAATTGCTCAAAATACGAAACGCTCGGGCACAGCCACCAGCTTGGCATCCTTGCCCTGCAGCTTGTGCGGATCTCACCGTGGGCCCGAGGGGTGGCTGCAAACCAGCGCGATGTGAGCGAAGGGATGAGCAGCTGGGGCAGCCTCCCCCCGGCCGGGCATGGCTCCGACCCCGGGCAGCATCCCCAGTCCCAGGGAGCTGCTCCGGCAGCGCCTGCTCCAACCCCTGGGAGCCCAACCCGGCCACCGCGGTGCTGCTCCAGCGGGCGCCCCGGGGCCCAGCCTCTCGCAGCCGTGTCCTGGCAGTGCTTTGTAGAAAGGAGCCATAGTCCAAAATCCCCAGGGCACGTCCATTTTTACTGGGTAAAACGGAAAAACTGCTGAAGTCTGATGGGGAATTAAAGATATTTGTTGCATTGTAAGGACTCCGGGAAGCTTTTAACCAAAGCTGGGGATTAAATCCAAATAGCGCAAATTTTAGCTCAGCTTCTCTTTATGTGCTGTAAGTGATTAAAAGCTGTAAAGCGCTGTCAGAAATTTAGGACTTCCCCTCCTGGAAACCTTCTTTCCCTCTATTTTACAATTATCATGCTTCGCTGACTGTTTGATGTACCAAGTGTTAGTTTTTAACGTGGCAACGGCAAATGGAGGGCTGCTGCTGGCTACGGTGCGTTTCCGTGCATCATGGAGGCAAAGCCGGGCTAATGCATCTGACCTCGTGGTTTGCCCAGCGTAGGTGGATAAAGGCAAAGCTCCTTTAAAAATATCTTTTTTGCTATTTTGTTTTCTCCAGTTCGGATGATCAGAATTCCAGCCCATTTCCTGGATCTCCTGTTATTTATTTTAATGGAAACATTATCCAAATGAGAGTTTCCATGGGGTTGCAGGGGAGCAGCTACGCACTGAGATACGCTCAAAATAATCTTTGAGTTTCATGATATTAGAACCATCTGCTAAATTATGGATGTCAGCTCTCTGGGGAGGTTTTTAACTCCTCACTGAGCTTGGTTTTTAGATGAATCTTGGTTGATCCTTATTCTCTCTCTGTTAACTCTCCATCTGTCTGCCTTATTTGACATGCTGTATCTGATACGGTTCTTGATGCCTTCAGAACTTTCCTCTGCCCAACAGAGGATGACAAAGGGCTTCTCTTTGGTGGGAATGTATATTCTGGGGAAAACGTACCGGGAGGGAAGCAAGCATTGGAGGTGACTTCCCTGAATTATGCATTTCGTGAAGGGCTTGGGGAAAATTGATTAGCCCCTTCTCCACAACGTCAGAACAAGGAGTTCATACAATGAAATTAGAGCATCAAATGGAGATCAAATAAAAGGCAGTGGTGCTTTATGTGGCATCCAGTTGCTAGGCAGGGTTCATTCTTGCAGGAAGTCATTTGTCACAGTGTCTGGGTTTTTGAGGAGGGCTGGATACCTTCCTGCCAGCTAACTGCATTTTGTATGGGAGATGAGGCTAATCAAATCTCATGTGGCAGGCTCCAAGCTGATAGCGTGCAGGGGTCAGGAAATGATTTATCATCGCGAGCCAGCCGCGCTTGGTGTGCCAGGTGCGCCGCAGGTTTGTGTGCTCTCCTGGCATCCTGCAGCCCTCGGCTGCGGGCTGGTGCCAAGACCCCTTGCAGACGGCTGGGGGCCTGCGGCGGAGCTGCAGCTGCCTGGAGGCAGCTCTGGGGCTCTCCTGGCTTTCCTGAGCCGCGCGGAGATGGGGCGCACCACCGCTGCTGCCCCTCCAGCCACGGTCACCCAGCTCCTGCAGCATGCTCAGGGGTGGTGCAGGGCAGCCTTCCCATGGAGCGCACTTCCAGCACCCCAAAAAGCTGATCCAGAGCCCGGCCAGAGAAGGCTGGAGAGACAGGGCCCCGAAGTAGCTCTCCAAAGGTCATAAAGGGGCTGAGGGTGGAAGCCTGAAGTCTCTCGAATATGCCAATACCTTCAGAAACAGAAGCACTTGGCCAGAAACTGAAAAAAGCTCCTCATCGTGATCCTGTCAGCGTCCCTCCCCAGGGACAGCTCTCTCGCTGTGACAGCCGTGGTGGTGTGGGCAGGCGGTTCCAGCACTTGGACGTGTCCCAGACCCGCTGCCGCCGCCTCGGACCCACTCCTGGGCTGGGAGCAGCGCCGTGCTGGGGACCCAGCTCCCAAGCCTGGGCCTGCTGCTGCCGTGCTGCCCGCAAGGACAGGCTCAGCCAGCTCCAGCACTGGGAGTTGCAACTAAAACACGAGCCCGGAGACTGCTCCAGGCTTTGGTATTCCTGGGAACATGCATCCGGGCTGGCTCCCCTCGGTAGCCTGAGTGCCAGTATAAGGAGCTTAGTGCTCTGATGAAGGGCTTGTCCTGGGCAGGAGGCGTTGGACTGGGAAGGACTTTGTATTCTAAGAGCAAATCTTTCGGCATTGTCGTGTCTTTGGGCAAGCTGCCCAACTGTCTGCTTGTGGAAACTCATGTGAGTGGAGACGGAGCATGTGAGGTGAGGTATCTTGCATATGGTGGGGAAATTCTTTGCATTTGTTTACATTTGGTAAACAGAAGCGAACACTCCGAATGAGAAAGAAGGTGTGCGTGCAGGCGACACAGAGCAAACAAGCCCTCTGTTCGCTGTAAATAAATCTGGCAAGCCAGAGGCGGGGATACCTGCCTCGCTCCTTAACGGGGTGGAATTAGCGGTTGCCAGGGCTGCGTCTGGTCCGCCCCGGCTGCGGGGCCGTGGTGGTGACGGTGACCGCGGGTGGGCTCTGGCCTCGTGCGCTGGGGCTGCTCCCCACACCGGGGGACCAGGGGGGACCTCAGCAAGGAAATGCTGCGTGGTGGCTGCGTGCCTGGTTCCTCGCTAACACGGGGGGTGCCTGTGAGTGATTTCACGTGCCAGAGCGTTCCCCGCGTGCCTCCTGTTGGGGCTGGTTGTTCCCAGCAGCTCTCCCACACGTCAAGGTTACTGTACCTTAACGCAGGACTGTCTGCTCCTGGAGCTGCTGCGAGGCTGTGGAAGCATCCGCTCTCCTCTAATTGCGCTTCGTTTAGTGTCAAGGTCTGCCAGCTCTTTTTTCTTTTTTTTTCAATTTTTTTTTCACTTTCACTGGAGGTTTCCTTTTTAGCTCTGTCCCGCCGACCACTGCTGCAATCCAGGTGCAGAGGTGAGACCTGGCAGTACGGCAGAGGCAGTGCTGAAGTCAGCTCCAAGATTGGCATTCATTTTGTAGCTCAGCTTGGTCACCAGCCTTGTGTCTGTGATACTGAAAGTCCTCAGCAATTAGGGGGCTTCCACCCGGCAGCTTGTGGCAATATTTCTGCATAGTGCAATCGAATGCTGGGTTTGTCCCTCCTGCCATCGCTGAGGACTTACCAGGGGGCTTCTGTCTGCTGCAATAATTTGCAGCATTGTTGCAAAACACGCAAACCTACAACTGCTCCCAACCGCACGCTGTTGTATAAAGCTTTAATTTGCTGGCCTGTCTCCCTGTGCTCAGCCTCCCGGTTTGGCTGGCTGTCAG
Organism: Anser brachyrhynchus; assembly: GCF_964034855.1. Classification (NCBI taxonomy): domain Eukaryota; kingdom Metazoa; phylum Chordata; class Aves; order Anseriformes; family Anatidae; genus Anser; species Anser brachyrhynchus. Next base: position 17,115,078 of record NC_137733.1, read on the forward strand.
CATCCTGGAGCTGATGGATGTTCTGCCTCCTGCCGAGCTGTGCTAGCAGCCCTCTCTTCCCCCAGGAGGTCCCTTCCCATGCTGGAAGTGCAGCTGGACATGTGCTGTGCAATGCTCGTGCTCTTGGAACGCTTCTTAATTCGTTTTTGCTGGCTCTCGGTTTCTGCGATCGGTTTAGGAAACAGCTTTATAGTTTTCTTGGGGATTTTTGAGCAGTGGTTTAGGCAAAGAAGCTTATAAGTATCTTTGTTTTGGTTTTGTTCATTTTGGTGCCCACCCTCCCCCAACACCGTTAGTATTTTCTCTCTTTCCGTCCTTCAAAATAAGGCTCTTTCCGAGGGTCTGGAAATATCCTAATGATTTTGTGAGTTCTTAGCTCTGGAAACCAACCTTCTTGGAAACCTTTCTTCTTCAGCCAAATGCACGGCTGGGCTGCGAGCTGCCTTATCCTGCAGCTGTCTGCTGGTGCTGCTGATCCCCGGCGCGCAGCTCTGGTGGAGCTGCAGCCGGCTTGCTCGGGCTCCTGCAGCCCCCGCCTGAGCAGCGCCGCAGGTTTCTGCTTGCTAGAGCCAGAGCTGCTTCAGGTAGAAATTCTCTTCCCGAACTGTATCCAGGATCACAAGGAAAGGAGAAACTTGATCTTGCTGTGATGCGTTGGTGCAAGTTGCCCCAGATCTGAGAAACTGTGCTGCAGCTGCCGTTAAAAGTGTGCGTTCCAGCAGGTCCTGTAAGCCTGCGGAGAGTATCGGAGCTGGAGGGCTCTGCCTCTCGTCGTTTGTAGGGTTTTCAATTCTTCACTTCCCCCACGACAGCGATATTTCCCCAGATGCCTGTAATAGAGATAGCACTAAAGAAGAATTTAGGGCCAGTAAGCAGTCTTGCATTATGCAACAACAAATGGTAAAGGTTAATGCTTCATTTTGTTGGATATAAATGACTCAGGACGTTTGTAGCTCACCAGTGGGATTTGATAACTTTATTATCATATAATAAGATTTACAAATTAACTGTCTAATTAGCAACCTGGGAAAGCTGCTGCTTGTACTGTAGTTTCTACGCTGACAAAGATGCAAAAGCTCTGATGTGATGAAACCAAGCACGGCGTGGGAGTGCCCGCCCCAGCGGTGCTCCGTGGGGCTGCCGGTCCTGCTGCCGCGCTCGCAGGGGGGGAAGCTCCCGCTCTCTTTACGCTATCACGCTCGGGTCACGGGAGGAAAGATCTATCAAATCTTCTTGTGTCTGCCAGGTGGGATGCACGCCCATGAGTTGAGGCAGGATTACCTGCATAAGCTCCTACACCTGATTAATTCTCTTGGATGGTTTTCTGCAGAGACTTATATTCACCTAAGCATGCATGAAATGTTTGCGTGGATTTTTTCAAGGCTTGCAGAGCTTCGTTTGAGGCGTTGGGTGCGAAGCCCACACCACTGCAGTCAGCAGAGAGCCACTTGCTTTGGATGCGTAGGCAAGCGTTGCACTTCATCATCTTCAAATGGATTTTCCTTGCGATCTATATTAATATTGATTGCTGAAGAACCTGCTACTCTTGCTAAATATTCGGTCGCCACAAAGGTGGCCTGCAGTGACTTTGAATATCATTTACTTAATTGAACTGTAGTATGGAATGTTTTGAGGACGCTGCAATCATTTTTCCACTTGGAGAGAAAATACTGCATTTCTAATACATTCTTTAGGTCCCTGCTCGAAGGGCAGGAGGTGTTAACTGGGTGTGTATATTTAATGCCTTCTTTAATAATTAAACTCTTCAATAAAACCTTAAAAAAATAAGGGGAGGTTGTAATAAGAATCTGGCATGCTTTTGAGCTTCTCAGGTGTTGGCTTTCTAGTCTCTTACCGCTAGAAATGGGTATTTCCCCTCTTCTGCTCACGCACGTGGAAAGGTGAAATGAGCGTGTTCTGTTTTCACGGTTTCTGTCACGGCAGAAGTGAATAGCTAGCGCAGTGCTTGGGTGTGCTTCACTCTCGCTTCAGCCATCCTCTAGGCTGTCTGTAAGGATCAATCACTCGCAGCGTTCTCCTTTCCCTTACTTCTTCGGTATTCCCTCCTTGTTTCCCCTTATCGCCTAACTTCTGCCTGACAAACGAAACATGTAATGAGCACAGCGTGAGAAGCCACTGCAGAGTCCTCATGCACAGCAGTACCTAAGGCTTGAATTTTTTAATGCTTTGTTTTTAAACCAACTGCAATCAAACCCCACAGTTCCACTGATGTGCTGTATCTCCTGGCTGTGCGATGCAGGCTCCAGGGACCGATGCATCTCTGTTAAGGTGCTGGCGTAGCAGGGCCCTGGTCTTGTCTGCCTGACGCAGGGGATCCGGGAGCGTTGCTTCGAAACCAAAGCACCACGGGTTTCTGCCAGAGCAAAAATAGAAAGGTCAGATTTCTGACTTTCCATAAACTGAAGTCAAAGTGACAGCCTGCCCTCTCCCTATTCAGGGGAGGTGTGTGTGAAAAGTAAAACAGAATATACACAGAAATAACTAATTTGGTGAAGCTCTCCTCTAGCCCGCTCTTACGAGGGCAGGAGCAAACCTTGCTTTGGTCCCCGTGTACCTCGTGTGCTCAGCGCTGCTGGTGGCAGCGTCTGGGGAGGGCACTTGCTTCAGCACAGTACTGAATTGCAGGAAATTTGTCACCGCGTGCAGCGCTGGTTTAGGTGGGGTGAGCTTTGTGCTCGGGGTGGTGCTCCTGTTGTTCACGAGGGCTTTCCACAGAGCTGCCCGGGGTTAGCTCAGCAAACTGCCTGTGCACCGCGTTACGTGGGGCGGTTGAGAAAAGGAAGGAGTGGTTAGCCGATGGAAGGAGTGTGGCAAGAAAACCTGTTGCAATGCCCAGCAGCTTGCCGTGGTGGAAGAGGCGCGAGGTTGCTTCTCCCGGGGGCCCTGGGGGCAGAGCGGGGCTGGCTGCGGGCAGGGCGCAGGGCACAGGGCAGGGCAGCGCTGCTCAGAGCCCCGAAGGCAGGGCCAGCACGCACACAGCTGCTCCTTTCCTCCTCCAGCCACGGCCACCCCCAAAGGCAGGCAGGTTATTTTCCTGAGGCAGGAGCAAACATTGCTGTCCCCGAAGTGCGAAAGCTGCTTAGGTGCTGGGGAAGGTGGAGCTCCGAAGGACTCGCTTTTCTTTTTTTTACCTACTCTTGAGGGTCAGGTTTGCATTCACCAGCCTATTTTATGTGGCACTGAGGAATGGCATTCGGCAGGCCAGCCTGGTAAGCTTGCTTCTTCAGCCCAGCCAAATTACCCCATCTCTGCTGGGAACCTCCTGCAGCATCGGTGTGCAACTCCCGACAGTGCCCGCGCTCCGGCGTGTCGGGGAGGCTTATTGAGTTTATACACACACTTCAGGACAAATCTTTGCTAATAGAGTTCTAATTTCTTCCTTCCTGCTTCCCAGATGCTTCTGTCTGCGTATACAAATGACAGAAATGGTGAACAATGTTTTCAAGAAATGTTTATTTGTTAGACTCAGAAAAGCAAGTGAGAGGTCCTGTGAGGAAAGAGTTCCTGGCAGCTGCTGTGCCTCTCCAACCTTCTGTGTTTGTTCTTTTCATAATGAAAAATGTGAAAAGGAAAATGAATTTAAAACTGTATGTAGCAGGACTCGATAAGGGGATTGTGAGTTTAATGGGAAACATCACTTGGTTTCTCCTCGTTCCTTAAGAACAATCCTATGTGGATGCAATTGAGACCTGTTTCGTTTAGGTGCGCCTCCATTTGCTTTTCGTGCTCAGTTTCTCAGAACCCCCTCAGCCAGCGCAGCTCGTCTGTTGTTGCTCTTGCTTTTGGCACAACTACGGCCCGTGGGAAAAGGATGTAGCAGCAAGAGAGCCCTGAGACACAGCTGAGCTCAGTGCCCAGGTTTCCCTCACACAAAGCACAGCCCGGCACGGCTCGGCTCTGCTAGGAAAACCAGCAGTCCCCAGGGCTGGGACCGGCTCCTGCGAGCGGCGCTGCCCGCAGCGGTGGCTGTCGCTGCAAGTAAGGTGTGCACGTGGCGTGGGGGGAAATTGGCCTTTAAGTACAGAGCGTTGGCTGCACAGACTGCAAAACACTGCCGGCGGCTTCAGATTAGTGTGTGCTGTCAGGGTTTGCTGGTTTAAGGGATGTGGATTTAGCTCCGGATACTCATGCTTGAAAGTCTGGGTGATGGCACGTTGGGATTAATTTACTGCGCCGCTCCCAGAAGATTGACTTTGTCATCTACGTGCGTGCGTGAGGAGGGAGAAGAGGGAGAAGTACGTGTCTTCTGGTCTGGCAAATGGAGGCTGTGGAGTTACTAAAGAAAAGCAGAGCTGTGGGAGGAAAATTGCCCACCTGTTCTCGTCGGTACAGGCTTCCATTTTTGGACACATGAACTTTTCAGCTCAGATATCCACGTATGCCAGTTACTCCCTCTTCTCATACATGGGGGTGACCTCAGCGTGCTTTCAGCAAGTGACAATGAGCTCAAAGTGAATGTAAGGGTTCCCAGCCCTTCTCTGATGTTTCTTCAACATTTTGCTTCTGCTTAGTTTTACTGAAATGCCTGGTCCAGTTGACAGTAGTCGATAAAGAAATCTGTAGCAGAATTTTAAATCTTAAAAAAAACCCAACTGCCTAGAGTCCTAGATGCCTCTTCTCATAGATCAACCTAAGTGCTTCTTATTTTTTTAGTTCTGGATTCATGTGGTGCAAAATCTCAACGCGCCTCTGATGCTGTCTCTGTCTTCTCTCTGCAGTTTGCTGCTTCGTCGTGCACAAGCGGTGCCATGAGTTCGTTACCTTCTCGTGCCCCGGCGCTGATAAGGGCCCTGCCTCTGATGTAAGTAACCAGCCCAGTGCCACGAGTGGTGTTTGGGTCGCTTTGTTTCACAGCACTTTGCAGAAGGCATTCCTCCGGCTTTCGTGGCTGACGACACTTCTGTGACGCTATTTCACGTGCACCTCTAATTCATTGTTATCATAGCTGTGTGGGCTCCTGTATATTTTGAGACACTCAAAATATTTTCAAATCCCCCAATAACTTGCTCTCAGCAGCTCAGGGAGAATGTGCAGGAATCCAGAGACGTTTCAGTCTGGGACAACAGCCGATAGCCTTACCCCATCTCCCCTGAGTCACAGCCTCAGCTTTCCCATCGAGGGGCTGCCACGTGAACTATTTTTTATGTTTCAGGTTAATTAACGTGCACAAAGCACTGACCACTAAAAAGACGTATTAATCTTCCCGTGGATGACTTTAGCCAATGTGCCCTGAGCTGAAGAATGCTCTCTCTTCTGGCAAGGCTTGGCTTGATCAATTCCTTTTGTCATAAGCGGTATACCTGGAAGAATTAGCTGTCATTTAAAAGGTGCTTACTGTGTTGGAGTTAAAAGATGCTTACTAGACTGGAGTTAGCCTCAGGATATATGCCTGTCCTTGTTCCTCCTCAGCTCATTACTTTTTTTGAAGGCATCACTGCCCCGCATCATTGTTTAGGTGTCGGTTCTGCACTGCCCTGCGTTTGCTCAGCGTTACCGCTTCCCGCGGCTCTCAGCTGCTCGCGTGCAGGTTCCCCGGTGCCAACCTGGGGCCCTTATCAGGAAGAGCAGGCATCGCTTTTTCAAGACTCTGTTTCGTATCATCTTGCAGGTTTAATTAAGCCAGTACATATGTTTGTTGGTCTTCTCAGGAAAAAACCTGAAGACACATGTCGTGCTTGCTTGTGATTTGCATGGTGGGTGTTGCCTCCTAGGCTCTGACTCCCTCAGACAGAAAACACAAAACTCACAAGGCAGCATCATCAAGGACAAAAAAAAAATACTGGATAATACCAGTTTAGATGTGACTTTCAGAAAGCAATAGTGATGTTCCTTTAAACAAAATACATAAAGCAAACACGACCAAAAATGCAGAACACCCCCCCTCGCCCCCTCCCAAGCCAGCTGACTTTATGTCCCCATCCTTATTTTCACAAGGGTGTAATTTTCTGGTGGATCCCAGTGCTTTCGGGGGCGAGTGACAGAGCTGGAGTAGCAAAGCAGAGCTCACTCAAACCTCTCTGAATGGCTCTGCCAGCGCGTTTCAGGTCTGTCTGGCAGTTTGTGTGTTTTACCGTGGAAACTGGCTAATTTGGGGAACTGCTAGGAGAAAAGAGATTGAATTGGGGAAACTACAGTGCACCAGAACTCTCACCCTTAAAAATAGAACCAGTGGGAGCAGGAAGTGCAGCACACAGCTGAAGGTGGGGGCTACACACACGTTGTCAGTCGCCTTTGCCCGGAAAGGGGCTGGTGCTGGGATCTGGGGAAGTGCCACTCGCCCGGCTGGCGGAGAGGGGCAGACCTGGGCAGGGCGCAGGGCAAGTGCTGTGGGTCTGGGGGTGTTTGAAGCTGGGACATGTACTGCCTGGCCCTGGACTTGAGGCTCTTCCCTGGCCCACAGGAGATGTCTGCAGGGGAGACAGAGACTGTTCGTGCCGGTGGGATAGAGTCTGGGGGGGCACGGAGAAGGCTGAGTGTCAGTCAAGGTGGTCTGGGATCCTTTGCCTGAACTGCTTTACTTTTCCAGCCAAACCAGAACCCAGGCTTACTGTCTCCCCATTCTGCCTGATTTCTCCTCCTGTATGAGTTTACTGGGTTTGGAGCAATCCGGCTGGGCTTTGGTCCCAAAGAACCAGCAGGGCAGCTCCCTCACGGAGCTGGCATCAGGGACCCTGGCAGCAGCGATGGGTGGGCTGGTGCCTGACGCCCCCAGGCCCCAGCACTGCTCTGGAAGCTGCTCGCTCTGCCTCCAGCAGAGCAGTGACTTTATCTCAATGCCCAGCCTGGTCCATGTGCACAGTCTTTCAGGTCAGACTGCATTTCTGCATCACCACGTGGGGGTCAGGAGCTGGACTGGAAGCACACCTCTGAATGCTTCGCAAGGGCTCTCGTGTGCGAGCAGCTGGCTCCGTGGCAGCACAGAGCACGCAGCCGGGTGACAGTAAGGGAGTGTGTGCTTTCTGGTAATGCATCTTGCTTTAATCCCTCTTAAGGCTCATAGTCGAGTCCCAGCTTGAATTTCACAGATTTCTTGGGGCGTGTTTGCTCACAGCTCCTCAGCCTCAGGCTGCACAGCACAGTGCCCTCCAGTGTGCTGAAGCCTTCCTGACAGTGCTCCTCGCTCCCAGGGAGGATGCTCGGCAGAGCGGTGGTGTCAATGCTGTCAAAGAAGTAAGAGGCAAATGAAGCTCCTGGGTGTTTCCAGGGCTGAGGGCAGGGAAGCTGCCCTGCTTGCTGCCTCCCAGTTCTCCGGGCTGGAAGCTGGGTGCTGGGAGCAGGGTGCTGGGAGCACTGCTCTGAGGCTTCTTGGTTAAGGGCGGTCAGGAGCATGCTTCGAAGTATGCAGGGCATTAAGCCCGTGTGTAGCAAGCCCTTCTCTTACAACATCTCTTGGAGCGGCCGTTAGCTCAGCTCTCCTCATGCAGAAACTCTGCCAGAGGCTGCGCTGTCCTGCTGGGACGTGGTGCTCGCTGCTCTCCTGGGCTGCACGGTGGGACTCGTGCGCACTTTGATAAGCCCACTTTTATTTTCAGTTCCCACCAGACAATTAGTCAGGGTACTCTGTGTTGTTTTTTTAAATCCCCCCCCCGGCACTTTGCATATGGCTATTGCTTTTCTCACGGAAGGCTTTCAGCTCCGCAGGGACTGCTGCTAATTGCAGCGTATTGGTAGCTATTGAACCTTACAAATCGGTTAGTGGAGGGGAAAAGGAGATGCGGTAGAGATGCTAACCTAAGGGAGACTAGTGTATCCCCAAATGCTCTGATCTTGAGGACTGCTGCTCCATGGCACTTCTGTATGAGGAGCAGGGTCCGTACCGGCCGCTGTGCCCCATCTGACCATGCTGAGCTCGGGGCACGCCGCAGCATTATTCCTGGCCCCGGTGGCAGACGTGCCCCTGGCCCGAGCCGTGGCAGTGCTGTGACGGGCTTTGCAGCGTGCAATTTCTCTGCAGCACACTGCAATTAAGCCCGTGGTGACGAAGAGGGGGCGAGGTCTTCCTTCCTTGCACAGGGAGGTCTCTGCTCACCCACCGGGCTTCCTGTGCTGCCGGGAGGCTGGGGGGGCGTGAGCGCAGCCGGCCCCGGGGGCTCTGAGTCACCCCCAGAGGCACCCGCCGCCTCTGGAGCCTGGGTTCTGATGCTTGTCATGGAAATAGCACTGAATTTATGTGGCTAAAAACCAGTGCAAATGGTCCCCCTCTGCTTCGCCTGCCCCAGGGTCTCGGTGTCGGGGCCAAGGGGCACTGGGAAGCTTTTCTGCCTGCTCCGACTGTGTGGGGTGGCCCAGCCCACGGGTTCCCCGGGCACCTACCTGTCCTGGTGCTCTGTGCTCGGGTAGGGGGGCAGGAACATCCCCCGGCTGCTGGGGGAAGCATAGCCCAGCCTTCTGCCCTTGACACCCTGCTCCTTTTTACATTGTGGTCTTTAGACTTTACCTTCTTAGAAGTCTGTTAATAAATGAGGGAAAACCTTTCCATCCTAGCACAGGAATGTGCTCTTCTGTATGCACACTCGTGTGCCAGAATTCAGCACGCAGGTCAGGCAGCAGAGCTGCTGCCACCAGTGGTCCCCCTGCTGCCACCCTGTGCTTGCGGAGAAGTGCAGGGTGCCCAGGGCCGCTCGTGAGCAGCCAGCACAGTGGAGGCTTTGCAGTGCCCTTCACTGCTAAGTAGTGTCACGCTGTGAGATTCCTTCCAGCTGTCGGCTGAGCTCTAACGCGGGCACTTTCTCTCCTTTACTCTGTCATCTACAACTCATAAAGAAAACGGCAGCAAGACCCACTTGTAGCCTGCAGACCTGGCTCAGGCTATGAGATGTATGTCATATATCTAAAAATATATACATTTAGGTATATATTTAGATATTTGTGTGTGCAGAGATGAAATTTATGAGGCTGCTGTAGCTGGAGGAGGAGATGCTGCTTGAGCAGAGCCTGGAGGCTCCCGTCCCGTCTGCCTGCAGCGGCAGGTGCCGGCTGCTCTGCGCAAGGAGTGGGGGGCTGCAGCGGCTGAGGCTGGGTGCTGAGCACGACGTGGGGTTGGCCGGGGCTCAGGGCAGGACCCCAGCAGCAGCTCTTTGCTCCCGCTGGCCTGGACATGCCTGGAGCACCAATGCAGAGCATGGGCCTGTGTTCTGGCTGGCGCCAGAGGGGGCCTGCTTGCTTTTCTCCTGCTAAGCATAAAGCTAAAGCCCGTCTGGCTCTGGGTGCTGACTTTTGAGGTCTGTTTGCTTGAGTTCTGGGAGCTGCAAATAAGCGCCAGGCCGCACGAACGAGTGGCTGGGGTTGCTGGGGAGCCGCACGCTGCCCCCCAGGTGCTGGCCCCTTGCCCCTGCTGCAGCCCCGGCCCCGGGGCGCTGCGCGGGGCTCACAGGTGGCAGAGCTGAAAACTTCCTGACGTGGTGCCAAAGTGGCAGAAAGGTGCCAGCAAACGCGACTGCAGCAGAGGGAGACGGAACGAAGGATCCTGAAATGCTGAAACCACTTAACCTTGTTCAAGGAAAATGGGGTTTGGCAGTGGGAGAGCTGCGAGCCAGATGCCACCTCCTGAGCCGTGCGCGGGAGCCGGGCAGCCTGCCCACCCAGGCACCGCTTCCTCGTCCTCGCTCATCATCTGGACAGCAGCTCACAGCAGGCAGCGAAGGCAGCAGGTGCCGGGGAGATGTTTTGCCCATTTCTTTGCGGTTTTGGCTGGGGGTTGATGTCACGCTTTCTCCCCACCAGCCCTGCCCAAGCTGGAGGGAACAAGGAGAAACGAGGAGCATCTGACAGCCTGGTCCCGGTCCCAGTGTGCAGCCCCCTTGGCCGGTTGATTACCAGCAGTTTGCCTCCACGTCCAACTGTGGGTTAACTGTGGGTAGCCTCTGCCTGGAAAGGGAAAGGTCTAACTTAAATCTAAACTGTCACATTTTTAGAGGTGCCACTTGGCACCAGGACGTGCCCCGGATCAAATTACCTATAGCTTGCCGTTGTTGCTCGGCAAGTGTTGCCACTGTGGCTCCTCAAGCGGACATGTAAAGGCTGCCCAGCTGGTGTTAGTTCATTTTAATACATTATTTCCAAAAATGGAGAGAGGAATGCAGATGCTCGAGACTTAAAATAGGGAGCAAAAATGGCCCTTTTGTACCTGGATGTTATTTTGTGAAACTCTGGGAGATCTTCTGTTTTGTACTCCTGGATGGCTGTCAGGTGGGATTTAACGGGGGGATGCATGCAGGGCAAACTTTATTCCTTCTGCACTGGCAATCAGGCTTCTTGCAGCAATTTAATCCTTAAGAAGCTTTGAATCAGGAGACAGAAAACTGCTTTGGCAAATAACAGTGCCTTGTCTACATTGGGAATCAACTGGGGACAGGGCTTCCTTCTGAACTAATGCGAAGCTTGAGTTTTCCTCTGCTCTGTTGTCGCTAATAACCATGGCATGAGTCTAGAGCGACCTGTAATTATGTCAAACACTGATAGAATCTAGGTTGTAACAATTTTAGCTATGTTTTTTTGGTCTGTGGAGCAATCTGGTAACTGTCATTCCTTTCACAAATACTAATATCCAATTAAATCTTGCAGAAAAAATGAGTTTAATTTATTGCATTTGTTTAAACCTTACAGTATGTTCTTCATCACAGTGGGCCATGTGATTTTGCTGAGCTGGCGAGAGAAGAGATCCTCTCCCCGAGATGGCATCCCCGTGCTCAGCATCCGCAGGGTCTGCGCGGAGCAGCCGCTGACACGGGCTGTGCTGTCGGGAGCTGCAGACATGGGATGCAGCAGTTTCAGCCAGGTCCTGGCTGGTCTGGGGCTTGTAAGCCCAGCTTGGCTGCTGGTTCTCATCCCCAGAGCTGCTGTATTCTGGTATACTGGCCATAGAACCCATGGAAAAATATATTTTAAAAATTTCTAACTTTTCTGCTTGATCTCTGTATCTTTTAGTACTTCATAGTTACTTCAGGATCAATGAAAAAAAAAAACCACCACATTTTGCATCCTGTGAAGTACTTGTGGTACATGTGGATGCTTAATTCTAAGCAGCTGGGTGATATTAGTTACTTAAAACTATTGTCTGTTCAAAGCAAAGTACGTGCTGAAGTGTTTTATGTGACAGTGGCTTGTGCATGTCTCAGGCATATGGCCCTGGGAGGAGGCTGACATTTTCCACTTTTCAGAGCGTAACAAAACTGGAGAGCGGTGAAATGTCAAAGTCTTTCTGTTATCATTGACTAGTCCTGCTTTGGAGCAGTTTTCTCTTTGATCTGGTTGTGTTTGAACCTCCTGGAGGAACGTGCATGTGTTTAACCTTGCAAAGCCTACAGAGTATGAGTCTTCCACCCAGGAGAGGAGGACTAATTATACAGAGATGATAGGGCTTTTAAGTAAAAGAAAAAAAAAAAAAAAGCTTCTCACAATGGAGACTGAAGCTCTAGATACAAATGCTGGTACTGAAGCTGCTGGGGCTGTTTTCATGCTAGATTGGTCCTAAGTCACAGCAGGATTTTTTTGCTTTTGATGTCTGGAGATGTTCCAGTGGGTCTGTGTTTTGGCCATCAACATTGCTGAGGACAGTACGTTTGTTATGCAGCTGACTAGCTGAAGCCAGTGGTGTTTTTGCCATTTACTTCTCTAATTCAGTCCAAATGTGCCCTGTGTTGGGCTTTGGGGTGCTGCTGCTTACAGCCACACGCTGTGCCCATGCTGCACTGTGCTCAAACTGCTGCCTGCCTTGCATTCCTGCCGAAGGTTTTAGCTTTGCCATAGTTCTCATGTTAATGTGGTTGAAACCCTTATTAACACAAACGTATTAAGCTGTGCTGTTCTTTATTACAAGCTCTGACACTCCTGTGTTCTCCTGTTTGCAGGAGGCAGAGTTAGCATGCCCATTCAAGCTGAAGTTTTCTGAAATATGGCAAGGTCTTCAGGAGCTGAAATCAGGCATGTATAATGTAATGCAGTTGGCAAACCTAATTATAGTCAGAGCTATTAGTAGAATGCATAATTATTTAAATTGTAGACAAAATAATCATGAAAATGACCTCCTTTGCATTATCCTGTTAAAGGTCATCTAATCAAGATGCATTAATAAATATCCGAGTTGCTCCAGGAAGATAACAGGCCACTGTAGCTTCATTTTGATTTTGCTTTTAATTTTTCCAGCACTTGCAGCTTTAGGATAGGATATCTGCAGTGCTGTTGGTGCGGCGCCCGTGGCCTGTCCACACTCTCTGCTTGCTGGAGGCAGAACAATTTCATTTTTGCCTGGGACTCCTCCTTTCGTGAAAAGACCCAGAATTGTGTGTGTGTGTACTGAAAAACATACTGTCATTTACTTTTAGAAGAAGAGAGAAGCTTCATGGGGAATGCTAGAGCTGTGGCCCTACTGGTGCTTCTAGAATCAGTGTCGGTGGGTGCTCCTTGTCCTGCATACGCCCGTCCCTTTGTGCTTCCCATCACCAGCTGCCGCGCCAACACTTGTAGCAGGGGCAGGGGATGTTCCTCTGCTTGCCAAAGCTTGCGTTATTCTCTGGAGCATCTGGGTAAACGTGTGATGGCAACAATTAGCAGCGAGCTCTCAGCGGCAGCAGAAGCAGACGCCGCCTGTGCTGCCCGAGAACCAGCAGCTCCTTCAGGTTTCTGCTCTCCGGGCTGCGCCCAGGGGCGGGGGCTGCAGCCAGCCCCTCCGTGCAGGACGGCAGCGCCTCGCCGCAACTTGCTGCTCGCTTTCGTCGTGCTAATTAACTTCTCCAGCTCTCGGCGGGTGCCATCTGCCCCTCGTGCGAGGGCACATGCTGGCTCCTCCTGCAGGCGCTGCGGGCGCAGACGGCCGGTGACAGTTCCTGTGGGATGAAGATGTATCGGCGCTGCTCCCTCCCGGCACCTTCTGGTGCTTCCCTGGCTCCGCCAGAGCCGAGTTCGTTCGCCTGCCAGTTTGCACTTGTCTTCAGCCCTGCAATTTGAAAAGCTCTTCTCTCGTTTCCTCGGGGAGCTGTGTGTGTGTCTAGTTACGTCTGTTAAGATTGCAGCCTCCCGTTAAATGACTGGGTGGGAGACTGAGGTTGGGTCTGCGCCCAGCCTGCAGCCCCAGAGACCTCCTGGCTTGGTGCGTGCAGAGCAAAACGATCTGGGGGGCAGAAGGGGGTGGTGCCACACGTGCCCGCCTGAGCAGCATTGGTGAGGGGCATCCAGCAACAGCGTGTCCGGCGGGCTGGGGCAGTTCGGAGGCCTCCCAGTGCCCTCGGGCAGCCTCCAGGCTGCAGCCCGTGCAGACAGGGCTGGGGGAGCCTGCTCCATGCAGCTAGCTTAAACAGGAACAGTGGCTCTCACACCATGTGAACGATAATAAACATTTTTAAATAATGTTGAGATGCTCGTGCTGCTTGGGGAAAAAAAGCAGAGTTTGTCTTTTTGCTGCTCAGTAAGCGGAGTGTATTTTATTCAGTGTTGGCAGCAGCAAGAGAAGAGTAACTGTCATCTGTGTCCCTTTGTGGTTGTCTGACTAGCAGATGAGATCTTTTGTCAATAAAAATGTATTAAGTTGCTGGAAGCTGCCAAGGAAAGCTGCCAAAGGCAGGTTTTACCTGCGGCCGTGTGTTTGACACTGAAGCAGCGCCAGCTGCGATGCTCGTGGCCGTGCCTGCGCAGCCGAGCCCCCGGCCCTCCAGTGCCGAGGCCTGGTCCGGCTGCGGTGCTGCGAAGGGTGGAAAAGCAAGAGAGCTGGAGGCTGGGGCTGGGCGGCTGCAGGGCTGGGACACGGAGCCTGGGTGCAGGCAGGCGCAGAGCTGCGCTGTGCACAGCCCGTCCTCGCCAGAAGCGCCGGTCCCCATCGGGGTGGCCGCAGTTGTCTTCAGTTTGTTGCCCCCCAGCTGCATCTGGGTTTCGCCAGCAAGAACGCGTGCAGGAGGAGGATGCTCCTGGAGCTTTCTCGTTAGTGTTCCCGATGCCTCACAAACAGTTATCCTCCCTGGAGGGAGCGCAGGCTTTGCTCTCCAGTGTCACCTTCAGAGTCACTGTTAGGTCGCTCCCGTGCCTCTGCTGTGAGTTGCTCGTTATGTACCACGGGGGACTTTCCCTGGGGGAAATGTGGGAGCAAAGTGCAAGGTTTTTGATTTAATGTCCGCGGGTTGGGATTCATTAGGTGCAGACAGCAAGCTGTCACCGTGTTGTACGCGCTCTGCTATTAAGCTGCCTAAATTGCTATGAAATTCACTTGAAAATAGTCTCTTCACATGAGCTGCGTTAATTCTTCTTCAGAAGAGATAATTTACGGCTTTCTCTGCAATAAGATATGGAAAGCAGGGGCACATAATTTTGGAGCAAACCTCAGTGGCTGTTCTGTAGAGTCCAGCAAATTTTGTCAGTACAAAGGATTAAAATAGCATCACCATCCTCAGCCTGGATGCCTGCATCCCCGAGGAGAGGAGATGGCTGCGCGCTGCTGAAGGACAAATGGTGCCGTGGTGGGGGAGAAAGCCACGGGAGCTGGGGATTTTTATTATTTATATTTTTTATCATCATGAGGAAAGCAAAGAAACTTAAGTGCCCTTCATGTGTGACTTATTTTAAAGATGAACCCGAGTGAGCTGGGTACGTTTTTAAAATATTTTATGGCTCAGGCTTCTGGGCCCAAGGAAGGCTCTGGTCCCCCCCCCACCTCTCACCTTCCCCCTGTTGAAGGCAAAGGCATTTCCTGAGCTACGTCTCCTCTTAGCCAGGCAAAGCTGAATTTACTGCAGAAGTAAATAAAAGCCCAAACAGCATCCAGTGCAGTGTTTGCAGTTCTGGGTATGACAAAGGTGCTCTGCTCGCGCCCTGTTCGTGCCCTGGTGCTGGGCCTCTGCTGCGATGCTGTCCTGACAAAGAGCCACCGGTACCTGCCTGCCAGGAGCTGCGGGTGAATCGTCAGCCTGGTCGCTGCTCCCAGCTGCCGGCTGCACGCCAGTGGAGAGCAGCGGCTCCTGCAGCAGCCCCCGCGGGAAGGCACGTCTCGCACCGAGGCAGTCATCCAGCGGGCTCGGTGGTGGGCATGACCCTGACGAAAGGCAGAGGCGACGACTGAGATCTCTGCAAGTCAGAGCTGCAGTTCTGCAGTAGCTCGTTGCACACCAGAAGCCTGCTGTCGAGCCGAGAAGCAGGAGCCTCTCCGATGGGTAGGGACCTGCCGGTACCGCTCAGAGCCAGCAGCTGCTCCTCTTGTTCCCTGGCGCACGTGCTGACCTGCTCATTTCAGCTCCCGTCCTCGGGACATGCAGGCATCTCTCCACGCGGAGGATGACAGATCTGTGGCAGTGCTGATGAGAAAGGTCAGAGCTTCTCGGTGCAGTAAAACACTCTTAATGGCATTTTCTAATTCCGCTCCAAAGAAAGCTTTTTCTGTCCTGTTCTTTGGGGACCGTGCTGCTCTGGTAGGAGTGAAGGAGGAGCAGATTTTCTTTTCTTGGCAAACTTCATTTTAACTGTTCTTGTTTTAAGTCTCTCAGCATCTGCATACGCAGTGATCTCGTCATCTCTGTCTCTGCGGTACAAAAATAGGCTCTTTGTGTAAAGACTTCAGCCTTGTTCGAAAATGATACCCAGAATTTCTGCGTTCTGGCACGTTCCAACACACCACTGAGGGTGAGGCAGGTCCCTCCTGCTCCCTTGTGCTCAGGGAGCAGCCGTACCTTCCCCGAGCCCGTTCCTCCGTCACCCTCGTGCCCTGCTGGGCTCCAGCCCTCGGCTGCCTCCAGCTGCCAGGTCTCTGCAAACCAGCCCCTCGGGGGTGGGCAGCAGCCGGTGAAGCCCCAAACGCCCCAGTGATGGACCTGGCATCCTCCGAGCGGAGGATCCCTGCCCCGCAGCCTCGGGACGCTGGGGGCTGTTTGGAGACGCTGCGGCTGTTCCACGGCAGCACGTCGTGCCGCTGAAGCACTGCTCGCTGCGTGCCTGGATTGTCTCTCTCTGACTTCTTTGAAACTCCCAGTTCCAGGGGGAATTTAAAATCGTTTGCATGAGGTGGAAACTGTCTCGCTTTGCATTAAGCTTGTGTTTTTTATGAATGACTAAAGCTTTCATTTGCCTAAACAGGAATATCTCTATAAAGAAGGGAGCTCAGAAATTGGAGCGCTCGGGGGCGATTCCTCCCCGTGCCACACGCTGGGGTTTGGCGGGCCCGTGGCTCGTGCTCGAGGTGCCCGGGTCCTGCTGGCATCGGCCCGGTGCCGTGAGGGCGGGGGGTGGTCGGCCGGTGCCCCCCAGCTGGGGCTGCTCGGACCCAGGGGTAGCCCTAACATCAAGACTTAGGTTATCTGTGCTCACTTGCATCTCTGGGGAATGTAAAAGGCTCTTGAAGGTACGCTGTTACTCACCAAACTGTCTTTTTGGTAGCTGGGGGTTGTCAGGAGACGGGTGAATTGTGAACCCCCTTCTCAGGCCTCCTGTCACACAGCTGACAGGTGAGCTGCTGGGAGGAGGCGTCTTGCATTCGGTATCAACAAGAGGCTTGCTTCAGGTAAAACGTGAGAGATTTCCAGCTTCGAGTGACATAAATTTGCTGCAGCTTGTACCTAATCCCTTGCACTTAACAGGCTGAATTAAATGAAGCTCAATTACTTGTCCGTCTTTCTGGTATCGCTCAAGTTATCTGTGACACTGAGAAAGAATAGAGAATATTAGTGGTTAATGCAGCTGAAAGCTTCAGTGCAAGAGTGGTAGGAAAATTAATTTAAGGGGAAGGTACTGTGCTGGCAGCTATGTCATGCTAGGCTCTGACTCCGCTCTTTATTTATTTACTTAGCCTATAGTGTCCCGAAGAGGTGACTTTCCTCATGCCTGGGCACCTTTCCAGGCCATTAGAAAGCCAGTCAGCTCAAATGACTGAGCCAGGAGCCGTGCCTCATCCCTAACCTCTAAACAATTAACCTGAGATGAAATTAAGCCAGCCGGCACTTGCCGTGGTCTTGCCCTTGCTTCAGCTCTGCTCGCGGAGCCTGAGGAGAGAGGTTTTTGAACGTGACCCCCCTCAGGTTAGGGGGGTCTTGCTGAGAGCCTCCTGGCTGCCGGGCCCCCCTGCTGGCAGAGCAGCAGGAGGCCGGGGGGGCCTTGGGGCCGGACCCCCGCCGAGGCACCAGGGTCACCGCGGGAGCTGGTGCTGGCAGGGCGAGGACGTGCTGCTCACAGAGCCCAGGAAAGGGCATCCTGGTGCTGAGGGCTCCCTGAAAGCAGGGCCCTGCTTGCAAGGCTGCACAAGACTGCAAAGTGACTGCAGTAAACCAGGCGCTCCTGGCTTGGCATGCAGCGCTGCAGGAGCATCGGCAGTTGGCTTTAAGAAAGCTCCAGATATTAGAAGTGTTCCTTACGCTGCTCGATTCCCTCAAAGCGTGCTGGGGAGGGGTGGGCACCAGGGCACAAAGGAGTTTACTGGGTAGTCTTAGTATAGGTGGACATCACGGGTGTTTTTTCTTGCTTTACCCCACTGGGTTGACGTGCATCTTGAGTAGAGTCCAGGCCTTCTCTTGGTTCTCTACATACCAATTTCACCTGGTGTTTGCTGTGCTAAGACCGAGTTATTTAAAAACAATAAATCCCTAAACAAGCCAGTGCCTTGCTTTTTCATTGTTATAGCAACACAGAGAGAGAGTAATAACGCTGGATCTTGGTGGCTGTTGGAAAAGGTCCACATCAGTCGGTGGCTGCTGACTGAAGTCCATTAACGGCACCTCTGAAGCCAGCTGGCATGCAGAACGCAGCGAACGGAGGTTCCCTGCCAGTATTTGATGCGAGTTTATAATCTTTTTCTTCTGTTTTCCTCCTAGGATCCCCGGAGCAAACACAAGTTTAAAATCCACACGTATTCCAGCCCCACCTTCTGTGACCACTGCGGGTCGTTGCTGTACGGGCTCATTCACCAGGGGATGAAATGTGACAGTAAGTGGTGTAACTGGCGGCTGTAGTTGCAGCAGAGGAGGCAGAGCCAGCGGCGGGGGGGCCTCACCTGGCGGCGGGGTCTGGGGGTGCCACTGGCACCCGGAGAGCAGGGGCAGGGGCACCCAGCCCGCTCCAGCACTTGGGTCTGCAGAAGCCTGACCTCAGGCACAGGAGCAGCCGGGGAGTTACACGGAGAGAAGATGGGGGATGGAGGAAGAGGGGGGATAGGGAGAGAGATTAGTTACTTCCCTAGTCAATCTTGTACATTCCTATTTAAAATGACTGTGAATATACAGCGTCTGCTTACATGCTTACGCCGTCTGCGGGGAACAGCATACTCTGGTGCTCACCATGTGCTGGTTTTCTCATAAATATAGAAGCTTGCTGACTGTTATGGGAACAGTGTATTCATTATCACCTTAAAATGTTACCAAGTAGAACTGAGTTAGTTTAACATATACATATATATATATACAGGTAAAGGCATGGGGGTATTGGATGCCTTTCATCAAGTCCTGGTGAATCCAGCTGAATTCCCAGCATTGCACCATGGGTGGGATGGAAGAAAAGTCTGATAAATCAGTAAAATTCTTGAGTAATTAGAGCAAGGGCTAAAAGCCCTGCAGTCTGTAGGCGAGATCCAGGGATGCTGGTGGGGCCCCGTCTCTGTGCAGTGCTCTGCTGGAGTCCCAGGTCTCCGGCTGGGTTTGGAGGCCCATTTGCTGCGTGTTTGTCCCCGAGTCCCTCGCAAACATCCTCACTTAAAGGGAGAGGGGTTCTTCCCCCCAGCCCACCCCCAACTCCCCTGTGAGCTGTGGCAGGACGGCAGGAGGTGCTGAGCAAACCTTTCCTTCTCTCCGCAGCCTGCATGATGAACGTGCACAAGCGCTGCGTGATGAACGTCCCGAGCTTGTGTGGGACGGACCACACCGAGCGCCGGGGCCGGATATACATCAGGGCCGACATCGAGAAGGATGTTCTAACCGTTGTAGGTGGGTGTGTGGCACGGGGACGAGCCCTGCCCGCGGGCTTTTCAGGTCCCGGGAGGGAGGGCTGGGAGCTCCTCCATTCCGCTCTGCCCCGTGGAAAAGCGCGGTGTTTGTTTTGTGCTGCCCGTGTGAGAGCCAACATCCGTTTCCCATTATCTGTCCATGCCCTTAAGGGTGTCTGGGCCTCTCGGTGGGGATTTGGGATGGCGTTTTTGCCTGGCTAAAGCCCTGCAGCCTGCGCTCAGGGCTCTGGAAGCCGCAGCGTGCCGCCCATGCCCGAGGTGCTCGCTGTCCTCCCGGCTGCTGCTGGGCCAGAGGCTGCCCCGCGCCGTGCTCCTGGGGGACACAGCGGCCACCCCCTCGCTGGTACCTGCTGCCATCACCCCGGCTGTGCCCGGCGAGCAGCTCTGAGTGCCGCTGCTCTCCTGCAGGCTCTGCCCTCGGATGTGTGTGGCCGGAGCCACAGGCTGGGGACTGCAGGCAGGAGCGGGGTGCGCAGCAGTTCCCTTGGAGGTGCCTGAGAATGACTAGGCAGGGGCAGAAGCAACCTCAGCCTTGCATAAGAAAATTATTTTTTCCCTTAAAGGAGAGCTTCATTGAAACATGGGACTTTCTTTTACGCCAATACTGCTCTCTAGGCACCTTGCTCCAGGGGACGAGGCAGGACTTGTACCCAGCCTCTCGTGCACCCAGGCTGAGTGGATGGGCATACAGAGCTGCCAGTCCCACGAGCACAGAAGGCTCCCAGACACCGAGGTGGTGTTCCCTTGGCTCGGGAGGCAGGGCAGAAACTCCCTCAGCCCTTTCTGTGCAGCTGGAATTTCTTTTCTTCAGCTGGGTTTGAAAGACTGTTTTATTTCTGGCCCTTTATGGAGGTGTTGGTGAAAACATGTCATCTGTTGGCTTTTCCAGAAAGGCAAGGAAAATGTACTGTGCTCCCCAGCTCTGCTGCATAGCTAATGAAGGAGTGGGAGCACTTTGAGAGTGGAGAGACTTTGTGCACTCACTGCTGAGTTTCCTCCTACCTGACCAGGCAGGTGAGGGCCTTGGGCTTTTCATTGCAGAATTCGGAGGGAGGTGGAAATGTCCACCCAGACCCAAGCAAACGTGGCCCTGGCATTTGGGAGCCACGTGTGTGCAGACCGCAGCTGGGCACCACAGTTTGTGCTGCTGGCGCCTGCTTTGGCTCACATCCAGTAGGGCGACAGATTTCCGTTCCCCCAGCGGCTGTTTGCTTCAAGGAGGCAGAGCCTGCAGATAATTTCTGGGTTTGTGGCGGTGTGTTTTTGGCAGGGAGAGGCCAGAACCTGTAAAATTGGGGCATGGTTGCAGCACAGCTCCGCCGGTGATGCAGCCCAGCACGGGGCGCTGGGGAGATGGGGCTGAGCCAGCCGGGGGCTTTGCTGGAGCCGATTCCTGGTGGGCGATGCCCTTTACACGTGTCCTGCAGAAATCCTGGTTCGGGGCAGGCAGGGAGCGACAGCGCGGCACCACCAGCTGCGGTCCCTTGGCAGTGGCTGCTGGGGATGAAGCCTCATTCCCGAGGCACCAGTGTCCCCCTGGGCCCCGCACGGGCACAGCCGCAGCTCACCGGCACCCGGCTGGCCGAGCCCGGAGGGCTGAACCCTGAACCAGACATGAGCAGCAGCTTCTTTGAAGCCAGCGCTTTACTGAAACAATAAAACTAAAGCCCCCCCTGCTGCCAGCCTCACAAATTTGTCTGCATTTCCAAGCCCTGCACACGGTCTCCCTGCTGCCAGCTCCTCTCTTCTGGGCAATTTCTTTCTGCTGCTTCACGAGGCAGTGCCGGACGCCGTAACGTGCTGAGCTGTTGGGGTAGTGCAGGGCCGGCGTCTGTTTTTGAGGGGCTTTCGATGATGCCTAAGCGCCAGTGTACCTGGCTGCATGGCAAAATGCAGATTCTGGTGCTGGGGCAAGATTTCTCCATCCTGTCGGGTGTGCAGGGCCCTTGTCCAGAAATCTGTTAAGCTCCCCCATGGCCCAGAGCATCGCAACTGGAGCATGAGATGTGAAAGGTCCCTCGGTGCTTGGCTGTGGTGGCAGCGAGCAGGCAGCGTGAGCTGGGCAGGAGCAAGTGCCTGCAGGTGGCAGCATGGGCATGGCATTGGAGCTGAGGAAGTAAATGCTTTTATTTTTTCCTTGATTTGAATTTGACAGGATTTGCGAAATGCTTTTTGGTAGCTTGTTTTTCTTTTCTCCCTCTTTCTCTGACTCTTTTTCTTCTAATGATCACCTTTTCCTCTCGATGGAAAATGCAGCTTTTTGGTTAAACAAAATGTGGTGTTTGATCTGAAATGACTTGTTTGGTCAGCTAGCAATATGCAGAACTGCATCTGCTCATACCCCCTTTCTGAAGACCATGGTTTGCCCCAGGCAGTGTTTCTCCCTCCCTCTGAGACCTCCTCTGCACGCTGGCAGCAGACAGGACGCTGCTGCTCTTATCAGCACAGTGGGTGCTCGTGATCCTAATCTCACAAAATGAAAATCAATAAGAAAGGAAACATGTTGAAACATAACACGAACGTGCTCTGTGAAACTCGCTGCCGCAAGGTGCAATTTTAACCACAAACCTCAACGTGACATGGGAAAGGAGTGGATGTTTTGCAGGGACGCAAGTTCCAGGCTTGTACGTAGGCTGTGGTTTCGTTGAGCTGTGCTCTCATTTTGCTGCTTTATAGCACTCGACATGGTACAGTCCTGTCTACAGCATGGTCTGTAGATACTAAAATTGTAAAAAAAAAAAAAAAATGCTAATACAAGAAAAATCCAAGCTCCAATATTCTTAGCTCTAAAGAACTGGGATGAACCTCAAAGCTATGGGGTGGACGACTGGAGAGAGCGGCTGTGTTGGTTCCCGTGAGGTTTGGGTAGTGGCTGTTGGGCGAGGCAGGAGATCAGAAGGCAGCAGCTGAAACTGCACATTGCTCCAGGTCCACGAAACGTGCACAGAATGGTCCTGGCTGGCTCTCGATGGAGTTGACTTGTGCCAGCTGCAGTGATGTGATCAGGAGCAGCTCTGGCCCCGGCTGATGCCCGCCCTGAGGGCGTGGGTGAGAGGCTGGTGGCAGAGACCCAGCCCCATGCTCGCAGGAACGGGTGCTGGGCTGGGGCTGCTCGGCTGGGCCCGGAGCTGCCCCTCCTTGGAGCTCCAGGTTGTGGTGTTAATCGCTCCTTGGTGTCCGGGGAGCGGCCCCCTTACGGCTCTTACACTGTGCATTGCGTGCAACTGTATAATGGTGCACCCAAGAGTGCAGCTTTGCTCACTGCAATCAAAGCCCTGTGAGTGCAATTGTCTGCTGCTGCAAGGGTGTTTCTGAAGCACCGGGATTTATTGGTATTCCCAGTGTCTAAAAATGCATGGTGTTGTCTCATAACAAGGTACCTGCACAAATAAATGGCACCTTCCTAAGGCTGTGGCTCTGCGCCGTTGCCACAGGCTTGGTGCGTGTCTGCCCAGCTGGTGCTGGGACGGGTGTCTGGGGGCCTTGTTATTAGGGCACAAACCAACCTGCATCCCATCCAGCTACGCAGTTCCATACATGCTCTTAGAGAGTGTTGTCTTCTCTCCTGAAGCACTGGGGGCTGTGGGAGCACCATCCACGTCCACAGGCGGTGACTGCAAGCCCAGGGGCATGCGTGGGGCCAGGAAGGAGCAGAGTGGGCTGGTGCCAACCCAGCTGGGTCACGCTGAGCATTGCTTTGGGCTGCGCACGGTGCAGGGGGCCCAGCTGGCTCCCCACGCTCAGCTCGCTCGTTTGGCATGGTTGGTGCTCGGCACAGAGCAGCGTCAGTTGTGCGAGGCGTCCTGCGTGGTGCCTTAGCAGGAGGCAGGCTTTGGCTCCAGGCCTAATTAGACAAGACGGATTTGAGCAGAAGGAGAAACGTGTTTGGACGTCCAGCGCTCCTGTGCAGTTAGACGGGCTGGAGCTGAAACTTACCTTCAGCGCTGGCAGAACAGGACGCAGGGAGCGGATACATGAGGCTGGGACACCACAAGCAAGTGGCTAGAAATTGCGCTAGCAGGTCTGCTTGCTGGCTGCATGATTTTTAGTGGCGACAAAGCCTCCTTGCAGCCAGTGCCATGCCATGCAGCTGCAGGACCGGGTCCCGCTGAGCTGAGCACCCTCCGAAGCACCCAACCCGTGCCAGCCGCCGCGCACACAGCCCTGTGCAGAGCTATAGTGGTGAGCTGCCGGAGATAAACCTCAACACCTTGGCTTCCTGACATCAGCACCGCTAACTTGGTGATAGTCTTTGGAGGCTCTCGCCCTTTCAGAAGGGCAGTCACACGCTGGGTGGGGTTTTCCAGCTGGAAGCTTGGGAGCGTGCAGGAGCCGACCGGTGGCTGCTGAGGAGCAGAGGGGGCCGGGAGGTGGCGGGGACGGCAGCAGCCGCCCTGCTGCACCCAGCGCCAGGAGGGCTCTGTTCGGTTGCTTCTCCTTTAATGGCAAAAAGATCTCTGTTTCTCTCACCCACCACGTAAACCACAGCAAACTCACACTTACGGCTTTGTCATACTAAGTAGGTAGTGTGGGCCGGGTTATTTAGCTTGAGCTGCCTGATGAAATAAAAGTGATTTTTTGGGCCTGGTAAACAAAGCGTATGGGTACCTAGAAGTCCTCCAAGACTCGTGAGACTGCCAAAACAAATCAAGTCCCTTCAAAAGCCACCTAAAAATGCTTCATTGACTTGGGCAGATTTTACCTCAGCCACTTCAGGACTCTGGTCTGTTATGCTCAGCAAGCCTACAAACACTTGTCAGCATTACCGCCTGCTCTCAGGGGTTGCTGGGACTCCTTGTTTCACCTGAAATGCAAAGAGGATCCCCTGGGGCCGGTCACGGCTGCTCTGTGCCCACAGGTGGGGGCTGGCCAGCTCGGAGGGCAGCACTGCAGCCGGGTTACGCCGTTCTCTGACCCCACACGCGGCACGAACTCACAGCCAGGGCTGCAGGCAACGAGACTCGCGAGTGCAGCGCCGAGCCCAGCGCGCGGGATGCCGTGCGCACCCGCGGGCACGCGCGATCTGCTGCGATGCGGCGGCAGGGCGCTGCCGGGTAGGAGCGATGTGCTGTGTGTCTGTGTCGTGCCTCATGTGGAAGGCAGAGTGATGGAGTGTGGCAGGGCATAATTTGGCTAATGTTGGACAACAGCAAATGTGTATTCACGGTCTGTGTTCTGTTCTGGGCTTTGATCAAGTATCTTATTAGCAGGAAAAGACTGCTGGATAAAGTGGGAAATTGTAGCAAATTAAAATGTCATCAAGGCGTTGCACATTTTTGCTTCCATAATAGAAAAGCTTCTCAATGCAGATTATTTTGAGTCTGTCGTATTAAGAGACATGAATATTTGAGTTTGGGAAACGGAGAAGCGAGAGCATACGAAGCTAAGTCATTGCTGGGCTCAGAGTCCATTAAATCTGGCGCTTCTCAGCTCAGACTTCTCAGAGGCGGTAAGGCAGTAAGGTGCACAGAGCTTTGTCATGGAAATTGTTTGATATTAGCAGCAGGAAGGACTCTGCTCGTACATCGCTCCTGCTGTGCCTGTCTCCAGTGGGAGATGAGGATTGTTCAGTGCTCTGTAACTGCGGCCGGGGTGCGTGCTAAGGCAGAGCACGCGCTGTCCTAGTGCAAGGGTTGGTGGTTGTGTGCCCTGCACGTGGGGCCGGGAGCACCACGTCCCCTTGCTATGGTCCGTGGCCCCTGCCCCAGGGAAGGGGCCTCCTTTTCCTGCCCGTATTGGGGCTCCCAAGCTGCCCTAAGTTTTGCCAGCGCCCGCAAGGTTGGCACAGGCTGCTTGGACTGGGCCTTGCTGTTTACTGAGCTGATGAAGTAAAACATTGACCAAAACTGAAACCAATTATGCCATGATTAGATAAAAGAGCTGGAAGTGTATTAATTAATAATCACCAGCCCAGGAAGATTTGGCCATAATGAGTCCTGTGCCTTTTCTATTGTATAAGCATGTGCAAATATATTCCTCTGCGGAGCATTAATTAAATGTTTTAATGCACGAGGGTGCTAATCTGAGCACCAGGTGCGCGCTGCAGTGTGGCTGCTCCCAGACGGGGGTGGTGCCTGCCGCTGGAGGGAGGAAGGTGCAGTGCTGTAGGAAGTCTGCCCGAGAGCCTTCCCCTTCCCCAAAATCCTGTCCAGGAGGTGTGAGATGGGGGCACCGCTGGCAGTTTTGTGCACGTTGCTGGCTGAGGCCACGGTGAGGTGGTGGGGCTGCCAAACTCTGACCTCCTCGTGCAACGAGAGGGCTTTCAGAAGTTTTTTTCCCTGGAGTGCAGTGGGAAGCAGAATGATCTGCACTGAAAGTGTTCCAATGGCCCTGCTTACTCACAGATGAAGGTAAAGGATTTGGCAGCCAGTATAAGTTGTCTTTAAGAGCTGGGTAGGAGTGGGTTTTGTTGTAGGCTTTTTTTTTTTCTCCTTTTCACATAGAAGTGAACCCCCATATGGCACTGCATATTTAGCAAAGAACTTTCTGGTCTTCCTTTACCCGGCATATTAATTTTGCCTTCCCGTGGGAACCTGGTGCTATCGGCGGGCAGGCAGGTGGCTGGGCCAGCTGCAGCCCTTTGCTGCCAGCGGCTGGGGTGCCCCTGCCCGGTGATGCAAGCCCAGAGCCACCCTCCTGCACCTGCCACCACTGCAGCCGGCAGCAGAGCCCAGCACGAGGCGATGCGGGGACATCTCATCCCAGGGCAGCAGAGTGTTTCCCTGGCCAGGACTCCCCCGTGCTGTGGTGCCCACCACGCAGGAGAGGCCACCCTCCGAGCAGCTTCGTGCGATGTGCACGGGAAATGGGTGAAAAATCAGGCTTGTCTGCCCGTGCTGCACCCGTGCCGTTGGAGGCACAGCGATGTGTCACTGCGGGGCGAGCAGCGTGCGCACGGCGTCAGCAGGGCCACAGCCCAGGCACACCCCCGCCGTCCGTGTCCCTGCGTGCCTGCACAGATGTGTGCGGAGGTGGCCGTGGGCGCCGCTGCCGCTGCCGTGGGCAGGTGGGGGCACCATGGGCTGCCCCTGCACGCCCCTTCCCGTCCGCAGCCCGCGGTGCTTTCCCCAGGCAGCCGGTGCCTGCGCCCACATCCCCCCCAGCGCTGGCGAGGCCCCGCGTGGGGCCGTGCACCTCCCGCGATGTTCGCCCGAGGCCGCGGCAGCTGCTTCTCAGCAGGTTTGGTACCCAGGGTGGTTTAAGAGCACCTGCTCGAAATGAGACCATACTTTTCTTACTCCTCGCTATTAATAATGATGTTACTACTTTGCAACGGTGCACAAAACTGTCAGAACATAAGAGATGTCAAACTATTTTACATCAAATTTAACTGCCAGAGAAATGCCATAAACTGAGAGAAGCATATTTACTCTAACACGCGGTATCACTACAAGGCTTTTTAAACTATTTTTCTTTCACTTACTTGTTTTCTGCATGAAAACAAACAAACAAACAAAAATCAGAAAGTTACTTAAGGTCAAGCAGAAGCATTATTTTTTTTAATGAAAAGATATTATTATTCCCATTAATGAAATTTCTAGGTCTGCGTGCTGAGATAATGACATGAGGTAATCAAATCTCATGCTTCAGGGCATAAACTGATTGACTCTGAGGGTCAGGAATTATTTTTCCTGTTCCATAAAGAACTGAACAATGGCCTGATAAATTACACGGGCTTATTCATTTGTCTCTAGAGTACGTTACCCTGGCCGTTTGGACGGTGAAAAACGAGTCGAAGTCAGAGCCTTTGCATGACTCAGTGTGGCGCGGTGGCACGTCCCCGCGGCCGGGCGCTGGGTCCCGCGGGCAGCCGAGGTCCCGGCCCCGCGGCCGTTCCCCCGGGCAGCGAGGGCAGGGCACCGAGCGCTGCGAGCTGCAGGAGCTGCTCCTGTGCTCGTGTAGGAACGCTCGGGGGCTGCCTCCTGTACGGCCTCGTTGCTACTCAGGTAGTGGTTTGTCAGGCCCCGCCGTGGGACTTCTCGCCAATACGTTTTCGTGTTTTATAATTCAAGAACAGGGCTGTAAAGATTGTTTGTTTGTTTGTTTTGTATCTAAAAGACACAGATAAGAGCTTATAATGGTGATGAGAAACTGTGTTCTTCTTCACCGATAAGGGGTGAGGGAGGGGAAGGAACTCCGGCTGGATCGGTGCAGAGCCCTGGCAGGGTCCTTGGAAATTAAACTCATTACTTAGAGATTTCACACAGCAGATTGCGAGCCTTTCTGCTTGGACGGTACAAAGCTTTCCACAGAAGATTTTGACTGAGAGTCCAAATTAAGCTGCAGAATAACTACTGTGTATCCTCTGAAGTGCAGAGCTGGTATTTATGTCCAAACTTTATAAAAAATGATTCATTTGTCAAATGGCACATGAAAATAATTGTCAAGACATTACAGAAATGAAGTCATGCTGCTTGTGTCACAGCAAGGAGCTATAAATGGAGGGAGGCACGACTGCTCAGGCTGCTCTCACAGCCCCGTCTGTTGTGCGGGTGAGGCTGGGAAGAGCTGTTCCACCCGCGGTCGCCAGCCCGGCACTGCTGCGGGTTTCCGTCTGTGCAGGGGCAGCCCGGGGCTTCTGCAAAGCTGCCCATCGCCTGGGCTCCGCAGAGCACCGCAGCAGGACCTGGAGAGCCCCAGAGTGGTGGAGGTGGGAAGGGGCCTCCGGAGATCACCCAGTGCAGCCCCTGCCCAGCAGGGTCCCCCAGAGCACGGGGCGCAGGGTGGCATCCAGGGGGTACTGAGCGTCTCCTGAGGAGACCGCACAGCCTCCCTGGCAGCCTGTGCCAGAGCTGTCAGCCTCACAGTAAGGAAGTGTTTTCTCACGTTTGGCTGGAACTTTGTGTGCTTCAGCCTGTGCCCACTGCCTCCTGGCCTGTCTCTGGGCACCGCTGAAGCTTGAAAAAGCTTGAGAAGATTGAAAGCCGTGCGGGTCCTATGTTCTGCTGCCCCAGGGATGCCCGGTGTCTGCGTCCTGGTGCTCTCCGGGGCAGGAAGGGTGCATCCTCCTCTCTGGGCATCTCCAAACGGGCACTTCGAGGTTGTCCTGGTGTCCTCAGTTCCTCAGGAAGACCCCTCAGCATCTGCCCTGTGGGTGACTTCTGATTTCGGAGCAGAGCCGAGTGCAGGTCCGTGGGTGCTGGCGGCACCGTGGGCGTTGGGTCCTCCTGGGGGAGCCACAGCACAGGAACCTCGTGTGGCACCGAGCTGGTGCCCCCGTCCCTGACCTGACCAACTGCTGGCGAGCCTTAATCTCACAGTGAGGGCATGCGGCCTGTCCTGGGCATGACAGCGTCTGCTGCGAGGTCTCTGGACGCTGTGTGTCAGGGTTTCCGAGGCTGCCAGTAATGCAGTCATTCCCTCCCCTTCTCTCGCAGGTGCCGGGGAGGCACTGGTTCCCGCACTGGTCACTGTGGGAGAAATATGTGGGGCTGGAGAATCGATAGGGCTGCCCAGGCACCTTAATTGGGCTGCCCGGGCACCTTAATTGGGCAGCAGGCAATTCCCGGCAGGCTTGCCTCTCTCTGTCTTGCGAGCTGCTGTCAGGCTGTCGTGTTTGATAAATGAGCTAGTTTATACATGCAGATTTGATTTTTGGCTACAAGTTTTATTCCATGGAGCTGGAAATTGGGCAATGCTTCAGGAGGACAGCAGGAGATTGCAGATTTTGGAGCATTAATTCCTTTTTTAAAACTATCTGGCTCCCAACCTTGCATCAGAAACTCCTTGCTGGTGATTTGGGAGTGGAGCAATTGTTTCTGCTCTCACTGACTCTCTGAAAGCATCTTTTAGTTCCTGCAGCACCTCACAGCAAGCTGAGTCCTCTCCTCTGGAACAGGGCACGGGGCAAATCCGTGCCCCGGTGGGACTTGCTGCATTGCTGCTGGGGGCAGCAATGTTCAGGTATTTTGGCAGCTGGGCCTGCCTGCAAGCACCCAAAGGAGCTGTGCCTCCCTGCAGCGCAGGGGCAGGGAACTTCTGCTTCAGTTATTTCCAAGCAGCCTTTCCCCTTCCTAGGGCTGTGCTCCACCGTGTCCCAGAGGGCGTTTCAGCTCTGGCATCTCTGGTGGTATCTCTGCTCAGGCTGAGGGGGAGATAAGCTCCTTCTCCCAGAAGACAGGCCCTTTTTGATTCAGTCCACGGCAAGACACTTAGATCATCCCCGTCGTATTTCCCTTGTCAGAGCCACAATCCAATTACAAGCCTCCTCAGTAGCCCGCAGGTTTGCCTTCGCCCTCCTGTGCTCGCTGCCCTTTGATCCCCCCTCATCGAGAGCGGCTGCAGGCAGCCCCGCTCCGTGCTCGGAGGAGCGGCCGTCAGCTCCCTCGCTGCGGCCGGCGGCAGCCCGGGTGTGCGGGTCCTGCAGCGGGGCCGAGCGGGGACCCTCCCTGGAGCCCCCACTTTGTTTGAAGACAAATTTCCCAACGCAAGCGGCCCGGCTGCGTCCGCCTGGCGACTCCTCTCTCCCCCTTCCTGCTGCCGAGTCCCCGCTGCTGGCCATGCGGCTGCTCTCCGCTCGCCTCCAAACACGGGCACCCCTTGCTGCGGCCTCGCTGCCTCTGCTCTCAGGAGGTCAGGGGAGAGCAGAGCCCGCGCTCAGCTCAGCCTCTCCCCGAGCTCTTGTGCTCGGCTGGCCCTGGGAGCACAGCAGGAGCCGCCCCCCTGCCCTGCCCTTCACCCGCACCCCCAGCCCCTTGCACTGGCCTTGGGGAAAGGCGGGTGGTGCAGGCTGCTGGAGCGCAAGGAGGTGCCCGAGATGAGGACCTGCTCTGTGCACCGAGCCCTGCGAAGCCCCTGCGGGTGCTGTCTGGGCTTTGGGAAGGGGCTTTTGGGAGAGGCTGAGCCCTGGGGCGAGCTGGAGCTGCGAGGGCAGCAGCCGCACGCTGCCACTCCTGAGAGCGCAGGTCGGTGCTGCTCTGCTAGAGGAAAAGCAGCAGCTTTAAACTGCTGCAGGGAAAAGAAAGCAAACAACAAATCATCCTGTCAGAAAATGAAAACAGCCTGTTGAGTCGATCCTTCAGCCTCCGTTGTCCGTTCGAGCTCTATGCTTGGTGTTGCTAACTCTGCCGCTTCTTATGTAATGCCCGTGTCTGCTCACATTCAGCTTTCATTCTGTTTTTAATCGCTATTTTCATACTCGTCGTTGGCACACGGGGATGTTGTCTAGGTTTCTGGATATTTTTTACAGTTTGAATATTGAATTTAATCCTTTTTCTCCTCCTCAGTAAGAGATGCTAAAAACCTAGTTCCTATGGATCCTAATGGCTTGTCAGATCCCTACGTGAAGCTTAAATTAATCCCTGACCCCAAAAATGAAAGCAAACAGAAGACCAAAACTATAAAGTGCTCCCTGAATCCTGAGTGGAATGAGACATTTAAATTGTAAGTACAAGAAAAATGTTTGAACTTTTAAACTAATTTTTCTCACCCCCTAAGAATTAATGTCATTGTATTTCCTCTGATTTAATTATTCAGAGAGATCAAGCTGATTCAACTGAGAAATGATTCTTTTCAGTCCTGTAAACGTGGCTCAGAAATGCTCAAATTTCTGCTCTGTCCCCTGACCAAAGCCGAGTGTTTTGGGAAGGAGCTTCACGTTCTCCATTTGAAACAGATGCTGTCAGGAAATCAATGTTAAAGAGCAGCCTTGTTGCTGAAGGCCATCCCTTCATGTCGCACCCACGCGCTGATGGCATGTGAAGGGCGTGGTGGCGTAGCAGTGGCTTCCAAAAATCAGACATCCCTTTTCTTTCCTCTCTTCCAGCCAACTGAAAGAGGCAGACAAAGACAGAAGGTTGTCTGTGGAGATTTGGGACTGGGATCTGACCAGCAGAAATGACTTCATGGGCTCCTTGTCCTTCGGGATTTCCGAGCTGCAGAAGTCCGGAGTTGATGGATGGTAAGAACGCAATTGGTTTAAAAGTGCAGAGCTGTGGGCAAAGTGGTCTTTTTGTACCCGATGGGAGAAGACACGGCAGCCTTTTGTTCTCTTGGCAGCCTCCTTCCCTTCAGGGACCTTCTTTTGTGGCTTCTTGTTGCCACAGGCACACTGGGATCGCTTCAGGGACGTGTCTGGTCAGCACACTGTTTGTGGCCGCGAGGGCCGGCGCTCCCTCCGGGGTCTCAGTACAGAGGCTTCAGAAGGAGAATGTATCGGCTGCCAGGAGAAGGAGCATTTTCCAGCAGCTTCGGGTTGGATTCCTGTAACTTCTGTCCCGGGCTGGCAGCGTGGCCTCACCAGCCTGAGCCTCTGGAGGCGAGTAGGGCCAGGGCTAGGGCCAGGGGCTCGCGGTACCTGCCCGGCACAGCCGTCCCTGCAGCGCGGAGCAGCAGGAGCGATGGGGGGGGCGCTTCAATAAAAGGAGGAGCGCTGCCCAAAGTGTGTAATTACTGCCGCTCGTTACCATACGAAAGATGAACACAGTGGGTCTGCAAAATCACACTGAGTGGGTCTGTTCATTTCCATTTTATCTTCCCCAGCAGGATACATGCCTTATTCCTTTGCTTTTTTTTCCCCCAGCCACTGATGCCTGAGAGCTTGTGTTACTTTTCCACGCTTACCATGTGAAGTGTAGTAATTGAAAATAGATATTGTATGTCTTTTGGAAACCAAAACCGGTGTGGCATTACTTTGCATTAGGTGAGGCGAGAAGACACCCCGGAGGGTGTGCTGCCTCCTCCTGTGGGAGCACAGGGCTGGGGCGCTGCTCAGGGGGAGCTGCGGACCTCAGACCCTCGTGTCCCGCTTAGTGTAGGACAGACCGTGATTGAGGCATAAATTCTCTTCTGGGGGAAAAAATTGTCACTTCCTCCTAAATTTGCCATCATCTGTGAAGCTGCGTGTGCCTCAGCTGGGGTTGGTGCACCGCCTGTTTCTAATGCAGTGCAAAGTGTGATGGTTTTCCCAGCCTTTTAAAAATCATGTAAGTGGAGATCTAAGTAATTTTCCTTGTCACAGTATTTGGCTGGAATAAACTCTAGAAGGAGCTCTGATGTATATTTCATATCTAAACTACTGCAGTTAATGGAGGAAACGAGCTCAGAGGAAGAGTCTGTCCCTATATTATGCAAATAGCGCTTTGTTCATTCAGTGCAGACGCAGGCTCGATAGATAACACCCAGCTGATAACTGCTCCTCTCTGGCTGCCGGGAGAGGATGCGCTGATGGAGCCAAAGCTTTGCCTGCGGCTGTGTAAAACGCCTCAGATCTGAATGACATTTCCATGATTTCTGATAATTGCTGGTTAAACTCTTCCCCTTCCTGTGAGAGCCCCGGCTGTGTGCTCAGGGCTGTCGGTGCCCGCCTGGCTCCCGGTGGGGTGCGCGTTGTCCCCAGGGAGCCGGAGCCGGGCTCTGCCCTGGCCAGGGCAGTGGTAGGGGGGAGGACCCCATGCCCTGCCTTCCCTGCGGGTTTGGGGCAGGATGGTGCGTCCGAGGAGGCAGCGGTGCCCCATGCTGCACGGCAGGGGTGTGCTGGCCGACCCCCAGCCCCCTGGGGGTCCCAACAACAGCCCCGTGCCCGGTTGCACATCTGGAAGCGTGGTGGATGGGAGGTCTGGGGGTGCGAGGTTTGGGGTCCTCCTCACCTCGGGGCAGGGTCACCTGGACACGGGCACAGGCGGGGAGAGCCGGTGCCCTGCCCTGACCGTCTCGCTGTCTCCCTCCAGGTTTAAGCTGCTGAGCCAGGAGGAGGGAGAGTACTTCAACGTGCCCGTGCCTCCCGAGGGAGAAGAAGGAAACGAGGAACTGAGGCAGAAATTTGAGGTGAATTGGCTTTTCTTGGGAACTCGTTGGGGCCGCAGGGCAGGGTAGGGCTCAGCACCCCCTCCTGCTTTGTGCTGGTGCCCGCAGCCAGCCCTTCCCCAGCCACCCAGTGCAGCACGGCTGCCTGCTCCACACCAGGCCTGGGTGCAGTCCCCAGAAGGCACGCTGTTGGTTACGTTAGCTAAAAAAAAGTCACTGAAGAGCTGAAGCTTTCCAGCAATGGCTTGGCTCCGTGAGGTAACAAACAGGGACCTCGCTGCTCCACTTGGGAATGGCAAAGTCCCGGTGCAGCCGCAGTGGTGCCTTTTGAACAGCAGGTCACAGGTCTCAGCTCACAGCTCCCAGTGTTCGGGTGGGTGAGACGTAAGTGGCTGACCGCCAACAGGACGTGTTAGCGGGTCAGGAGCTGTGCTGTGCTCTGGGCATGCGTGCCCCGTGTGCGCTGAGCCCTGGCGAGTGCTCAGCTCTGCAGCACTCAAGCGTGTGGTGGCCGTGCGTGTTTATATTTCTTTCCATCTGCACAGAGATGCCTGCAGCTGGTTTGGATCTCAATGAAGGGTTAACAACTCTTGGTGTAATGGTCACGCTTTAATTCAGGTCTGAAGGCGGCCACCTGAAGACAGGGTGAGGGCAAGCTGGGAGAGATGAGCCAAAGGTGGTCATTTCTTAAAAATTGCTGAACAGCACATTAAAGCACAAGGGTTCAGACGAACCAGGGGCTGCGATGAAGTGTTCATTCACACACGACTTTCTGCTGGGATTGACAGGATGTTTTTTAACTGTAGCACGCTGATCAAGCCATCCTTCAGGAGTACTTCATTCTAATTCGAAAATGCAGTGACCTCCCTGTGCATGTCTCTGGCTTTGCATGTGGCGGCAGCAGACAGTGGCTTAGCTGGGAAAGGGAACAGTTGTTTCTGGTGGATGAGGAGATGAGAGATGAAAATAATTCTTTGGCACTTATGTCAGGCTGAAAATACAACAGAGAATATTGCACAGTGCACAGTTTTGTGTAATGTTTGCTTTATGCCTTGTGCACTGCTAAGACTGCTTGATCCCATGTCTGCTGTGTGCAGGTAGGAGTCTCAAATCCCATAATTTTTAAGAAGTCACTTCTTCGTACTGCGAGGAAAGCAGCACAACAAACATCGCCCTTTCATTTGCATTGTTTCAGACAATTACTTTCTATTAGGATTACATAACTCACTGTTTGTGTTTGCCAAAAGGAGTACAGCAGCTAGAAGAGGAGACACTTACTTCGGTTAATATACTGCCAACGCTGTTTTCCAATTAAAGAGGGATGAAGACCCTGGGTATGCCGGGGTGGCCTGATGTCACTGTGCTCCCGGTGTCAGCATGTGCAAACGTTGATACAGCAGCTGTGCCCTGGCTCTGAGGTGCAATAAAATAGTATTTTTTTTGTCTGTTTTTTTTTTCTGTCATGCTGCTGGTTATGAATTATTACCCCTAAGATAAATTAAGATGCTGATATAATTGGATCTGCAGGTAATCTCAGAAAGAAACCCTTTCTTGCCCTGCTGCACATTCTGGCGTGGCAGCCTCTGCGCCCTGCCTGGTGTGCCGAGGCTGCGCTGGGTTTCTGAGAGCCGACGGCTCTGTCGGCTGGACATGGCAGCCGTGGTCCCAGACAGGCCCTTTGCACCAAGCTGCTACCTGTCAGAAGTGCTGATGGGGTTAGTGGAGGTGTAAGCCAGGAACAAGGAGGCAAGACTCACAAGCCAGTGATTTAGTTTTTGATAACGCAGGTAACCGTCCTTCCCCTGGCGTGTAGCACTGCTCTCGCAACCCAAATAACTCCCCAGAGATGCTTCAGGGAGAAATGTCTATTCACTACTCAGTAAGCCATAGAAGATTTTGCTGCAATGATTGATCCAGACAGCACTGAATTAATAGATCTTTGCCATTTTTTCAGTACAGCTAAAATCTTCCCAGAACCCTGAGGATGAATGTAGTACATCTGGAGACTCGCCTGAAATGAGCCATGCACAAAATAAAATATTTGCCCTTACTGATGTCGGTACGAACTCCTTAACTCTAGCATGGGACTGGAGAGTCAGTTCCTTTCTCTCAATGCCCTTTCTTTTTTTAAATCTCACTTACATATCTCATTTATATATAACTTGCCTGAATATCCAAGAAAATAAGACAGTTCTAATGCAACAGTTGACATACAACCATATGCCATGGTTGTCAGCTCGGCAGAGAATTAGCTACCCGCTTTTCTTACATTTCTTGATGTTCCAGTGGTGTTAAAACGGTATGTGTGGTGGAAGTCACAGATGGCGAGCTGACTGCGTATCAGAAAATGTACCGTCCAGAAGCGTCCCTCCGTGCTGCCAGGCTCTGTCTGTATCCCCACCCTCCTGCATCTTCCCCTGCTTGCACCCTCCACTGTGACCAAGTCAATGCTGGAGAGAAAGAAATCCCTGAGTAGCTCGGCCATGGCTCGTGCCAGCTGCCCCGAGAGGTGAGAAGAATGCAGTGGGGCCTGCTTGTAGGGCAGCAGCCAGGGGGCCGGCCTGCCGTTCCAGAGGATAAGGGCTAAAAGGAATCCTTCGATCGATCTGTGTTAGCGCTGCTTGATCCTGCCTGCTCCTGGGCAGCACAAATCAATAGGACCAAGCTGAGGTGTGCGTGACAGGTTTATATTTTGAGTGGACTTGGCACTGCAGAATTGCCGGCCGAAAGGACGGAGGTGTCAGCCTGCACGGTGCCGCGGGCGTGCTGCCTGCCTGCCTGCCGAGCTGCCTCTGCGGGAGCAGTGCCCCGCTCCGGCAGCCTGCAGCGTGGCTCCTGGCTGAAGTCCTGCCCGTGCCCTTCCTGCAGCCTCGTGTCTGCAGCGGGCACGTCCTGGGCTCCAGCAGAAAGCCTCCTGAGACAGCAGCCCCGCGTGAAGCCTGGCAGCACACCCGCTGCCAATTCTGCTCGGTCTTTATCAGCCGGTTGCTGGGACAGCTTGATAGATGTGAACATCAGCTGCTATTGCATAAATTCAGATGTAGGGAATTAACTATGACAAATGGAGTTGGATAACGAAGGTCAAGTGCTTTTTTAATTATTATTTTTTTGTGAGCAGTATTCGACATGCTTCAGTTGTAAACCTTAAAGAGGTCTCAAAATTGTGTCAGCATTAGGAGCGCATTAAAGAACAGGTTAAGGGACTTTTTTTACTCACTTAGAGGTGGACGTTAAAGACAGTCCATAGCAAAAACCAGACACCACTTCAGGGTGCTGATCTAGACCTCTCCCTGACTGTTATCTTGAGCTCTGTACTCGAAAGACCTTTTTCACTCCTGGCCTAGCTGCATGCTGAGCCTGTTTGATCAAGGAAGCCGTGTTGTATCTGTATCCTCACCTCCTATGAACATACCACGATGTCGCAATTCAGGTCAAGCACAGGACCGAGTTCGACTGCAGCAGCAGCTCTTCAGCCGCGGACTTGGTGGCAGCAGAGACCCGGAGTCGCTTCCACACTCGGGTGCTCACCTGGGCACCCGCCGGTGCTGCTGGCAGTGCTGGGGCTGCAGCTGGCGAATTTGCTGGAGTGAAGCAAATTAAAATCTTCCTTCTTCCCCCCTCTTCATGCTCACCTTTCCCGCTTGGCTCGGGAGCAACAGCGCCATCCTCCTTGGGTCCAGCTTCATTCAGATTCCCGTGACCAGTGCCGGTGCTGCGGTGTTGGAGCTGCGGGCATGCAGGAGACAAGTGTTTGTCTGAAACGCAGAGGTGTGCTTTCGGGTGTAATTTAATGGAAACACGATGATTGCCCTTGAATCTTGTTAAAGCTTGTTTTCGCAGAGGTTAATTTAGTGTCAAATTTGATCTGACAAGATTGTTTTTTAACTGTGATAGAGTAGTTAGGGAAGCTTTCACAGAACATGACTGTTTTGCCTGCTGATAAGTACACGTTTCTTTTACAGATAGTTTGGAATACAATAGGGTAAGGATTGCCGAAGGCAAAGTCACACAACATGGGGTGGCTCTGTGACGATGCAAAGGCTGGTCTTGTTTAGTTGCACACGTATGAATCCATCTTCAGCCAAATTAAATGAGCAGCTTTCAGCCAGTGCCACAGCTGTACACTTAGAGGTTTCTCCTTCAAAAACAGAGATGGATAAGGTGGGGAGTGTCCAAGGCTTTGTGCTCTTCTGATCAGAACTGTGATTATTGTTTTACTTGGGCAAGATTTTGGAGATCGCTGTGCCAAACGTCAGGTACAGCCATTTCTCCCTTGGCATGGCGCACGCCAGGAGCTCCAGGTGGTGCGGTGGGCAGCAGGACCCCCAGGGCAGTGCCCTGGGGCACACGAACTGACCTTGACTAAAATGCTCTGGCAGATAGCCCCTTGTGCTGAGCAGGTTGCAACAGCCCAAAGATTGCAGCTAGGGAGAAACTTTGTACTTTTAGAGGGTGGCATCCCTGCCCATGGCAGGGGGGTTGGAACTAGATGATCCTTAAGGTCCCTTCCAACCCCAGACATCCTATGATACATTCAGAGAGGTGACTTTGTTTCCTTTTCTATGTACAAACTCTTGTTTTGTTGTTGTCATTGTTGTTTTCCATCTGAAAGCAAGCATCCTGTGTGTGTTGCTTCGTTTGCAGCAGTAGCAGGTATCAGGCTGTTGAATGATTTCAGCCTCTTCCCTGGGGCACTTGTTCAGAGCTGCAGTAGCAATTATGATGTTTGCAAATCCTTGAAACTGTACCTTTAGTTTTCAGTGCAGCAGTTTTTCAGATGTTTGTAGGTGCTGCAGGTGACCTTGAATGGGGAATTTTACAGCAAGGAGAACCTTGCAATAACCAATTAGCAGCTGCAAAGGCTTGGAGATTACTTGTGAGGCTCCTATCTGGAGGAGCTGCGAGCAGCAGTCAAATTGAACTGCTGGAATCGGGTTAATGGAATTTCATGCTAGACTGAGCTCAATGCAAGCCCTACACTGTGGCATATTTCTAAAAATTAAAACCGAATAAATTGTGAGATAGTTTTTACCAATTGTGGTTCAGCAAATTAGATAGCCCCTGGACCAATGAGAAGGTGCCAAGCAACTGATGAGATTTTGTGTTTAAAAAATGTGGGGTTTTGTGAGAGCTTCTTAATAAGCAATTGTGATTGAACCAGCTCGTGTGATTGCTTGGGGATGCAGAAGTGCTTTCTATTCTGCTTTTTTTTCAAAACGAATTTGTAGCTTCCTACGTTCAGCCTGAACTGGCACAGGAGTGCAATTCTCTTTGATATCAGATAGTAACAGAGTTGGAGCTTGATAACAATTCCTGTATTTCACAACAATATATTTATATTTACCTGTCATTTTCTCATAAGGTGAGAGACAGAAGTCAGCGTTGTGAAGGCAAAGCTCATTTAAGGCTCAGTTTTATACTTGGATGGCCTTGAGCATGTTATGGGTTGGCATTTCTGAGGCAGTGCTCAAGGTTTAAGACACTGAACGCTCCTGGCCGCGGTGCAGTTTTCCCGTCTGATGGCAGCGGTCCGTAAGGATGCCCTCCAGAGCCGCCGCTTGCCAGCGCTCCAGGAGGTCGATGCTACCCGCACCTCGGGTGTGGTCCTGGGACCCCCGCTCTAGCTCCGCACCCACCCGCGGGTGTTGTGGAGGTCCCGTGGGTGGCCGTTCAACGTGGGAGAAGCTCCCCCGGCCGTGAGCAGAGGACGGACGGACGCATCCTGTAAGCTGCAGGAGGAGCTGGCGGCTGGAGTGCCCGGGGACGTGGCTCCTGGATTCTCACGGAGCTGAGCTGGGGATGAGCCGGGCAGAGCCACGTGCTGTGTCTGACCCGCACCCAGGGCGCTTAGGGAGGCTTCCGTAGCTTGGTGTGGCTTTGAGCTAGCAAAGAGCTGATTAACGTGGGATTTCAGGAGCATTCTCTGTTTTCCTCATGACATTTCTGCATGTTGTTTTCAGTAATTTTTCTCTTTTCTCCATCTCTGTCCCTGCAGAGAGCCAAGATTGGCACAGGGTCCAAGGCTGCAGATGAGAAGACAACAAATGCCATTTCTAAGTTCGATAACAACGGGAGCAGAGATCGGATGAAACTTTCAGATTTCAATTTCCTGATGGTGCTGGGAAAAGGAAGCTTTGGAAAGGTGTGGTAGGACATACGCATTTGCACGTGCTGTATTTAAAATGTTTGTAACATTTCTGAGCAGTGGCCGTGTGGCTGCTCTAGCCCAGGAGTCCGGAGCCCTGCTCTGCCCTTGCTCTGCCTCATGTCTGGTAACTGGGGTCCGGTTGTTGGCTGCCTTTGGGGCTCTGGTCCTGCTGCGTCACAGTGACAAAGACTTGAGGTGTCGGGTTAGACCAGCACCACAATGAGACGCTCTCTTCGGGAAGCAGGGTGTGTACTGTGTCTTTAAAGCTCTTTTATTTGGGCTTTTTTTTTTTTCCCCTTTAATAATTACAAATATACATGAACATTTTAATTAACTTTCCAGGCTGGTTATGAGTGGTAACAGAATTTCATTCTTCTAGTAATTATGTGACTCGGAGCCTTCATTTTTCTTGGGGTGTTGCCAACTTTGTCATGATTTCCATTAGAAATTCCAGTCCCCGGACTGCTGCCGTGACTTCAAAGCCCAGGCCAGGAGAAAGGTGGCTGGCTGCGTGCACCAGCGCCGCGTTCGCGGCTGTGACAGATGGCCTGACGCTGCTCTGATTAGCGAACTGCCTTAATTGCAGGGAACAGTGCTCTGCCTCCAGGCAGATCTCTGGGGCGGAGGCAGGACAGAAACACGAGGGGAGCGCTGCCGACACACCCGCAGCGCGCACAGGGGCGAGCCTGCCCGTCCCGGCTGGCACCCCGTCCCTCCCAGCCTCCTGCCGCTGGCACCTGAGCTCTGGGAGCTCCCAGCCTCTGCCCGGAGCTTGCCGCCTCCCTGGAGGGGCCCGTGGAGAGCTCAGAGAGGCACTGGCACAGCTTTAGCAGAAGGACGGGGGCAGCTCATGGTGGTGCCCAGCATTCAGAGCACCCCCGTCGCCCCTGCGGGCGACGCTGCTGTCGCTCTGTTTTACATGTCTGCTGCACGATGGCAACCTGGGTGAGCAAGCAAGCACAGTGCTAGTGCCCGTGCTGCTCCAGCCTTGTTCAGCGGTGCAGGTGATGGCGCTGGAGCAGCTCAGTTGCTTGCAGGTCCCAGCAGGCGCAGCACACAGCTCAGCTCTCCTCCCGCAGCTGCCGGGTGCTGGAGGCAGCCGCGGAGGTACGCGGGGTGCGGGGGTGCCTGCCTCATCCCAGCAGAGCCAAAATCCCAGCCCTGAACACCACTTACTGCTTTTACCCTCCCTCCCTCCCAACAAACAATCTCTTTTAAAGTCTGCTGCTTGGCATCTGGAAGCTGTAGTTGTTTTTTCCCCCCTCTTCCTTCTTTTAATTTGAGAAACATTAGCAAACTCTTCAGTCGGCATCATGGCTTATATAAGGGAATGTGTGACAGAAACTGTTCCCTGGAACAGAATGTTATAAATATGCTAATTAGCGCTTATTAAAACAGCACATTGGTTTGTACGGGGAGATGCAGCCTCACCCTCACGTGTGCCTGCGCCTCGCCAGGAGCCTTGCCCCGCGTTTCCGCTCCCGCGGCCAGAGCGGGCACTGCAGCGTGCTCCGGCGCCGCGCTCTGCTGCGCGCTGCTGCCGCCCAGCCTCTGCTGCGTGGGTCCCCGCAGCCCCTGAGAGCTCCCCGAGTGTGAGCGGGGTGTCAGTGAGCCCGTCGCAGGCGTCAGCTCGTTAACCTGGTGGCACCGGCAGCTCGGATTTGCTGCCGCGTGTTTTCCTTCCTCCTCTGCTGTGGCTGTGCAGGATGAGGAGTACCCATGTGTTGGCCTTGCTTTCTCTGCGTTCAGCATCAGAGTATCTCCAGTTATTACGCTGGAGCATTCCCAAACAAATACTGTATATTACAGGAATAAATCAAGTTAAATATTAGCTTTTTGTGCACCAAAAAGAAAAAAAAAAAAAAAAAAAAAGCAGTTTACTTTCCAGAGAGTGAGCTGGCAGATGAAAGTCCCCACTGAGCCAAGCAGCAAGGTCTGGGGGATGGAGGTTCAGCTCTGGTTTTGCACTCTGGAAGACCAGAAAATCACGGGATTGAACACCTCACACGGGCTTGCATAGTTACCATAGGGGTGCTCAGCAGCAGGATGCGGGGCAGCCCTCGGTGTCCCTGCCCCGGCTGCTCTGGGGCTGCCCCCAGCTGCCCCCTGCCCGGGCTGGGCTGGCTCTGCAGGCGCCCCCGGAGCTGCAGGCGGTGGCAGTCCCCCCCCCGGCTTGGCAAGGGGACGGGAGATGTTCCCGACGGAGGAACACAGCGCTTGGCACAGCCCGCCCCGGGTTTGCTTTGCTGTAATATAAATAGAGAGAAGTTAAATTCTGGGGCTTGCTCATATTTTTGTAGCTAATCAATCTGTTATGCTATCAAACTGTCAGTCGTTTTGGGGGGGTTTAAGGTGTTTTTCTGAGTAGGGCTGATACTTTTGCCTCTGCTGTTATGGATTAGAGTGCAATGGGAGACAATTTGACAATTTTTGTGTCCCATGAAAATCTTCACGCTGTGAAGTGCTCTCCTGCCCCATCCTGGTGTGGAATGTGTCAGAGGACTGGCACCTGGTGCACGCAGGCAGAGCAGCGGCCAGGGCCCAGTCTCTGGCTTGCAGAGAGGTGCTCCAGCCCTGGGCA
Source organism: Anser brachyrhynchus (assembly GCF_964034855.1). NCBI lineage: Eukaryota > Metazoa > Chordata > Aves > Anseriformes > Anatidae > Anser > Anser brachyrhynchus. The sequence continues at coordinate 17,156,472 of NC_137733.1, forward strand.
CCTGCTGCATGGTGCTTGCATGCCGCCTCCTCGCAAACACGCGTGTCCTGCGCAGCACGGTTCAAGGCGTTAGCAAACTGCTCTGGGCGAATTCACTTGTCCTAATCTTTTTGTGTTTACAAAGCAAAGGGTACAAATCTTCCTCGCTGTCATTAGCAGACGTTGCTGAAGCCGGCTCATCACTGGCTGTCCTTCCCCTGAGAATTCAGCTGTATCCATGCTGCAGTCACCATAGGAACCGCGATGCCAGCGAGCTGGAGCCAGCCCTGCCGGTGCACCGAGAGCGCAGAGCTCGGCGCGGAGCTCAGCCTCGTGCACCAGGACAGGCTGTGGGTGCCGAACCTGCACCGTGCCGGCACCGCGCCGCGGAGCAGCTGCAGGCAGGGCCTGGGGTGCTTGCCCCAGCCCCACAGGCTGCGAGCTGCCCTGCCTGCTGCTCGGGGAGCAGGCTGTCTGCTAATGCTCACAGACTTCATGCTTGTCGGGCAGGGTGCAGGAGGTATTTTTGTGATGGGCTGTAAAGCAGAGCCTGCAATCCCATCTGCATATGCAAATTCAGAGTGATTACAACATCCTGAACAGCATTAGTCTCGATTTAACTTCTGTAGCTGCTCGCTCTGCCAGCCCAGACGTGAAAGAGCGATACAGTAATGTGGATTTCTGCATCCCCCTTGCACACACCCAGACGCGTACTCGCCCTTGCCCACCGAATGCCCCTCCGCCATGTGTGCAGTACCGCTGATTTGTAGGCAGCTGCAGAGAAGCCCTTTTGCATTTTACATGTCAGTAATGCAGGGCTGGTTGGCTCAGCTGTGGCTCAGGACTGCTATGTCATTGGAAAGCTACCGCATGAAACATTTACAGTCCCTGTAAGCCCTGGAGCAGTTTTTTGCATTAATTCAGTGCACCAGCAAACCTCTGCCTCTCGCCCCGCTGCAGAGACCGAGCGCTCTGGGTGCTGGGAGCTGTCCCCTGGTCGGTGGGGACGACTCGATGTAACCCCCCCGCTCTGCCTGGGATTTTCTCCCCTACAGGCCTCCAGTCGGCAGAGTTCAGTCCCCACAGCGCTATTTACTGCTACCGAACCCCATTCTTCAGCAGCTGATTTTATCTTTACATTTGATCTTTTTGTACCTCCAGGGAAATTTCCTGGTGTGTTCATCTCCAAACACACTCCGTTACCAACAACAACGCTCTCTCCCCTGAGAGTCCCCAAGCAAAATATCTTGAAAAGCACCAGGATGCTTTCCAAGCTCTGCTCCATGCTGTGATTTCTCTGCTTCCCAAGTGGACTCCTCCTGCTGTTCCCCCCGGAGCAGTCCGTCCCTGGCAGTAACAGATGCTAGGTTCAGAGATTCCCTGTTTTATTTGCTTTTTCTCTGAAAGGGTTATGCATAGCAAGGTACGTCCACACAGTGGTGACACTGCATGTGATCCACTGACTTCCACGTAAGTCTTCATTTTCTCTCAACCTGTCCTTGTAGTGGCTGCTTCTCTTTTCCACCAACTTTGAACTGCCAGAGCCCAGGTGGGCTCTCCCAGCCTTTAAAAAATCAGCCCCGTATTTTAGCACCTGTGCACAGCAGCATTGCTCTAGTGCTTGTGCCCCGTGCTGCAGAATCTCAACTTTCTTTAAACATCAGCAAGTAAATAAATCCGTTACTGAAGTCGCTGCTCTGCTGTCAGTCTGCTTTTTAACACTGCCGATGGATGAGGACGGCGTGTGTTCGCTGCAATCCTGTGCCCCGCTGATGAAAATGTAAATGTCAGTGGCTTTTCCAAAGCACTTGGCGCTCGGAAGCCCTGATGCCTTCCTCGGCTAATCCTGACAAGCAGAGTGTCAAGGACAGCCAGCCTGTCACAGAGCCAGAGCCAAGCGCATGAAATGAGCCAAAGAGCCACATGCTTTTAAAAAGTACTCCCTAAATGTGCCTGTTATTTTTGCTCTAACAAGTGGGCGGGCAGCAGAGACCTCAGCCTGGCGGCTCGTTGCTGCGGCCCCTGCCTTGCTGCCTGGCGGTGGCAGCCGCCGTCCTGTCCCCACGCCTGCTCTGCCCCAACGGGACCGGGGGGCCAGGGGTGGCCACTGGCCCTGCCGCGGGGCAGCTCCGTGCCCGGCTCCTGCTGCCCTGTGGGGACAGCCAGGGGCCGTGGTAGGGGCAGCACGGCGCGGGTCGTCTCTCCTTAGCCCTGCCTGGGACCTGCCGGCGCTCTCGCTGCAAACCCGCTCTAGAAACGCCTTTCAGTTCCTTGCAGTTCCACCCTTTTGATGTCGAGTTCTCGTAATTTATTTTCAAAACATCCTGACTGCTGTTCCTGATGTGACTGGAGGATTTCAACAAGAATCTTCCAAATGTAGAGCAATTCATTTCCACTGAGCTCTCAAATCTAACGTGATGCGAGACTGAGGGAGAGGAGCGGGGGTGCAGCGCGCTCCCGAGCCCCCTTTGCTTTGCTGGCAGCAGGAGGAGCAGCTTACGCTGATGGAGCGTGGTGGAACGGCTGGGGGGATCCTCGCTGGGGCGGGTGTGATTAATGAGAGAAATTTGCACCAGCAGAAGCAGTGCATCCCATTTATTGCAGTGAATAAATCTGCAAATGGGTGAAAATGGTTTAAAAAGTGAGGTTGAATGGATTCTTCTGCATGAGAGGGGGATTTGGCTGGGCGATGGGCTGGCACGTAATGAGGTTTTGCTTACCGTGCGCTTTGGGGAGGGTGTGTGCGAGGCAGAGAAAATCTTGCTGGGTTTTGTGTACTATTAGCTATGTACTAACTTTTCCACTGCAAGTTTTTACCATTAAAAAAGTGGTGAGATGGTGAATGGTCCGGAACTGCGTCGTGGGCAAAGCACCTTGGGCTCGGGTCGCCAAGGGGCCTGGGCCATAAGGACGTAAATGTGTTACCTGTTACAGCAAGAGCTCCCAAATACTTTTGGAAACATCACTGGTAGCTTTCTGTACCATTTGGCACCTGAATCTCTTCTGAAGGTTGTAATGAGAACTGCACAATACTAAGCAGAAACGTGGCAGATGTGTGTTTACCAACATCCCACACGTGTTCTGTCCCCGGCGCAGGTCATGCTGGCAGAGAGGAAGGGCACCGACGAGCTCTATGCCGTTAAGATCCTCAAGAAGGATGTTGTTATCCAGGACGATGACGTAGAGTGCACCATGGTCGAGAAACGAGTGCTGGCTCTCTCCGGGAAGCCTCCGTTCCTGACCCAGCTTCACTCCTGCTTTCAGACGATGGTGAGTGCCAGCGCCCTGCCCGGGGAACCTCGGCCGTGCTGCTCTGCGTGCCCAGGGCAGGCGGGGAACCCCCGCACCGGACACGTTGGGAGCCTGGCGCTTTGCAAACCAGGTGTCGTTCTCTTGGCTTCGCTCGTGAGCCAGTGGGCAGAAACCCTCTTTGAGACTCCCAGCACTGCCGGTGTCCCGGGGCTGGTGCTTTCCTGGGCTACTGCTTGTTTACGCATTTTAGCTTTTCTAAAACGTGCCATTGCTTTCAGCAAACTTATAACTTGCTCGATTTGCTTGCAGAAATGCCTTCATGAACAAAGTGTTTGTGTGTGCACGTTAGGCTGGAGGCTGTAACGGAGAAGATCTGCGCCCTCGAGATTTTTTCATTAGGCGACTTTTGATTGCGTTGATGTGGTTTTGCAGCCCTTCAGAAGGCCCCCTGCCTGTGACTGGAGTTATGATTCAATAGCGAAGTGCTGTGCTTTATCTCTGAATTCATTCTCGTGATCAAAAATCAGAGTAGGCAGTGAAAACTAATACAAAATGCAGGAAATTCAGTTTGAAATGGGTGTGCTATTGAGTTTGTACAAATCAGAAACGGGGATGGGGAGTGGGGAAGCGGAAGGGGGACTTTTAAAGCAATCTCTGGGCAGCCGTTGGGCAACCTGTAAATGAAAATGTCCAGGTATGTGTCAGCAGGAGCGGGGAGAGGTAATCAGTGCAGCCCTTTGGAACGACGACAATGCTATCCAGGAGGATTACATTTTAATATTATCCCAGAAATTTCATTTACCAAACACATTCAGTGTATTTAAAGAGTGTGGACCAGCTTTGCAGCACAGTAATCAAAATGTGGCAGGAGAACCTATTTCACACAGCATCTCTGTGGCATCTGAAGTGAGTCAGTGCGGGATTATTCCTGGCAGACCTATAGTAGCTTAATAGTAATCGTATTTGTAATGTAATCAAAATGTATAGCAGGGTGTATTATCAAATGCTGGCACAAAGCACTTTGATTTCTGGGAGCACAGTCCAGCGCGTCCTTCTCAGCCTGGGCTGTTAGCTCAGCTGACAGCTGGGGGAGAGAAAAGCCTGAAATCTGTGTTTTAAAGAAGTGAAGATAAGCGATGAGAGAACTGCGTGGGCCTGGAAGGAGAGGGAAGCTGTAGCCCCCTGGGGACCAGACTGCGGGGCCCTGGGGCTGTGCCCAAAAAGGTGCAGGGTCTGCACATGGGCTGCTGGGAGGTGCTGATGTACCCGGCCTTCCCTTCCCTTCCCTTCCCTTCCCTTCCCTTCCCTTCCCTTCCCTTCCCTTCCCTTCCCTTCCCTTCCCTTCCCTTCCCTTCCCTTCCCTTCCCTTCCCTTCCCTTCCCTTCCCTTCCCTTCCCTTCCCTTCCCTTCCCTTCCCTTCCCTTCCCTTCCCTTCCCTTCCCTTCCCTTCCCTTCCCTTCCCTTCCCTTCCCTTCCCTTCCCTTCCCTTCCCTTCCCTTCCCTTCCCTTCCCTTCCCTTCCCTTCCCTTCCCTTCCCTTCCCTTCCCTTCCCTTCCCTTCCCTTCCCTTCCCTTCCCTTCCCTTCCCTTCCCTTCCCTTCCCTTCCCTTCCCTTCCCTTCCCTTCCCTTCCCTTCCCTTCCCTTCCCTTCCCTTCCCTTCCCTTCCCTTCCCTTCCCTTCCCTTCCCTTCCCTTCCCTTCCCTTCCCTTCCCTTCCCTTCCCTTCCCTTCCCTTCCCTTCCCTTCCCTTCCCTTCCCTTCCCTTCCCTTCCCTTCCCTTCCCTTCCCTTCCCTTCCCTTCCCTTCCCTTCCCTTCCCTTCCCTTCCCTTCCCTTCCCTTCCCTTCCCTTCCCTTCCCTTCCCTTCCCTTCCCTTCCCTTCCCTTCCCTTCCCCTCCCCTCCCCTCCCCTCCCTTCCCCTCCCCTCCCCTCCCCTCCCCTCCCCTCCCCTCCCCTCCCCTCCCCTCCCCTCCCCTCCCCTCCCCTCCCCTCCCCTCCCCTCCCCTCCCCTCCCCTCCCCTCCCTTCCCCCCGGGGCTCAGCCCCAGCAGTGGCACTGGGAACAATAAATTCCGGCTGGACGGGGACTTGGTGGTGGCACCGACTCCTGTTCACGGTGCGGAGTCAGGCGGGAGGTGGACAAACCAAATGGCTGATTAGAAGGCGGCGTTGGAAGGAGCCCCAGGAGCCGTGTGCTGGCTGCTCCGGAAAGGGGCCCCGTGCCGCCAGCTCCGTGCGGGCGCTGTCTCAGTATCTGCACCTTGCTGCTGCTCGGCGAGCTCGGGAGCTCCAGACTTGGAGAGACCCTGTCCTTCCTCCCACGGCAGGAGCAGGACAGATCCGTCTGCGTCCCCCTGTTCCAGCCTGTGGGCTGGCCAGCCATCTGGCTGCTTTATTCGTGATTTTTTTTTTTTTTCCCTGAGGCAGCATCATTCTCTTCTCCACCCAAATGAGGAAAGCTCGAATCCTGCTTTTAGAGCTCAGCTGGCTGTTTCAAGAGACCGTCTTTTTAATATTCTTCCTCCCTGAAGTTGATCGATATATTTAGGAAGCAGCTGCAAACAAGCACGGTGTTGCTTGGCCTTCCAGTTCCCGTCAGCAGACAGCGGTGTGACAGTGGCTGCTGAAGGTGACCCCCTGCGTGGCTGCTGCGCCGCGAGGCTTGGCAGCGGCGGGCAGGTGCAGAGGGGTACGTGTGGCATTCCTGGTCCTCTGGTGAGCTGAAAGCCCTCTTCTATCCCATCAGTGCCACGTGTTTTACACAGCCCGACTGCCCCTCGGGTGCTGTTCTTCCGTATCGTTAAGGCTGCAGCTGCCGGGGTGCCCCGTGCAGGGCCAAGGTGCTGCGCCCGGCTGAGGAGCCGATTACCCCCGTTACCCGAGCGACTCCGTAGCCGTGGTTATGGGAATGCTCGCATTTGCATTTCTTCTGGGCTCCTTGTCCTCAGTGTCCTAAAAGCAGGACGTGGCTTTTTTGAGGAGGAAATGAAGTGAAGAATGAGGATTATTATGTAACGCCACGAACCTGGAGCTCTCCCAGCGCTTCAGCCTCTGTGTCTCTGCTTTGGGGTGTCTGCAAGGAGGGCTCGGGGCCGGGGCAAGCCTCGCTGCCTAGGGCTGTCTGCGGGCTCCTGCACACTGGGGCCCCGTGGGCAGGTTTGTGAAGGTTGTAGGGAGCTGGTTGTTGTAGGAAGGGTGACTCAGGCCTGATGCGACAGCGCTTCGCTGTTCCCATCCGCAGCTGACGTGCGCCCGTGCTGGAGCACAGATGCCTGCTGGTAGTAGGGAAGATCCATTTGGGCGGCCGTCTGTGCCCCACTTCTGCAGGCGCTCAGGCGGTCCGAAGACGTCGCTTTTCCCTCCCCCAGAAAAGCTCTGTGCTTGTGGCAGGGGGAAGCTGACATGTTTAGGTTGGTGGTTTTGGCGGTCCTGCGTGATTTTCTTCGGAGACATTTCCCATTTGAAAAAAAGAGCTGTGAAACATCAGAGGGAAGTGGCATTTCAAGGGCATGGCTCCTCCAGGGTAGAGGCGTCCCTGGCATCGAGCTCCCGCCTGCCCACGGCTCCCGTGCCTCCTGGGACTGGCAGGGCTCATGCTAGAGCCCTGCTCGGGATGCTGCATGGCCGGACGCAGCTGCTTTTGGTTTATTAACCCACGGTTCTGAGCTTTGTGGGAATACTCGGGTCTTGTTTCTCGCCTTGCTGATCTCCTTGGGCTTGGGGCAGGGCACAGTGTGAGCCCAGGGTGCCCCGGCATGTGGGCTTGGCTTCCACTGGCACAGCAGGCTGCAGAGAAAACCACGACTTTTAAGAGCTTACCTGGAAATTTCTCAGGTGTGTGCCTATGTGGCTGCCACAGTGTGGAAGCAGGGGAATGCTTTAATACCAGCTAGGTGCTGGCTCACCAAATGCCTTGCAAAATGGGTTCAGTGAAGAATGAAAACTAATTCGTTAATGGGAATGAAAAACCTCTGTTGTGGGAATTCTTCCACTTGCTATCAGATCTATCTGCAGGAGTGCATGAGGTTCAAGTCCAGAGCACTGGAAAGGAATTACCACATCTGTCTCACGGGCTCCGTATGAACACAAACTCCACCTGCACCCCTTGGGGAGGGCAGTAATGGTGATTGTATTGCCATGAAAAATACAGACCAGAGCTGTCAATTGCTTTGGCCATTATTTGTGACCTCTGCAAATTCCCTGCTCTAATAATTCTGCTGCTAATTGTTTGCTTTTTTTCTTTAGGATCGCTTGTATTTTGTGATGGAATACGTGAATGGTGGGGACTTAATGTACCAGATCCAGCAGGTTGGGAGGTTTAAAGAGCCACATGCTGTGTAAGTTCAACAGACCTAGTCTGATACCTTCAGGGTAGGTATTTGATGTATTTGTGTCAGTCTCTGGAAAAACAATCCAAGGCACAGGCTTTTGTGGTGCAAGTCCTGAGCGAAAAGAGAGGGGAAAGGAAGGACAGCAGGAGTGGGAAGACGCAAGACAATTCTTTGGTGCTAAGGACGCCGGTGCCTCCGGCTCCTCTTTGGGGTACGTTGCACTTGTCAGTGGGTAGATAACTGACCTCCATGCGCGTACCAGACAGGGAGGTTTGGGGGAGGCGCAGGTGTAGGAGGCAGCTGAGGGCTCCTGCCCGCAGCGCTGCCCCCACACCTCGGTTCTGCCCGCGCACACCCCTGGGATGTACGAGGGACATTTGGGCTTTGGCTGCTCTGCAGGGGTTGCCAACCGGGGTGCTCACTGGTGGCTTTTGGCTCCTGCTCCCTGTGATCTGGACAGAGCAGGATGTGTTTGTGAAACCCTTCATATGCTTAATTAAATAACTTAAACAGTGAACGGAGCCCGGATGGGTTTGAACCAGCATCAGGCACACAGGGCACTCTGTAGCTCTGGCACAGCCCTCCGAGACCCAGAATATTCCTCAAAGAAAACAGTGGCAGTGCATGTTATCCCCTCCGCCTCACCAAGATGACAAATAACTTTTCAAGCTGCATTGCCGGCACACAGTAACAAACAGCCATAGATCCCAGCTCTCTCTTAATGAGAATTTGTGTAACGAGAAGTGACAGCCCCCTGCTAGCCCACAGCAACCTGATCACGTCTCTGCCCGTTACGGAGCGGAGGGTAGGTTGTGTCCTTCTCGTGTGATGCTTGTCTGGTATTTTTATGTTGTGGCTGCCTTTATCCTTTGGTCATGTATGCCCAGTGTGTTTCTTCTAGTGCAATTGGATCTGAAAGGTTTTCATTTTGATTTATCTCCTTTAATTATCAGTCCTTCTTTTAAATCTTTCATTTCAGATTCTACGCTGCAGAAATAGCCATTGGCCTCTTCTTCCTGCAAAGCAAAGGCATCATTTATCGGTAGGTGAGCAAGTTCCTCCGCCCTCTCTTCCCCAGAGAACTGCAGCCGGAGCAGGTTACAAGGACAGCAGCGCAGGGGCTGGCCCAGCTGCCCCAGGGCCCTCTTGTGTGCCACTGCCACAGGCGGAGGTTGGCGGCCGTGCACCGGGCGTGCGTGCCCAAACCAGGGCTGGGAGCCTCGTGGTGACACTGTTTTTACAGAGTGTGCTTGTCTTTGTCCTGGTTTTATAGGAAAGAGAGCTCATAAAAGCAGCCTTGATTCTTCTTTTGCCTCTGCTCCATGCGTTTCTCTCCATACAACGCGTGCCACTGGCAGCAGAACTGACTCTGAGCCACGTGTTTTGCTGCAGGGCACTGTTTTCTTATCATTAAATTAAAGTAAGTGCTTATGGAGGGGTTATTCTAAGAGCTCAGTGCAAGTCTGTCACTTATAGTCAGATACTAAAACTTCTTTTCCATTCGCAATATGATTTACAGCATCCAAGGTTAGCTGGATGACTGCTGAGTGCGGGGCCATGCTCCGAGGCTGCTGGTTAAGCACTGAAACTCGTGAGCCGCTGCCCTTCCCAGCTCAGGAGTATTCCCAGCGCCCAGGGTAGAGCAGAGCATCCTAATGAGTGTCAGACAGCATTAAGTGCTTGCAAAAAGGAAACGCCAGCTGCACTACTGAGTTGTGAGTTGCTGGAGTTCTGAAGATGAAAGAAGCGGAACAAGCCTGATGTGAGGGATGATTTTTGCCATCAGCTGCTGCAGAGAGAGATTCTGGGTCTGCCAGTCCCCAGTGCCCCTTTCTTCCTCCAAGCCTGAACACAGACTCGTGTTCACTTGTCTTTGGCTGATCAGGGCTGGAAGCACTGACTAGAAAAAAACTGTCTTAGAAAACAGCAAGAAGTCGTAAATTTTGCTGTTCCTTCTATTATGCTCTTACCTAACCAAGCAAAGTTGAAGCATGCCAAGCAGAAGTATTTAAAGTGTATTTTCGCCTGTCAAATGTTTTTGGATCCAAGAGCAGCCCGATACACTCCGTGTGCGAAGCACGTTATGACAGTGACACTGTTCTGCTGTAGCTTTGGTCCCAGCCCTTCATATGCCTCGGTCCGTGTTCGCAAATTGTGCCCCAAATGCCGAGTGTTTGCCACGAAGCTGTCCTTCAGCTCGGAGGACCCATCCTGGTGGGGGCAGGCAGCGCTGGGAACTGGTCGGGGATCGCCTCGGCTGGAGGCACCTCCGGGTTGTGCTGGGGAGCAAAGCTCTGGTGGGAACGGCCACGGCCACCACAAACACGCCGTGGGCGAGGATCAGAGAGAAACACTCTGATTTGTGTTTTCATGGGGGAGAAAAGCACAGGTGATACAGGGACTTTTGCTGAGTAGGTACCTTCTTATTTGTTGCTGGTGAGCTTTAAACACACTTTGATTTTCATAGGTGCGAAAGAAAGAGCCGTTAAATCTGTCTCCCTGCCACACTGAGAGTATTTTCTGTCATACACTTAAAAGCGATTTGCCCAGCGTGGTGTTCCTGTGGGTTAAAAGTAAAATAAACGCTTCATCCTGACATCGCTGACTTGTTTGTACGCATTTCCCCACACGTTATCCTACAAAGAGCCCACGTGAGACGAGGCCGCAGCTCGCTCCCAGGGGTCAGGAGGTTTGTTACTGCTGCACGGCCTCGCTCGTGGTCGTCTGTGTAACCGCTTTACTTCGACTTTGTAGGGACCTGAAGCTGGACAACGTGATGCTGGACAGCGAAGGGCACATCAAGATCGCCGACTTCGGCATGTGCAAGGAGAACATTTGGGACGGGGTCACTACCAAGACCTTCTGCGGCACCCCTGACTACATCGCGCCCGAGGTAGGAGACCTGCAAGGCAGGAGGTGCTTGGGGACGGCGCTTCCAGGGGGGAGAACCTCCCTCCGAGGGAGAACCCGCTCAGCAGGAGCCACCGTGCTCCCGTGGGGTCCGAGCGGGAGCCGTGGGGAAGGTGCCGTGCCGGGGAGCCCACGCCCCTGCCGGCCCCGGGCTGGGAGAAAGGAATTACCCGTGGGTAACGGTTCCCTGGGAAGTGGAGATTTTTGGATCCCTCCAGCTTGCTGCCCGCAGGAAGGGCTGCGTGCCTGCGGAGGAAAAGCGCCCTGCCCATGCCTCGGGATCACTCCAATTGCTGTGTGTTTGGTTATCGCTGGCAAGATGAAGTCGCACACGGCACTTACGTGAAGTGCTGTATGGGTGCAATTTAATGTCAGATTTGTGAAATTCAGGTAGGTAATTATTCGCAGACGTCTGTTCCCGTGAAATAAAAATATCCCTCTGAAATCTCACTTTGCTGAATTTTCAATGATGAGATTAATATTTATTCGTTTAAATATTTTAGTGAGATTCTCTTTGCTAGGACGGAGTTAGGTGCACTTGTATGCTAAGCTATGCTGTGTTTTGCTGCAGCCAGAGAGGCTTTTAATTACTAGTTCAAATGTGTATTGCGTATCCTTGTCCCACCAAGATTAATATTGGTGTCCTATTGCTACGCAGCTCTCTTGCTCTGTGTGATTAATACTCTTTCAAAGCAGGACAAATGACCGGTTCTCTTGGTATTTGGCTGAGCATTATCATTTACACTCTTATTTTCTCCTGCTTGCTCTTTTTTTTTTTTTCCAAAAGAAAAACAGGAAATGGGAAATTAGGATAAAAATCACTGGAGTATCCAGGAATCCCATTAAAGCCTGCTAGCAGTAGGTCTCAGAGGAGAAAAGGTACACGTCCCCTCCTTCACAACTCAAAGCGGGGCACCGAATTCCATTGTGGCCTGCCGCAGGGTGGCCAAGGCAGTGGCAGGGCCCGGCCCCACGTCCTGCAGGGCTGCGTGTCCTCCCCGTGGGACCCCCGTTTTGACCTTTCCTGGCACGCAGCTGGCGAGGTCAAATTGCAGAGACAGGTTTTCTCGGAGGATTTCTTCCAGGCACTGCTGTCTTTTCGGGCCTTTCTGCTCTGCGCAGCTCATACCTACGTTTCCCCGAGCGCTCATAACCCATCCAGCACTCACGTGGGAGGGACTCGAGGTGCTCTCGGTGGAGGGATGTCGGAGCTGATGCTCGAGGTCTGATCTCAGCAGGATGTGTGCGAGGCCGAGGCCGGCCTCCAGGCTGGGTGAGGTGCCCGGAGGCTGGGGAGGCTGCACGCGGGACCCCGAGGCTGCGGGGCTGGAGGACGGCCGTGCGGGGCTGGCAGACCTCTCACACGGGCGGCACGCGATCGGCATTCGTGCCTGAGCGCGTGAGTCTTTGCAGAATAGAGTTCAGTAATTGAGAGGAATAAATCGGGTAATTGTTTTGCATTAAGTAGCAGATGGCGAAGCCCAAGGCCTGTCCAACCCCGAGCGCTGAAATGCCGCCCGTCAGCTGCACCGAGCAAACGAGCCGGAGCCAATCCCCGTGCCCTCCTGCAGGGCTGTTCCGTTACGGAAGTCACGGGATTTCAGATTTTACAACGTAAATCATGGAAAACATAGGAATATTCATGTTTTGGTGCCTTATCCAAAATAAATTTTGATTTTAGAAATTAAAAACAAAAATGAAGTTACGTCAGCATTGACTTCAACTGCAAAACAACCGCATTGCTCAGCTAAGGGTGGTGCTGTTTGGTTCTGTTAGTGTTTGCTGTTTGTTTGTGTGTGTGTGTGAGGGAGGTTCTGTAATAAATAAGAGAAAGCAAACTGGCAACCTGGAAGGCAGAGCGTTTTGACTACCCATATTCTGTAAGCGTGTTTTGAAGGGCCTCAGACTGTACACAGAGGGCCAAACTCTGGGTTATTTCAAACCAGCTGCACTGAAGTCAGCAGAAAAAAAAAATCGCATCAAGGTAACCACAAAGAGCTCCTGCTCCTGCCCCTGTTGAAGCGACATGCCTTGCTGTGAGTGCCCTGAAAGGGCACAGTACGTGTGCTGGGGTTTTGCCTGAATCGGAAGGAATCTGTCCAAAATCAGAGTGAATATTCTGGTGTGTTTTTTTCCCAATATTTAGTGCACATCCGTAGAGTGATTTCTTTTAAACTTACTGGATCCTTGGCCTATTGTGTGTTCTGTTTATAATTGCAATTTCACACTATTTTGGAGAATCGAGTCTCAGTAAATAACCTTGTCCTTTTGACCCCGACTACAGCTTGAAATTAGTTTGCGTTGTGCCAACAGGTGAGAAATGGATGTGTAATCCTGCTGTTTGTGTTGTTTTCAGATAATTGCTTATCAGCCCTATGGGAAGTCGGTGGACTGGTGGGCATTTGGAGTCCTGCTCTATGAAATGTTAGCTGGCCAGGTAATTGAATTTTAATTGATTCCTATGGGTTGGTGCTAAATTCCGTTGTGAGCATATGCCGACGTGCAATTTGTTCTGGTGCTGGCAAGCAACGGGGGCCTCAGCTCCATGCAGGAGATGGAGCTGGGACCGGAGCCGTGGCGTGGGGGCGAGGGGCTGCGCTGCTGCCCCCGGGGGCAGACAGGGAGACACCGCTGAGCCTCTGCTTGCTTTGCTCTAGGCTCCCTTTGAGGGAGAAGACGAAGACGAGCTCTTCCAGTCCATCATGGAGCACAACGTGGCCTACCCCAAGTCCATGTCCAAGGAGGCGGTGGCGATCTGCAAAGGGGTAAGGGCTGGCCGCTGGTGGCCGCGAGCAGCGGGCGTGCTCCCGTCGGGCTGCGGGCTCCCGGAGCAAGTTCAGTTGGGTTGTGGTGGATAAAGGCTGGCTAGGTCCTGATGTTGCATTCGTGGTTGTTGCTTGGGGCTGAGCCTCATCTTAGCCAGACAGCGTTAAGCAGGGCTATAAATATGGTTTTGTGTAGGAATTTTAAAATGTTAGCTTTTAATAGTTAATATTTAAAACTTCTGAACATTCTATATCTCAAAATAGTGTTTCTATCTACAAATGACACATCTTGCATTTAATGCTCCCACTGCTGTCCCTTTCCAGTTTTGGATTCCGAGTTGGTGTTACAAACAGGATGTTTGCTTCTCTAATGGGACAATGCTGCTGAAGGTGTTCCACGCTCAGACTGGGTCCCAGGGAAGCAAGGCTTCCCCGGCCACTTGGCAGTCACCTTCAGCAGAACACGGTAAAATTGACACCTCGATTTAGAAACCACACTAGTGACTAAAGGGGGAATTTCCACAAAATTTCCTCACCTTCCTTCATTCTCTTGTCGGTGTTTTGATTGTGGCATGAGGGGAAAGCCTGCTGGTTTTGTGGCTGTGCAGGGAGATGGGAAGATGCTGTGTAATGCTGAACGCCCTTATCCTTGCCATGCCTGAGGGAATGATGCTTCTGAGCGAGCAGAGGCTGGAGCAGGGATAGATCTTTCTGCCTGCTTTGTTTTCTGTTGCATCAGTCAAAATCTGAATGCTGTAAATAGATAAGAAGAGACCGTGATTGAAACGTCTGCTGGGTGTAGCTCTAATGGCTTTTCTCACTTCTGGAAATGCGAGGCTGAATAGGAAGAAATTTAGCCATGCGTAGAAAAGCTTGGTTCTTTATAAATACTTGTCCTTTGGCAATGCAGTGGTTCCCTCTGCACAAGTGCTGTTGCAGGGAAGTGTGCAAAAACTCGTGATGTTCTTTGCCATCACCAAGCTGCTACACCAGAATTTTTTCTTAAAAATATGTGCAGTATTTAGGAACCATCAATAAGCTGGAAACAAAGTTTTTATGTTTTCCCCTCAAATACAGGGAAATACATCTGGGTTTCCCACAGAGCCATCGAGGCCGTGCTGTTTGGGTTGCTGTGTGGCAGGTCTTCTGGGAGGGCACAAAACCAGCCTTGTGTCAGTCCGGAGGAAAGCAGTGGAGAAGCCCCCACGTTTGAATGTGAGGGACTTGGTACTTTACTGCCATCCTCTCCCAAAAGGATTGCAGAGGAATTTTGTTGCTCCTACACAGTTTCACTCTGGCATGTGGGTGCCAGTCATCACTTGCTGTGGATTCGGATATTGCGTTGTACAGCTCGGAGATGAAAAGCATTTGACGCTGAAAGCCTTGCATCGGCATGAGCCAAGTAACAAGTGTTCATCAGAGCGAGTTGGCTGGGAAGCAGGATGGAGAGTTAACCAGAACACAGCTCCTTGACACTACAGTCAGTGCCAATTAGTAGATCAAATGGAGCATTTTCCTTCTCTGCTGTCAGCTCGGATTTTGTTCTGAAGGCTGATGCAGGAGCTCTTGTTTCCGTGGTGCAGGTACTTAGTATTGCTGTCTTGAACCCCGGCTTGGTTATGAGGACCCAGCTCCCCCATCACCCAGGCTCCTGTTTTGAGCTCGTGGAGCAACGAGCTTGTGCATGCACAAGAGTATTGGCACAAATAACCAGCCCTTTTCCTTCCCATATGGAGGGCTTTGACTGTGCCTGAGCAAAGCAGCCCTTTCCAGGTGAACAGATTGCCTGTGAGCATAAGCTCCCTCCTTAATCTCTGCCTAGTAGCAAAGGCATAAAATGGCATGTTTGCCTCCCCAAAGTTTACAGGTATTTAGAGCAGTGTTTCTGCTGGTGGTGCTGCCCCAGAAAGGCAGGTAGTACCTGCTGAGCGCCCTGCTTCACCCCAGTGGCCTGCGGGTACAAAGAGGGTGGCTGAGAGGCTGCGGGCGCTCTGGGGCAGCCACTGTGCGTGCTGCGTTGGGGTCAGCCGGAATGCCAGGAGCTGCTGCGGTGCCCCGCCGGGACGGGGTGCTGGCAGCAGCAGGGCTGTGACACCCGCCTTGCTCTGCCCCTCAGTGCGAGGTGTGCACTGCTGAATGAAGTGCATGAACACGTAGCATCTACTGGCCTTCAAGAGACAAAAAATAAAGCTGCAGTTAGGGAAAGCGCTTGAGTCCAGGCTTGGACGTGCCTGTATTTAAGCCACCGATATCAGATATCAGATATCAGATCACATTGCAGGTGATTTGCATCTTTCAGCATCCTTCCTCATCTACAGAAGTTTGAAGGGTTTTGGTGCATTAGTGTGGGGATTAAATCAACTTGTTCCTGTTTAATACAAACAAAGCTAAATGCTTATCCTATGTAAGCCACGAGAATCAATCTGCATGTTTATGGGGTCCTATATGTCAATAACAGATGGTGCCTTCATGCTCACATGAATAAAGGCACAATAGGAAAACAAGAAAATTTAATTTTTTGATGCATATATTGAAAATACTGAATACGTGTGTTGTAGTACAGCTCTGTTCAGCTTTACAGGCAGGTACATGAAGTAGAAAATCCTTTATGATTCATTAATCAGGCTGAGCTGTTCTGACTGTGGTGTGCATTGGTGTTGCAATGAGGAAACCGGGTTTAACACCAACACTTCAATTTAAGCACGGGGGGTGTGCGTGCAAAACAACTCCCAGCACAAAGCAGCAGGTAAGAAACAAGGTTCTGGCTGGGAGAAGCTAATTAGTAAATGAGCAGAGGCCGTGTTTACTGGTGCGTGCGGGCAGTGTCTGTAGAACAGAGGGGCGCTGAGGGGCACGGCGGCTGGCAGACGTGTTTCCTGGCGCAGGCAGGGGCCCGCTCTCCCCCTGGGCCACATCGGTCCAGCACCAGGGCCCGGCGGGTTTGGGTCCCCCCAGGGATGGGAGCAGCCAGTGGGGAAGGGGCTGGTGCCCCCCAGCCTCCGGAGCATTTGCAGCGTCCCTGCGGTGCGTGCTGTGCTGATAGGTGACCTTACGTCCCGGCACCTCGCCCTGGGTGAGGCTTTCACAGCTGAATTTTATGCGTGGGCATCTGCGAGCTTTAATGTCTGCCGAGACGCAGATCCTGCAGACACAGACCTGCTTTCCCTCATTGCCTCAGATGATCTCCGGCAGTAGAAGTTAAAGAGGTGTGTGCGTGTGTTCAGGATCGGCACGTAATAAGCAAGACCCAAGAACAGATTTCTTTCCATGTTTGCTGAATGCAAACTAAGCAATTTGCAGCGACAGCCAGATCACTAAATCAGTTTATTAGCACATTTCAGGCTCTTGAATTGTTGTCAGAGACTTGCTTTAGAAAAACCTTATTGAGGCACAGGATGCTTTTTATTTTCCTGCTCTAGTACAGCTAAGCGGGATCTGATTGAATTGTCAGGATGCTGTCCAGAGCCTGGCAAGGGGATGAAAAGATCCTCTTGTTTCGCTGAGCCTGCGTCAGCCTGAAGTGGGTGTAGCGGGAGGCAGCGCTCCTGCCCTGCCGGGTCTCCTGCCCTGCGCCCCGTTCCCCTCTCCTGGCAGCGGCGGTGCCACCAGACCCAGCCCGACCTGACCCACCAGTCCGTGCTGCTCCGTCAGCAGCTTCTTCCACCTTGCCAGGCATCTTGTGCTCAGGCAGACTTTCTTAAAAGAGGCTGCATGCTGCGGTGTCAGAGGAGACCTCGTTATTTACCTCCCAAAATAAAACACAAGTTTGACAAGAATCCCACCGCTGTTTCTGCTGCCGCCCTGCAGCCCCCAGCCCCTCCACCCGCCCCCCTGTGCCCCCACACCCGTCCCTGCCGCGGCTCCTTGCTGGGGCCGGGCCCTCCCGCCTGCTGCTGGTGCAGACACATCCTTGCCCGCGCAGAGGCAGGGCTCGCCAGCTGGAGAACCACTTGTGCAGCTTGCGAAGCCTGGCAGCCCCTTGCTGGTTGCAGGTGGGCTTCTGGGGGTTGCTGGCGGGCTGGAGAAGGTCTCGCTCCGTCAGTATTTGAGCTGCAGGTTGCTGTGGCAGCTGGCTCGCCGTGGATGGAGCCCCATTTGCCAGCACAGTGTTTATCAGCCCTGCTCTCACTAGTCGTTTGTTAGGGTTTTTTTGTTGTTTGTTTGTTTGTTTGTTGTTTTTTAAGTTTCTGGGTGGTTTGGAGGGTTTTGTCTGTTTTGCAGGCTGCTCCTCCTTGCTTTCAGGTCCCTGTGGAGCAGTGCTTTTAAAGACCAGCTTCCCTGGGCCAGTTCATTTCGTGCAGCCATGGGTGCGGTGGCAGACTCGTGTCGAAGGGCGCGCAGCTCCCCGTGGCCATGGGCACGCCGGGCAGAGGCTGCTCGCTGCGGGGGCAGCTCCGTGCCCTGCCTGGCCCCACGCCGCCTGCAGCCCCGCTGCTCAGGCCGCCGTGCCGGTTGGTGTCAGGGGACGCCTGGGTATCAAAACCTTTCCTGCTACTCGTCTGTGGGGTGCGGTGCAGGGCCAGCCTGGCTTCAGCCTCTGCACGGCCCAGGGTCAGTGCGGACAGCCCCGTGTTTAATAAAGCAGTCCTTGTGTCGCAGGTGCACGGCTCATGTTCTCCGTGCTCATCAACTGTTCTAAATCTCTGGAATCTCCATCTTATCTCCAAACACGGCTCAAACAATGCCCCCCGGATATTAATGTTTGTACAGCCGCCCTTGATTCCCGTGGCCCATTTCACTTCTCTTATTGAGTCAGCGAAGAGGAGAAGTTCAGATGATAAACAGCATTAATGGGTTGTGTGTGCTTTTTTCTGTGAGTTGGCTCCTTTGTTGGAAATATGTCTCTTGTCTGTGTGGCTGCAGATCCAGAGAAGTGGGGGTTCTGCGTCTAGGGCTAATGAAGCCTTTTGAGGGCAGATTGTTCATCTTAAATGGGCAGTGGCCTTTAAAATTAATTATGCAGCTGCTGAGAAGTTTGCCACCAAGCAAGCTGAGTGCTAAGCAGCTTGTTCGCACCCCGCTGCCCCTGTTAGAGCCGGCTGGCAAGGCTGCAGTGGTGCTGGCAGGGCTTCTGGCAGCCGGGCGCTTCTGGTGAGCGGTTTCCTTCCGCGAGGAAGAGGAGCTGTGCTGCTCCCACCCTGCTCCTGTACCTGCGCTCTGCTGCGGCCTGCTGCCTTCAGCAGCTGCCAGCCAGCCGCGTCCCTGGAGCTGCTCCTGCTTCTCCCTCCATCCTCTGCCTCCAGCACCAAGCCCGCAGAGCATCTCGGGGCTCCCCGGGCAGGCTTTGCGCATCACAGGCTGCCCTGTGCCTGCGCGCTGGGCATCGCAGCGTCACGGGGACAGTGCCCTCTCCTGCTCCAGGCCCTGGAGATGCTTTGTGGAGCCGTGTGGCACTCCGTGAATGACTGCTGCTGCTTTTTCTCTCCCGCAGCTGATGACCAAGCACCCTGCCAAGCGGCTGGGCTGTGGCCCAGAAGGGGAGCGGGACATCAAGGAGCACGCCTTCTTCCGCTACATCGACTGGGACAAGCTGGAGCGCAAAGAGATTCAGCCTCCCTTCAAGCCAAAGGCTGTAAGTGTGACTGTGTTACGTGTGCTCCACCTCTCCCCCTCTCCCGCACGCTCTTTCTCTCCTGCACAGTCTCCCACTCACGCTGGTGGGTGCACACGCACACGAGCATATGTGCAGGCGCTGCTCATCTTACCCGCAGTGTGGAGGTATCACTTATTTATCCGTTCAGAAGATCACATATCTGTAGATTTGGCACACGGCAAACAACTGTTGTGAAAGAGTCACTTGCTGTACCGCCTGGATGCTTTGTCTCGCTCTGACTTACAGGGACAGCAACACCCCACGTTTCGCTCGCAGATTTAATCGCGTTGCAATGCTGTCACTTTGTTATCTCGGGGGTCAGTCTTTCTGTCTTCTTTTCTCCCTTTTTCTTAAGCTGAACAGGTTTCGCTCTCTCTCTTTTGAATCTAAACTTTATTTTAACATCTAGCTCAGCAGCATCGTCTGCCCCAGTTGGTAACGAAGCTGTGTTTCACTCAGCACTTTCTCTCCAAGGTAAACTCGTGGAAGGCTGGAGCCTGACTTGGGTGTGAGCGCTAATGCGGAAATGCAGAGGAGTTCTGCAAGGAGAACGTGGCTGCTCCGTGTCGTGCCTGCCTCTCACTAAGATGGGTTTCGCTAGCGAGGGACGTGCTGTACGCGCTAGGGACTCGGGAGCTCTGACTCTTTCAAGCCCTGCAGCAGCATGGCACCACGTATTTAAATGTCAGACAGATATTTTTGCAAACTTAACTCCTGCATAGTGATGCCTTTGCACAAACCTGGGGGGCTGCTGTGCTCAGAGGCTTTCACTGCAGTGCCCACAGCATGAGCAAAGAGAAACACGCTCCTTCCTGCGTCAGGAACACGGGGATCCAGGCTGCAGGGCAGCTTGTGCTGGGTGCGGGCAGGGGTCTGAACCGCAGCCGGTTCTGCTTTCCAACAGGAGCGGCGTCTTCGAGCCACTAGCCTGTGTAGGGTGGGCATTACTGGGAAAGCATTGACTTTGATATCAAAGTGCAGTAGTACAGAAGTCTTCGGGGGCCATTTGCACACGCCCTGGTTTGTTTGCTTGGGATGGGATCTAGCCTTTGTGCTAACGGTGCTCAGAGACCAGAGCAGAGTGGGTCTGAGCTCAGGTGGGGCAGCAGAGCGCTCCAGGGTGCAGGATCCCAGGCTCCCGAGGCTTTTCCCTACCCTGTAAGAGTCTGTTTCTCCTGAAGTCTGCGGCTGCTGTTGTTTCTCACCTCTGTGCTCGTTTGCTGATGGAACCGGCGCTGTGTCCCTCCCCTGCTGTCTGCCCTTTCCTCCTGCGCAGCGCACTGTTGCGCTCTTTGCCCTGTGTTGTGACATGGTGTTACCTCTCGGTTGTCGTGTTACAGCTGAAAACAATTCTGTCACAAATGCCTTCTCACTGTTCTTATGTTTTAAAATATGCAAATTTTATCTTGTTTTAAACGTCTCATTTCTTTAAAAATCCTTTTGATCACGGACTGTGGAACAGGCACTGGTAAGCTGTTGCCTGTTGCCTCTCACCTAACGGCTGCTGTTGGGGAAAATTCCGTGTTTGATAGGGCAGGAAGATTAGTAGAAAGGTAGGCGCAGTTGATTTAGGATTTAGGTAGGATTAAGACAACTCAGGTACCTGCTGATAGCTGATATTTCAACAGCAATGCATCTGTGCAGAAAAAGCTGCTGCTTTCATGCCATCTGTGAGCGCAGATCAGAGCAGCACAGCAATGAAAATCTGGGTTTGGGCAACTTCAGAATGTATTAGGGTGGGAAAGGCGTTGCTTGCTGCTTCTGACCTTTAGCTATTTGTGCAGGGGCCTGAGCACCTGCTAGAGCGGGCGCTTTGTGCTTTTTACCTCTGCCTGAGTCCTTTTCCTTTTAAATCAGCTTTTATAAAGATAAGGTTACAGAGATTGCTGGCAAACCAAAGTTGGAAGATGCTGAATAACACACAAATGCTGTGGGCTCGGTGCCTGCCCACGAGCTGCAGGAAGCCCCCCGAGTGGCTCACCGCGTGGACACCACCCCGGCTTCGCAGAGGTCACACAGAGGTGTGCTAAGCACCATGCCAACAAATTTTGCTTAGCAAAAGGTATCGCAGCTTGGTGCTTGCTCGTTGCTCAAGCAGGATAAAAGCCCCCCTTGCACACACGGCTCTGTGCTGCCCCTGCATCGCTCCCCAGGCGACAGCCCCGGGCTGCGGGCAGCTCGCCGCACAGCCCTCCCTGCTTGGCAGCGCGTCGGCAGCACCCGCATCTTCTTTTATGCCATGTTTCTCTGGTTTTTTTAGCAGTTCTGCGGGCAGTGAGCGTGGGTGCAGGTGAGGGCTTGCCTCACCTCCCCAGTGCCCAGTCGCCAGGGAGGGTTTCACCGCACCTCTCGCAAAGCTGCAGCCAAGAGAAAAGCGGCCGCTCGGCCCTCCGCCTGACTCGGGCGTTGCATACCCTGAGCTGAAAATAAATTCCCAAGAGCTCGTGCGTTGCTTTGTGCTTTGTGCTTGATTAACCTTTATCACAGAGACGGTAACGAGACAGATCAGGGTCCGGGTTGTCTTTGGCGTGCAGAAAGTCAGCGGTTTTGACATGGGGCTGTGCTTGGCTGCTCCTGGGTTTGGTTTGTGCATAACAATTCCTTTCAAGGATCTGCATTTACCCTGGGAAGTGTATTTACACTTGCCTGCTCTCTCCATCTCTCATTGAGATAATTATTGTTTTTGGTATCTAATTACTCCTTTACTTTACATAAAGCCTAGTGATTTGAAAAGTCTCCTCATTTTGAAAGCATTGAAATCACATGGCAGAGCACAGGATTGCTCACAACAGGACAGTGGTTTAAAAATTTGCTTTTAATCTAATAATTTTTAATAGCATAAATGAATATTCCTCTAATTACTTTGAATTAAGTGATAGTGAAATGCCATTTATAGACCCAGATTTGAAAACATTCCGGTTCTCCTGCCTGTGCATCTTGGTGGCTGCAGTTTCAGTCTCTGGGGAGGAGACCCAGGGACACGGGCAGACACATGCTCGCCGGGTCATCTCCCCAGGGGCTGTGGCTGCAGCCATGGTCTGGGCCAAAAAACTGGGAAAACGAGGGCGTGTTCAGCCTGCTGGGAATGCAGACTTCATCACAGCCCAAAAACAACCATCCTTGGCTTTCTGTGATCTTTGATCGCATCTCAGGGATCAATGGAAAATATTTTATGATGCCTTTTGTCTCTATTTGAAATCAAGCTAGAAGCTGATAAAATAAAAAGGCTATCTTCTAAACTGACAGTTTTATTTCTGCTGCTAGAAAAAAAAGTCATTTTCTGGTGGCTATAAATATTAGGCAGGACACATTGGGGATTTATGTAAGATAAATTCCCACCCTCCCCCTTTCTCCATTCAGGATGGAGTGATGCCTGCACATTAATAAAGCACTAAAGGCAATTTTTCACAGCGTGGCTTTAGATAAATGTAAAAATTCATACGGCATGTCTCCCGTCCTTTAAAGAGGAACTTAATTTTAGAAGCTGTAAGGGATGGAGCTCCTGCGGGTGTCGGCCGCGTGCAGCCCGGAGCAGTAGGACCCTTCTCCCTGCCCCTGCGAGCGGGCAGCCCTCGCCTCCGTACCGGGCGGCTGGCAGCGTGCTGCCACGGAGCCGCCTGGGGCGAGCAGGGTTTGTGTTCCACCAGGCACCGGGTGGCCTTGGTACGAGTGTGCTGAGCGGCACCTCTCCAAGGTAGTTTCAGCTGCTGTCACCATAACAGGACAGCACAGATGCATGGTAACAGCCTTTAAAAGCTGTGTTTGGGGTTGGATGGAGCTTCTGTAAACCCAAAGACAATTTCCAGCCTTAAAGTATTTATTTTATCCATGAGAAAGCACACCCTCCTCTTTGGGAGCTATTTGTTTTGTTGACCAGGCAGTGTTATACATCAGAACAGAAGGTCTGCAGGAATAAAAGCAATCTTCACAAATCTGGACGCAAAACATTATGGATAGGTGCAAGTTCTAAAATTTTCCATCCACATATTCTTGCCTTATTGCATTATGGTAAGAATTGTCATTTGCCAATATGCATATTAAAAGTATATTCGTACCTTCTATCCCAATAACTGGCAGCACTTTACAAGGATGAGTTTTTAAATCTTTCTGATGGAGTTGCTTTTGTTGATTTTTTTTAAGACAGGACATTTCTCCTTAGCGAAAAGAAGGCTAGTGCTGTCAGACATTTCACATGAGCTGCCTCGCATGTCTCCACCAAGATCTCATGAAGCTAATAGGCAATGACAGCTGTATTTTCAAAGCACTGTACAGCTTTCAGTGTATATTGGATGTTGATAGAATCTGCAGGTGAGCTGCTTATTACCAGGTAAACCCTGCTATGTCGTGTGTTACCGCACTGATAACCTTAAGCACGGCAGACTTTCTCAGTAATCTCGCTCATAGTGTATTTTATCTCAGTGCTGAGGGGGAAGACTGGTGACAATGTGGCCTGGCAAAGCCCATGTCTCTTTGTTTCATGATGTTAGCTTCCAGCCTTTGTGGAACTGGCAACTTCAATTTTGGGAATTTATTTTCTATTTTGATGTTAATATGATGGCTTTCAGGAAGGCGTTGGGCTGATGCTGACTTGTCAAACATCTAAAACGTGCTTTTGCAAGAATCTAAAGCAGTGCTTGGTTGCGTGGTCTGCAGTCTACCAGCTCTTCCCAAAGAAACTGGAGCTGTGATGGGCATTGTTCCAGCTCCTTACGGTGGGAATTACCAGCTTCTCAGGAGCCCACCTTGCGTTAGTTTCTGGATATCTGTGAACTTTGCTGCTGCCCTGCATTAGAGAGGGGTTGCTTTCGGCATTTGAACCACCCAGAAATGAGGTGCACTGCCTCAGCAATGCCCGGGACTGCTCCTGCAGGCGAGGCTCTCGGGGCTGTCAGTGCGGCCGCACACCTGCGCCACGGGGAGCTGCGACGTGGCCCTCGGACTGCCCCCAGCCTCGGCAGAGACAGGGGCTGGGGTCGGACGCGGGCTGCAGGTGGGGACACGGGGATCGCTGGGAGGATAACCAGAGGTCAGTGCTGCTGCTTCACGGGCACATCCCTGTTAGTTTGTGTCCACCTGGTCCTCCTGGGGAGGAAATTCAGAGAGAACATGGGGAGAATTGCCTGGGGTAGGGTCTGTGCACCTAGTAGGGCTCGGTAAGGCAGGACAAGAGCAGCTAACCAGCCGGGCCCGCCAGTCCGCTCGCTTTGCTTGTGTCTTGTGACTTCATTACCCATCCCCTTACTGGCTTTCTGCTGTTGGTTTTTGTCCCGGGCTCTGTGTTTTCTGGTGCATGGACTGTTACCCTGCCTTTGGAGAGGTCGTTTCCCACCGGGGTCTCTGTGCTTTCAGTAAGGAGCTTCCACAGGGTGGCTCCTGGAGGGCACCATGTGGGCAGCATCGTCCCGCGTAACCGCAGCGCTCCGATGAAAGGCCTCTTCGGAGGCTGCATGGAAAGGCTGCTCAGGCTCCTTTGGGAAGCCCTCGTTTTACTACTGTTCCAGTAAACTGGCTTGCACTGTGTTTGCCTGTTCAGTTATGAGCGTTTTGTTCGGATTTTTGGGTTTCTTTTTCGCCTAACTCCTCCCCTGGGTAGCACCGACTCATTTTTGTATCAAAATACTTGAAAAAGAAGCTGTGTTTACCCTGAGTGCTGCAGTTACATGGCCACAACAGCATGGGAGGGGGGTAGGAGGGGGAAGGTGCTTCCAAGGTCTCCGAGTGCTGAGTTAGAAACCGTGTCCAGCTCAGGGCCATGGCAGGAGATGCGCTGGGGAGCAGCAGCTTGACAGAGGCAGGCCAGAAGTGGGCTGTGGGCACAGACATGCAAAATAGAAGGATACGGTGCTGTGGAGGAATGGGCTCAGAGGCCAGACATGCAGGTGTTCAGCATGGCTGTAGCTGGAGTTAAATTGACTCAAACATTACCTGTTGAAGTTTTTTTGGAGACTAGGGAATAATAAGTGTCGCACTTGTTGCTATAAGAATGTGGTAAGAGCTGCCAAAAGAAAACAGCAGTGGAGGCTGATGGATGTTCCTCTTGTCTTCCCTGAAACCTCCTCTCTGGCAGAGTAAGGCACTGGGAGATGTTGAAGTTTACAAGTATTTGCTTTAATATTTTATTACATTTAGTCTGATGTTTATTAAAAATGTAAATCTGTTTCCTCAGCAAATGAAAGTTAAATACCAGGAGGAATTGTCCCAGCACTTTAGGCATGTGTTCTCCGTAGGGAAATGGACGGGGAGAAGAGACGGGCTGAGCAGTGCTGGCCTCTGCATCTCTCCTGGGGAGGCAGGGCCAGGAGAGCACCGTTTGTGTGACGGCACCGATAAGAGGGGGAGTTCACCAACCCTTAAAGCGGAGTCATTAGCTGCAGTTCATACGGGATGTGACATGCATGTGATAGGTGGTAATTGAGCGCAATTTGTGGCTGCTGCAGTAACCCAGCATCCACCTGTTTTTAGCTATTGCTATTATTATTATATTAAATAATCACTTGCAGCACAGGAAGTTACAGGACCCTTGTTTTGATTGCTAAGAAAATTAAATAAAGCGTCTGGCATGTCACCCTGCTCCCGACCTCCCCGGTCCGCTGCAGACGGAGGCGCAGCCGGCCAGGTCCTCGGCTGCTGGCTGGGCACCAGCTCCAAGGCAGCCAAGGGCGATGCTGCCTGGCTCCAGGGAGCTCTGGCTCTCTCAGGTGGTTTTTCTGCCCCGCAGCACTGTGCCAGCTGGGCCGTGCCACCCAGGCTCCACTGCTTTTGGGCTCTTCCATCACCCGGCGATGCTGGGAGGGAGCTCGCCAGCCCCCCTGGCTTCCCTCCCCGTCTCAAGCAGCGTTAATAGCTGCCTTCAAGGGCAAGAGAGAAATGGCCGCAAGAAGGGTGTTTAAAGACAGCCAGCCTTGTGCAGGTGCTGTAGAGAGCTCTCGGGATGCTCTGTACAGAGAACTGCACGGCTGCCACCTGCACAAAGCTGCCGGCTTGAGCACCCCAGTGCCCCAGCTCCTGCTGCAGCGGCCGGGCTCTGCCTGCCCCTGGCCAGCCCTCCGTGCCCGGCAGCAGCCTGGGAGCAGCGGGGATGGGGCCTTGGTCGTGGACGAGCGTCCAGCAGACACATCGGGAAGGGACAGAGCAGGCCTGGAAATTTCCAGCAGCACAGCTGCCTGCACCGAGCCTCCAGCCAGCAGTGGTTTACACAGGAAGAGCTCTGCAGAAGGTGAGAGGCCCTCTCCTTGAGCAGCAACAGGGAGAATCGTCTAAGCAGCCCAGGCTTGATGAAAACTTGCAGTTCCAGGACAGGAGGAGTGATCAAGCGCAGGCACATATCTGGCTACAACCTAAAACTGCAGGAATCTTTCAGAAGAGAAACTGCGTGTGCATGGCAGTGTGGGACAAGGTAGGGGACTGCATGCAGACAGGGGAAAGTCAGCAAGTAATTGCATTCCCATCTCATTCCTCTCTGGCAATTACTTACCATGGCGCACCCAGCAGATTTGTGTCGGTCTCTGGCTATTCCATGAGATACCATCACCTGACGACTAACAAAACCCATGAGTGTTTTGCACCTTTTTCTTTTCTGCCATTTGCTGTGTTAAAATAACCCGCTCTGTGAGGTGTGACTGGGAGGGGTTGCTGCAGACCGCATCCCGTTTGCGTTTGCTTTGTTTCTCCACCCACCATACGTTCTTTTCTTCCCCTCTCATAGTGTGGACGCAATGCTGAAAACTTCGACCGGTTTTTCACTCGCCATCCACCCGTGTTAACACCTCCTGACCAGGAAGTCATCAGGAACATTGACCAGTCAGAATTCGAAGGATTTTCCTTTGTTAACTCTGAGTTTTTTAAACCTGAAGCCAAGAGCTAAGTAGCTGTGCAGATCTCATTCCTGCATCTTTATCATCCAGTCCCAACTGCTGTTGTGGTGACATTTTCCATTGCAAAAGCTGCATTCATGGTTTTTCTTTAGTAATACTACTAGAGTGACCATATTTCAAAGCCAGAAGTGTCTTCACATGATTTGGGGCATGCCTGAAGGGTAGGTGATGTGCAGTAAGTAAACACAATGTTTTCATGAAATTTTATTTGTAAAAAATGAAAATAGTGTATTGGCTAACAGGTAAAATGGACAGATGTCAGCCATGATGATTAGGAGGAATCTCTTAACCATGTGCTTTGATTCCCTCTCTTCCCCTTGCTAACTCTTTTAATATAATCATGAGATTTTAATCTGTTGCTTTCTTAGCCTTAGTGGCAAGTAAGTGGTTTTTTACTGAGCCTTTCCCCTGGTGCAGGCACGCATCCTGCAGTGCAGGTGCTGCCAGCTAAGCCTGTAAGCTCCTCATAAGAGTGGAGAGTTGGTCAGGAGAGCTGAGATGCTGCAGATCCTTGCTTCTCTGGTAGTTCTACCACGTGTTGGCTTAACCCACCACGGAACCTCCTGCTTCCCCCATAGACTTCTACGCACATGTGTGGGCAGGCACCGCTCTCCTCGTTGGGTCTTCAGTAGCAGTGATAAATTATTAGGGAAGCCAGGTCTGCTGTTTACACAGATTTCTCCTGATTGTGCAGTTTCTAAGTAGCACTTTTATCATCAAAAGAAACATATCCAGCTGTAAACAGGAAATACGAAAGAGCTGCTGTAGATGCTTTCAAATCCATGGTCACCCTAGTAAATATCACACAACATTGGTTCTCGTACCAAAGCATTTTCTTTGTTTTTCTTTCAAATGCCAAAGCAATTGATTGAGTTTGTTACCTGCGCTTTAAATGTGTCAAAAATGGTATTAACACAAATGAGATGCTATTTAACATTGAACAGTATTGTGAATTCTGATATGAAGCTTGTAAAGAAATTTGTTTCAACTAATACTCCTACTTTAAAAAAATGCCGCTAGATATTTAAATTGCCTAAGTTTTGTTTCTGGCATCAAAGAAAAGTTTCTGGCCGGATGCATTTCTCTAGGAACAGTACCAAGCGTACAGCTTCCTTTTATACTGTTCTGCAGATGTTCGTGGGCTGTCACTTTGTATCGGTCTGCTTTCAGTTGTAACGTGCCAATTTTTTTTCCCCAGTACTGATGATAAAATAAAAAAAATGTGAAATAATGTGAAAGAAACCTGCATTTGTTTGGAAGTAATGAAATTCTACAGGCCTGGGCTCAGGGATGCCGGGAGCGCCACGCTGCGGGCTGCCAGCCGCTGAGCTGGGACCGTGCCGGCTCCGCGGTGTCCGGCGAGCAGAGCAGGCAGGAGCACCTGGCACAACGCTGCCCTGCACCTCCCTGCTCCGTCTGACCAGCGTGCAACGCCCTGGGAGCATCTTCCAAGCATGGAGGAAGCGCGGAGGCTGTGCATCAGCAGCAGCAGCCAGCATCGGCCAGCGGTGAGCCTGCCGAGCGGCCTCACGTGCACGAGAGGCGTTTTTTCTCTCCGTTGTCCCTCGGAGGAAGGACGACTCGGGCATCGGACGGCCCTCCTGTGGGTGCTGCCGTTTGGGTATCTCTTTAAATGTCTTGAATGGAGACAATCGCAGTGTGCGCTGAGGATTTCTGGAAGCTGCAGTCGCAACTATCTCGGTGAGGCAGCATGCCGTGTGTCGGTGACTCATCGCCCTGCCTGCTCGCTCTCAAAGGAGCAGTTGTTAAAAGCAATTGGCAGTTTCAGCTAAAGAGGGATTACAGGTTCCTGCTAGCCTCCCTTCTCCTGAACACATGCAGAATTTCCTTTCTGTCTTTGGAAACCCACTTCTGCTGAATTACCGCAGTTGTGAGCTCTGCAGGATTTTTCTGAGCAGCACCGGACGGCAGCAGCGCTCGCGCCAGCAGGAGCCAACCCCAGCTGTGCCCGGCCTGCGGGAAGGGGCTCGGAGGCCGCGGGGTGCGAGGCTCGGGATGGGGACAGGCACTGTCCCACCAGCCCCATCCAGGCTGCACGGGGCCAGGCGTGCCCTGCAGGAGCCCGGGTGCTGCTGCCACGCAGTGCCCCCACGCTGCTGTGCCCTGCTCCGCTCTGTCCTGCCCCGCACCTCCTGGAGCCCCTGAGCCCTTCACTGGGGGCGTTTTCAGCCTTGAATTTCCCCATCCTTCTCCTCTCTCTGTTTACCAGATCTGTGTAGCCATTCCCTACCTGCTTACAAGCTATTCGTCATCTTTGACAGAGGCCAAATTGCCAGCAATTTCAGACAAAACTCAAGGTAAGAAATCAGCAGAACCTGCTTTGCTGCACTCACAGCTGAGCTCTCCTGTTTATGCGTTTTCCTGCCAAGGCCCTGGAGGAGCAAGAGGCAGAAGCTGCAGGAGGAGGCTGTGCAGGGGGAGCCGGCAGCCCCGAGCCCCTTCCCAGCACAGCGCCGCCAGTTCCGGAGCTCTCTGCAGCCGACAAGCCACAGGTTTCGCTCGCCCCGAGGGCTCCCAGGCTGAGCACTTGCTGCAGAGAAGCAGCCCCCGGCACCACCAGCAGAGACTGCTCCGGAGGGCTGGGGACCACCATGGCAAGTTGCACAGGTGCCAGATGTGCCCGTTTTGTTCCCCGTCACAGCGTTCCTGCTCGGGGAAGCTCCTGGCTCGGTAGGACAGCATCGTCTGGGTGCTGGTTCGTTCGGGTTGATGTGGCCCTTGGGAACCATTTGACAGCTCAGCATCCCGAGAGCACGGCGGGAGCCTGGTGCCGGCACCACCTCCTTCCTTCTGCACGTGCTGGGGTCTGCCCTACACTTACATTTCTGCTGCTTCCTCCTTTGTCTGGCAGAGCTCTGCATCTGAAGTCTCCCCTTCCCCACTCCTGCTCTGTGCCCCCAGATCCTCCCCTTCTTCCTTCTTGGCGTTTGGGAGGCGAGTGCGGGGCTGTGGCAGCTCCAAGCTGTCTTGTCCGAAGGGAAAGCTGCAGCCCCAGCTCCCGCGGGGTGAGCAGGCTGGGACCGCTGGAGCCAGCAGGGCAGGCAGGGTTCAAGGCTTTGCTCACTTGGCTGTGCATCCACCTCCTGGCTTTTCTCCAGCTCCTTCCTTGCTCCTTGAGCTCCGTCCCTGTTTTTCTTCTGGCTTTGTCTCCTCTTGGCCATCCTTGGCTCTGTCTGCCCTCTCGTCTTCCTCGCAAGGCTGGAGCTGCCTCAAAGCAATACTTCCCATGGGGAGCAGCATCCCCACGAGGATGTGGTGGGCCTGGGCCAAACCACTCAAGTTGGAGCTCGTCTCCAGAGGGTCGATGCAGCTGTGGTAGAGAACACGTTTGTGATGCAGTGCTCCTGTGCAGCGCCGTCAGGAGCCAGGGCTGGGCGGAGGGCAGGGGGCCGGGCTGTTTGCTGTATTCTGGCCATGCTCCAGCTCGGGGCTCAGAGGCGCTGACATCTCTGCCCCACCACCAGCAGGCACCTGCAGCCCACGGCGTGGTTTGGGACAAGAGGAGCTGCAGTTAGAGGGCAGCATATTGCCCGCTGGATGCTTCATCAGTAAAGAGCCGGGGGATGGCTGTGGTGGGGAGGGCAGGCCAGGCTCCCCTGGCACTGCAGAGGTCCCGGTTCAAAGGCAGAGGATGAAAAATGACCGTTTTGCAGGTTCCTACGAGGCACCGAATTTGTAACCTGCAGGGCCACTTGTCCAGCCCGGCAGCTGCTGGCGCAGGGGGCGCTGGCTGTGGGGCTCCCGAAGCATCCCAGCCCTGGGGCTCCTGCTCCTCTCTGCATCAGCCTGGCCTTTGCCATAGCCCAGCCTTCAGCCAAAAGGGAGCCACCGTCGTGGTGCAGGCGTGCCCATGGGGCCAGCACAGGTGCCCGGCGGAGGCCGGGCACTGCAGCAAGTCGCAGGGATCTGCTGGTAATTAGAAACACTGGGAGAGGATTGTGAATGACTGAGTTTCCTCCCCATTTAAGCTCCTATGTAGAGGCACTGCTGGAAAGCCCTTTGTCCCTACTTGCTTTAACAGCAGCACGGAGCAGCGGCAGTTTCACAGCCCCGCATTACGCTGCCGGCCGCTGCTGCTCTGCAAGGAGCATCCTCCCTCCGTGTGCTGCCCTTACGGATGAAGGATCCTGGGTGCTTATGTGGGATCTTCAGCGCCTTGGTTTCCCCTTCAGCCCAGGCTCGGTAACGTCCTGCAGCCAGAACGCACCTTCACTAGGCAGAGGGACTGATTGACGTGCTAATAGTAGGTTCTTGGTGCTGACTGAGACAATGACTTCTTTTTTTTTTCTTTTTTTTTTCTTGGATGTAGTTGCAAAGTTGTTCCTTTTATGAAATTAAAATGATAAAAGGTTGCATATGTGGAATTTTCATTCTTTGAGGTTTTGAACTGCTGTGTATTTTATATCTACAACCCTGGAGCAAATCACATCCTCACCTTAAATTAAATCAGTAAAACACTGCGTCGATCAATGCCATAGCATGATGTAATCTATAAAAATCAAAGTGAAAGGAGCTCTTACAGCTGATCATTTTGTGCAAATTTTGAAATCGTACTGAACGTTTACTTCCATCTCGAGGCGTGTTGCTTCCTCCAGGCTCCTCCTTGCGGGTGTGAGTGCAGTGCTGGGTTTGCATGCCGGGAGCTGCCGCTGTTCTCTCTCAGAGCCAGGTGCAGGGGTGCTCCCTCCTGTCCTCCACTCTCCGGTTGTTTGTCAGAAGCGAGCCGGACAGACGCCGCGCTGCCCTCGCCCTTGGTGCCGGTTGTTTTGTTGCGCAGGGGCTGCGGCCGCGTGCAGGGGACCCGGAGCGCTGCTCCCAGTCGCGCAGCGGAGCCCAGCGCTGCCCCGCTCCTGCGCCCCGCGTTACCTGGTTTAACTCTGTGCTTTCCGTTTGACAGAAAGACAAACGAGACACTTCCAACTTCGACAAAGAGTTCACCAGGCAGCCTGTGGAGCTGACGCCCACCGACAAACTCTTCATCATGAACTTGGACCAGAACGAGTTTGCTGGATTCTCCTACACTAACCCGGAATTTGTCATTAACGTGTAGTCGCGGGGCAGACGCTGCCCTCCCTGCTCCCGCAGCCAGAAACTTCAGCTCGCCTTGTAAATACCGACACTAGTCTTCCGGGATCAGCAGTGCATACATACATACCCTCATCAAAACACGACGACCGCTTGTTTTAGGAGGCCTCTGTATGTGTGTGACACTTGCTAGCTTGGGTTCCCTAGCTGGAAATGTGCGGGGTTTTGAGTTAACAAGCAGTAATACTTCTAGGAACTGTAGTTGGTGGTGGCTAATAGAGTTTTTAAACAGAAATATACCAAATTGCTACAGTCTTTGTAATTTTTGAAATCAGATGCTGAAATTCTGGTGAACTTAGGTATTCACAAATTGTTTCCGTTGAATGCTAAGCATGGTTGATATTTTAAACCGTTGTGCTGAAGCTTGCAATGACTGTGAACGTGTCTTAGAAGAGCCTTTTGTTCGAGACATGGATACATTTGATCAGTGTGGAAAAGTCTGCTTGTAGACATATTTATATTTTTAAATGCCTTGTACATACAGTCACACCGGCTCCCTGAAGCTGTCTTCCTCCTTAGCCTGCTGTAAGCGTGTGCGTTTCACCACATCCCTTCCTATTACTCAGGCATTAAGACTACAAAATGAATTTCATTCCGGTTCTTGTAAATCAGAGCAAATCTTTTTCTAAGTGAAAGGTGGGATTTTTTTTTTTTAACATCTGGAACAGTTTGCAGTTTTGATATACTATGTCAGCACTCCCATAAATCTTTCTCCTGTTTTTTCACAGACACTGTCGAAATTTAACAGCTCTGTAAAGGATATTAATATTCTACCAAAACAAAACACATTTATATTCTCGGTTTACAATTTACCAACTGAAAATATGCCCGCTACAGAAGGGCTGTACTGAGGGCTATTTATAAAGGTAACTTTTATACTTTATACCCCCTCTGCTATTATCTTAAAGGCTCAAAATCATGGATTTTACAGGCATCTTGGTTTACCTGATTTCAGCCAAAATTCCTGGGGATTTTATTCAGTAATCCAGGACCTTCTGCATCGTTTCAGAACCCCTGACTCCCAAGGGGAAACCGCAGCCGACGCTTTGGCAGCGAAGCTCGCCGTGCGTGGGGCAGCGGGGCTGGGTGGTGGCTGCTGCCCGCAGCAGGACCAGGGCTGAGCGTGTGCTCCCGTGGCACTGCTGCCATTCCTCCCCTGGCACACACGAGTTCGGTTGGTTTGCAAAGAAAGCACGTACGTTTTTCGAAATACGACCAATTCTAGTGTAAATACACATTACTTCATGAGTACGGGGAAAAAATGAAGGTGGAATTTTCTGAATCATGAGGAATCTTACCAAGGAAATTCTGGTTTGTAGGTCTTTTATAAACATCAGACTCTACCTTTTGAAATTCTTTTTTCAATGCCTCATTAAGTGAAAGGACTGCTGGAAGCTAACGCTGGTGCCGCAGCTGCTGGCTCGGTGCCGCGAGCAGGTCTCCTCGTCCCGTGACCAAACTGAAGGCCGGCCCTGCCTTGTGCGTGTCGGGGTGTGTGAGTTGTGGCCGTGGTCTCAGGTACTGAGCTGGGCTTGAGGAAACAAAACAAAACACAGAAAAACTGCAAATTGTGCCAGATGGACAAGGGGGCTTGTGGGCAACTTTGCATCAGACTAAGACCGGGAAAGTCGGAGTTAGTTTCTGATGAGAGTTCCCATAACCCCGGCACACGTCTCAGAAGACGTCTCGCCATCTTCTGCAGACCACAGTTGATGTTCAGAGCATGTATGTTACTGTAACTTTCAAATCTGTTGCTGCAGAATTAGTATTACTTAAATGGTGAATGTTTTTAATTTCTGTATCTTCAGACCCGAAGACGCTCCCGCGGTCCGGTCGCCCGTGGGTTGCTGTGGTACTGTAGTGCTGCGATGCTCCCGGGGCCAGGAGGGCACCCGCGGCTGTACGGGATCGATCCACGGGCACTGCTGTAGAGGGAGTTGCGTCTTTTTTGTCTGGGACTCGTGTGTGTGTTGGAGTGACACTTCTGCATGGAGCAGGCTTTGCTTAGGTGCGGGGCTGTGCCGGGAAGGCGTCCTGCCCACGGGTGGCCCAGCTCCGCCGCGGGGCAGCTGCGGTGGCACGCGTTGGGTCTGTGTGCATCTTCGGGGTCCTCACAGTACAGTCTGTGCCCCAGGGAGAGCTTAGCGAAGGCAAGGTCCGAAGCCCAGGGAAGTCTGCAGGGTGTGAGCATTTCTGATGTTGCCCATTCTGCTACTTTCAGTGCTCTTGGTTTGAGGTTTATTTCCAGATTACCTGTTTCTTCTGTGCAGAAATGTAAAATGGAATGTGCCTGGCCCTGCACAGATGCTGGGATTTATACAAACTCCTCCAAGGAAGGGCAGAGTGACAGTGGTTGACTCACTGTTTGCCGTAATTTGATGATTTAATCTTTACTGTTGGATGAGGAAAGCAGTGCTTCAGGAAGATGCTCAGATCTGAGCGGCTCAGGAGGCTCTGTTAGTCACTGGGGGCTCTGACGCGTGGCTGAAGCCCAGTAAGACGTTACTGGGCAGTGCTGGCAGGCAGCTGCAGTGCACCCCAGCTGTGTGACAGCGCTGCAGCGGCAGGGGGACAAGGGGACAGTGTGCTTGTGCCACTGGTGGGGCAGGAGAAGGGTGCTCACGGGGACAGGGGAGGAATCTCAGCCTGCAGCTACAGGCAAGAGAGAAAGCCTGGGGCTGTGGTACCCCATGGCCCTGCCTGCATGGCACAGGGCATTAGGGGCAAGCCCCACGTCCCCGCAGGGCTGCGGTGGGACTGGCAGGGGTCTGGCGGTGGGACCCTGAGCTCCGCACCTCCGGGCCCCAGGTGCAGGAGGAGGAGACCGGAGGAGACATGAGGCACTTGTGGCCACCCCCTGCCAGCCGGGGACAAGGACAGCAGGTCCCGACCTCCACCAGGGCTGGTGGCACCTGGACACCGCAGGTAAGTGGGGTGCAGGTGCCTCGGGAGGTCTCAGCGTGGTGCGAGGATGAATCCGTCCCCAGGGCTGTTTTTTCCAGCACCGATGAGGAATAGGCCAGGACTCCTTGGGGCAGGGGCAGATTCCCACTCCTGCCCGCTGGGATGTGCGGGCTGCTCAGTGCCTGCACCTCCCCGGCGTGCCCTGTCCTTCCTCCTGGGAGTGTTACCGAAGGAAAGGCGAGAGGGCTGTGGCTTTGGTCCTGTCCTGCTGCAGCTCGAGGTGGGAGCAGGGGGAGGCTGCTGGGTGCTCGCATGGCCCTCGGGGACAGTGGGAGTGACGGGAACGGAGCAGGGCAGCAGGGATGGGGGAAAAGCGGGGCTGGGTCTCGGCCAGAAAGCACCTGGTCCTGGCGGTCTCTGCAGCGGGCTCTGGGGGGCTGGGAGACCGCAGGCAGACCAGGGTCAGCTGCAAATCCTGATCTGCTCTGAGGGCTGCCGGGCAGCTGCATGGGGCTGGAGGCAATGCCAGCCGTCCTGAGGCAGGCACTGCACAGCCTGTGTGAGCTCAGTGCACGTCTGGGCCAGGACTGGCAGCACAGCAGCGTAGCCCCAGTGCAGCGGCTCCCCGGCCACCCCCTGCTCAGCGACTGTGCCGCTGGGATGCTGCTTACAGGGGGCACGGGGGCCCTGCTGCCACCGCTGTGGTCCCCTCTGGCCAGACATCAGAGCAGTCGTCTTCTCTAGATAAGAGAGCCATCACCAAATGAGTTACTGACCCTTTCAATCCAAGTAAGAAATAAATGCAAGTTTGCATGGTGGCAGACCCCCATGGGTGGTCTCAGAGATGGGATGGTGAGAGCAGGTTCTAGACAGCAGATATGTTCTGGTCATTTAGTCCCAGGATCTCTAATAGAAATTGTGATTTCTAGCAGAGAGTGCAAGGATATAGCTGTTCAACTGGTAGGGCTTACATCTGGAGTGGGGAGCTCACCCACACAAGTGCTGCAGCTTGTCTGCTTTCGCAGTCGCAGGTGAGCCATTGAGCCTGCAACAGCAAAAGAAGCAACAAGCATCTTGCTCCATGCATGGAAGTGTCATCCAAGCTGTTTATTTCTGATCACGTTCAAACTGGCAATTAAAACAAGGAAAAAAGAAAAAAAAAAAGAAAAAAAATGTTTATTGTTGAACAGTTTGTGTTTGTGAATTTGATTTCACCTGCAAGTATTTGATGAATTTTCTACATCCTAGACTACCTGCTCTGTGTTTGTCAAAGGATTCTCATAAAGACCTCCTTTTAGATGGGCATATACTCTTTATTCTATTTGCTGCATGTATGAAAAAAATAAAATAAAATATATAATTTTAAAGAAACTGTGAGAGCTTGGCTTCCTTTGCCTGCAGGACTCTGGTGGGCGTGGGGAGGGCCAGCAGGAACACCACAGGACCCTGCGGATGGGCAGCTGCCTCTGGGGCAGCCACCCCGAGGGGCCCCGCTGAGCAAAAGCTGAAATGTTCAGCTTTTCTGTGCAGAAGGTGCGTATCCTTGTGGCTGGAGTGCATCACCAGATATACAGGAGTGCGATCCAGGCCTGGAAACCTTCGGCTGCGGGTACCTAAAGACACGCTTAGACCAAGGGGAAGGGAAGGTGCTGGTTGTTTGGCTCTTCGGTCACTTGCTAAATAAGGTGGGTTACGGCAGATGCTCTGCCAACCAGCCCGTGAACACTTGTCCCAGTCACCACGCACCACGCAGTGGGCTCGGGGAGGCAGGCAGGATGTGCCCCGGCAGACCCTCTGCAGGCACTTTGCCGCTTGGCTGCGGGCAGAGGACTGCACCTGAGGTCCGGGCTGCAGAGGTGCTGGGGAGGGAGCGTACCTAAACAGGGGCACAATGGAGCTGATGTGGAAGCCAGCAGTTCCCCCCTGTTCCAGATAACCAGGAGTCTTGCTGACACGCGGGGCCAGCAGAGCCCTCCCAGATGGCCCCTGTTTTGCTGGGGTTGTACTGGGAGCTGGTGCCCGCAGAGGTGTCAGCACCCCGCTGCTCTGTGCTGACCCCAGGCTGCCCTTGTGCCCGCGGGCCCATCTCCCCTTGGACCTGTGAGTCCCTCTCTGCTGCTGGCTCCAAGCACAGCCCCTGCTTCCAGCTCCACCATCACCATCACCCCGTCCCCTGGCTGCGGGGCTGGTGCAGCGGTCGGGCAGGGCAGGGCGGTCAGCGGGGCTGCGGTGGTCTCCAGCAGCCCCAGTGCGTGGTCTCGGTGGGTCCAGTCGAGCCCCCCTCCGGTTCAGTGGTCAGCACTGACGTGCCCATTCCCAGCATTTCGGAAATGCTTCTGAGCTTCAGTTGCTCTGGCTTCTGCAAGTGAAACATTTGGTTTTGTGACACTTTCCTTAATTATGGGAGCTAATGACAAAACCATTGTGACAAATGACTCAGCTTTTGATAGTGAAGTTAATTAATTCTGAAGTTAGAGTCTCCATCGGAGTATCTGGAAAAACCCGATTAAGAAGTCTGCTTACCCGCTGTAATATGGGCAGCAAAAACCTCAGTCCCTACAACTTGCCAGGTAAAATTCTCCCCACCGCGGCAAGGGGGTGGTCTGCTTGGAGCAGGGATAATAATGGCTAGACATTAGCACAGCAAATGCCTCCTGAGCCATCTCTCCATCCATCAAAGGCATCAGGAGGAACACAGCCTCATTAATGTTTGAATGAGTGACCAGAAGCAGCTTTGCGTTAGACTCTGACCTTCAAGAGCCGTCTCCCTGAAGCCATCTTTCATCTCTTTCATTTGCATTACAATCCTGTTTGCCTCATTATTCGTTATCCTCTTCTTCTTCAAAGAATTTAAATCAAATCAATTAAATTGTGGTGGGTTGGAGCAGCAGCAAAGCTTTTATGGGGGCTCAGCCCGGCCCAGCTGGACTCAGACTACAAAATATCTCTTAATCTACTGCTATTTGTTCTTTTATTACTTCTGTCATACAGTTGCCTTACAGAATCCCTTTGATAATCTTCCTCCTTTCAACCCATCCAGTTGCATTCATGCTTCGTGCAGAGCCTGGTCTTCCTGCGACCTTGGGAATGGGATTCCCTCGGCTTCCCTCCCGCAGGATGGGATCGGGCTGTCCCTGGCGGGGCTGCTGCGATGGGAAGATGTGAGGCTGCGCGCCGTGCTTGTACGCTCAGAGCCAGCACGGAGCAGCTGGGGAACCCTGGGGCCCTGGCACGATGTTTGCCGTCCCGTGTCATCCCCTTTCCCGTCCTGGACTTGTTTTGTGTACCCAAGGTATGAGAACGGGAGGAAAAAGCAGATGCAGTTGTGGCGTATGCCAGTGTGCGCAGGCAGTGCATGCACAAGCAGAAGTGTGGGCAAAGTAACGTGGGCTTTAGCATGCAGCAGCTGCCAGCACATTCACCCAGCTCTCCCGAGAGTCTGGATGCTGTTTGTTTCCCCATGCATGGCCACTCCTGCGTAGCCTTTGCATGTTCCCATGATAAGGAGGCTTAACAAGAGTGGATTTCTGTTTCTCTTCCCTGCTATTTTTATTGCTACTAAACCGTAGGAAGCCCAGCAGGGAGCTGCAGAGCTGGTAGGCAGCCGCATAGGCTCGCACTGAGGGAGCCAGCTCGGGTGCGGGCAGCGGGCTCGGGCTTGCCATGGGTGCCTGTGCAGCGGGTGGCAGCCCCCTGCCCCCGGCCCTGCCCCTGTCTCACGGGGTGAGATGTGGGTGCTGCGTGGCCACCCGCCTGCAGCACCTCGGTTCTTTGTGGGGAGCTGCTGCCTGCTGCAGCACCACGGACACGACTGCTGTGAGTCTCAGGGCAGGCCAGGCACAGGGCATTGCTCACCGGGGTCACAGCCGGGAGAAACGCCCCGAACGCAGCTGCACATCGTGTAAGGACACGCCAGCCTCACCGCTGGATTCCTTCTAGAGCAAGTAGATAGCAACCAGCGTTTCCAAAGCACGTGCGGATATAAATAATCCACTCGTAGGAGTGGGGAAGGATGAACTCATGTGCCAAAGGCTCCGGAGTCCTTATCCCCTTGCAGCCCCCAGGAGCAGGGAAATGAAGTGAAGACCAGATGAGGCTGGAGCTCGGCATCTTGCTGCATTGCTAATGACCTAAACTCGCCTTGTATCAGCATCTCTCTTCCTTCAAGGAAAAAAAAACTAATCCAGCTAGGGATTATTTCTGACTACCTACTTTCTGTCACTTTGCCAATGTAAAAGCACCAGAGCTTTCATCGCTGGATTTGGAAGGACAAAGCCTAACAGATCTTGGTTTAGGACATTTCTGTCTGCAAGGACAGATTGTTTTTTTTTGTTGTTGTTTTCTGGTTTGTTGTGTTTTGTTGTTGTTGTTGTTGTTTTTGCACAAGTTGTCAAGTTTTTGCAGCAGGGTCTGATTTCTGTTGTTTCTACTTTGCCCAGCTCAGAAGGGTGCAGGTCCATGAGCAGGTATCTGGTGATGGACACGTTATTGACCAGCAAGGGGTGACAGGAGCTGGAGCCCGAGGAGCCAAGGCTGCGCAGGGCAGGGCACCGGGCTGTGCTGCTGGAGCACACAGAGCTGGAGATGCAAGTTGAGTTGGCAAGGTCCCCAAATTCTTGTTGACTGCACATCTCAGTGAACCCCTTGCTTGTCCCCTTGTCCCCACATGTGGCTGCTCTGGGCAGAGCTCCAGGATCACTCCTGGGACTGGCTTCTCCATGCAATGAGCGGTAGGAGGGGTGCAGGGGTGTCCCTGCCACCAACCCGTCCAGGGGCCACCAAGATCCGAGGTGTGGACTTTGGTTCTGTTTGAGCTTGCTTTGTTAAAAGCCTAGGAAACGGTACATGTGCACTCTGCACACACCTACACACACGATGTTAAAATAACACAATTAAGGCTGCAAAATCCCCCACTCAGAATGCAATTTGCAGCCCCTTCGCTGTAGGTGTGAGATATCTTTGCTGCCTCCTCCCTGGGACGCCTGCCTCTGCTCAGGACGGGGGCCCGGGAGGCTGCTGCTGCCAGGCTCTGCCCCACGCACCGCAGGGCTGGGGGTGGGCGGTGGGACCGGGGGGGGGACGGGAGAGCTATATGTGACTGGGGCAGTGTCCTGGAGCTGCACGGTCTGTCGCTGCACTTTGCCCCAAGCCACCTGCGTGGCACCCCTCGGAGCCCTCAAAACAAGCCTCCAGGTGCCATCACGCACGGGGCTCATCTTGGTGTCACCAAGGTGTGGCCTGCGACCACCGCGTGCTGCTGCCAGTGCCAGTCGCAGATCTGGGCACTCTAACCCCTCCTCAAAAAAAAAAAAAAAAAAAAAAAAGCACCACGGGAGAAAATTCTGTGATTCAGCTTGGGTGGATGCTTCTGGCCATGATCCCTAAGTGCCTGTCCTCCTCCTCCTCCTCCTCTTCAGAGATCGATGTCCATCCTCCCATCCCGCTGAGGGCTGCTGCTCTCCAGACAGAAATGCTGGAAAAGCACAAGCTGCTGGAGCGATGGCCTTCAGAGTCAGCAAAGGCAGCGAGCAGGGCAGAGGGCTCATGGCGGAGTAGGAGAATGAAGCCGGGCAGTCAGCACAGCCCGTGCGCTACATGCGCTGGGGAGAAATAGTGTGGCGTTGTAATTAAAATGCCCTACCTAATGAGTACACACAAAGGAGGTAATTTAATGTTGAGAAGGGTACTTAATTTCCACACTACTTAATTTCTCAGTACCTCATTTTTGGTAACCTTCATAATTTTCTGTTTGCGTTTTGAGAGTAAATAACTAGTATTTACAAGTAAGTGCATACAAATGAGAGCTGTAGGAGTGCACACTATCAGGTAAATCATACGCTTTCCTGTCTCACCCGCAGCCCTTAAAAGAGTTTTAATTCAAGAGGTGGATATGTTATAGGGCTTATTTGAAAGGTCGCATGAGTCATAAGCTCATCCAACTGCCTGCAAAATCGTTTGAGAGCGATGCGGAGCTAGCGGCGAGCCAGAGGGTTTAGCAGAAGCGGTGTGGGGCCCCCCGGGATGTGCCTGCTCACGGTCCCCGCTCCGGGCCGCCCCCGCCACGGCCCGGCCCGGCGCTGGGAACCGGCCTCGGGCCGGGGCACCCCGGGGCGCCCGCGGCGGGGCCCCCGACGGGTGCGGGCGCAGCGGGGCCGTGCGGCCCCCAGCCCCTGCAGCCTCCCGCGGAGCTCCCAGCGCGGAGGGGAGAAGCGGGGGGCGGCGGGGACCGCGGAGCCGGGCTGCCCCGGCCGGGGGTGGCGGCGGGGGGGTGACGCCGGGGGGTGGCACCGGGGGGTGTAGGGGGGTGAGGGGGGCGGGGGCTGCCCCGCCCGGCGCCGGCCCCCCTCCCGCCCGCCCCGGGGCAGTCCCCGCCCGGTCCCCGCCCGGTGCCGGCCCCCCCCGGGCGGCGGTTTCCCGGCGGCGCGGCCCCCCCGCGGCCCGCCCTCCCTCCGCTGCCCCCCGCCCCCGCCGCCCCCCGCGGATGCCTTGGCCGGGCGGCGCGGGGGAGGCGCCGGGAGAGGCGCCGCGCTGCCGGCCGCGGGCGCACGGCGGAGCCGCTCCGCTCCGCGCCCCGCTCCGCGCCCCGCTCCGCCCGGGCCATGCCGGCCGGGCGCCCGGGGGCTCGGCGGCCCCGAGCAGCGCCGCCGCGGGGCCCCGGCTCGCCGCGGGCCGCGGGGGCATGAGGCGCCGAGCGCGGAGCGCGGCGGCGGGCGGCGGCGCCGGCCCTTCCCCTGCGAGCCGCCGCCGTAGGATGAAGCAGCATGAGGATGTGTGACAGAGGCGTCCAGATGCTCATCACCACGGTGGGAGCCTTCGCAGCCTTCAGCCTGATGACCATCGCCGTGGGCACCGACTACTGGCTCTACTCGCGCGGCGTGTGCAGGACTAAGTCCACCGGCGACAACGACACGAGCCGCAAGAACGAGGAGGTGATGACCCACTCGGGGCTCTGGAGGACGTGCTGCCTGGAAGGTACCGACCGCCCGCCGGCCGCCCCGCCGCCCCCGGCCGCTCGCCGGGGCCCTGCCCAGCCCAGAAGTTCGGGGGAGGGCGGGGGCGCCCCGGGACCCCCAGCGCCGGGCCCCGCGCCCCCCGGGCGGAGCTCCCCCGGCCGCCGGCCCCTGCCCACGCAGGAGGGGCTCGGGGGGGGCCCGGCGCGGCCGGGGGGAAACTTTCTCGGTGGCTCCCGCACACGCAGGACGCGGGGTGCCGGGGGCGGCGGGGAGCGGGGCTGGCTGCGGGCAGCCGCGGTGCCTGCCCCGAGCGGCGCGGTGCGGGTGCGGGTGCGGGTGCCCGCTGTCAGCGCGGCGCGCCTCGGGCTGAGCGGCCACAGGTCCCGCTCCGGGCCCCGGGGCTCGCCTTGGCGCGGGTCGGTCGGCGGGCACGTCCCCGCAGCCGGTCCCCAGCGAGGGCTCTGCAGGCACCGGGTGCAGCCGGCGGTCCTGCAGCCCGGCCCCAGCGGCGTGCCAGCCCTTCCCCTCGGAGCAGCAGAGCGGGGCAAGGCGTCCTGCTGCCGCCCCACCGCCGCTTCTCCCTCCGTCCCTCGGGGACTGCGCCCCACGCCCCGCCTGGGCTGCCCCACGGCCAGGCTGCTCCGCCACGGCTGCCCCACGGCCGGGCTCCCACCTGCCCGCCCTCGCAGCTTCACCCCGCTGCCTTGGCCCTGCTGCAGCAGCACCCCGCTGGAGAGGCTGCTGCGGTGGTCCTGCAGCACAGACCCCTGCTCGGGGGGCGGTTGCAGCCCAAAGTTCCTGGCTGAGATTTACACGAGCAACAGCAGGCAGGGCTTAACCGCGAGCCTGAGTGGAGCCTGGGTGCTGGTACCTGTGCAGCAAAAAATGGCCGATGGAATCACCCTGGGCGTTAAGTTCTAACATCAATGGCAGCAGTTGGTGGCCTGCAAGCTAACGGGGAGCTGTGGCCCTGGTGGTGTCAGGCTCCCCCGCCCCGGAGCAGCGCCTGACGGCGGGGGCCAGCGAGCCGTGGCAGCTGAGCTGCGCCTGCCACATCGGAAAGTTCTCGGTGAGTCACGGCCCCAGATGCAGAAATCTCCTGCCTGTTCCTGGTGCTCAATCCTAGACCCGGTGAAGTCAATCGGGGCTTTCTTATTGATTCAAGGAGGTTTTGGATCATGCTCTAATTCCATAATAAATAATTGGAGATAATCTGTCTCCCTTCTCAGGCTGAGGGAACAGAGGAGGCAGCAGACAGGGCTGTGAGAGATGGGATCACTGGAGGCATGAGTAATTTCCAAAATTCGTATTTTTGCTGGCTGTGGGTTTTTTTCAGTGGATGCTTTATGTTTCCCTCACTGCCATAAATCACTGCTTTGGAAGAAGCTGGTGCAACCCTGGTCTCTTGGGCACAGCATGCTCAGGAAAGGGCTTAACGGTGCCGTGCCGGAGCTTGGAGCTGAATCACAGGTCAGTGCCCCAAGCCTGGGCACAGGGCAGGGAGCAGCGGGGATGCACCCACTGCGGGGCTCATCCCTGCCCGCTGCTGGCTGTCCCTCGTGGGCCGGGCAGGAGCGGGTGCAGAGCTCTGCACAGGGCCGTGCTGGTGCTGCGCATGGGCACAGGCTCTGGCATCCCTTGCGTGTGGCTGCAGAGTGCGGGCGGGCAGTGGGGGCGCCCAGTCGAGATCTGGGCAGAGGGGTCCCACCCGGAACCACCCCACCACCACCCCACACCACCCCGTGCTCAGCGGAGCGTGTGAGGCCACCTACCCTGGTGCTGGGGCCACGCAGTGCCACTCGCCACCCCCCAGGTGTTGCTGGAAAGTGGCCGCATGCCTCGGGCTGTAAGCCGAGGCGGTGCTGGGGCAGCCACCCTCCCCGCAGGGCTGGGCTCCCCCAGCAAGGGCCGTTCCTGCAGCCGCTCGCCCTGCCATGGGGAGCGGGATCTGCGTGGGGCGCACGCCAGGGGTCCTCAGGGCAGCAGGTCGTGGGCCTGCTGCTGGCTGGGCCCCGGATGGCTGCGTGCTGCTTGTATCTGGCTGGAGAACCGGGAGCGTTGCACTCCATCATCCTGAGCTGGGAGTGACTCTGGTCGGTGGAGAGGGCCCATTCTCCCAGCGTGCAGGCTGCTTTGAGCGCTGAGCAGAGCCTCTGCTCTTTGGGAAGCGCCTGGGCCTTGAGATTTCCACCCCCAACAGGGGTTTAACGTGTGCTGCGACGAAGGAATTAGATGGAGAGCTCCGTTCCCTCGTCTGGCTGAGTGTTGAGAGCAAATTATTAAAATGACCAAAGCGAGCGTTGGGTGCTCGCTACGTGGCAGCTGCTCTTTAAATACATGTCAGTCACACACGCAGTGCCTGCGTGGGAGCGCCTCGCATCACGTGGCCCTACAAAGCCCATGGGCAAAAGCGGATATGAATGAAGCCGCAGCAGACCTCTGTAGAGACACCCACGCTGGAAAACAAATTGGTGATTGACTTGGTACCTGGAGTCAAGGCAGGTGTTCACAGACGGCTGTGCTAGGACAGCCTTTGTTTTAAATTGCAGTGTTTGGGTTGTAACGATCACTTTTCTGATAGGCAAATACTTCGCAGCTACCTTATTGTACTTCCCACCCAAACGAGACAGAGGCAGGTTGCTGGTGCCCTGTGGCTCTGTCACACACCGTTTTCTTTGGCTTCCTTTTTGGCACAGAAGGTAGGGAGCTATGCCGAACTTTGGGGATGCTGAAGTTGAGAAATTGCTGTTTAGGCTTGTGTTGTTTTAGGCAAATAAAAGAACTTTGGTTTTCATCAAACTTAATTAAATTCAGCATCATTAAACACTGGGAGCTTCCTCAGGCTCCCTGCTGCACGGTGCAGCTTGGGACTGGCTCCATGGCACCATGTGGGCATGGAACAGGCAGAGGCAGCGGGAGGA
This sequence comes from Anser brachyrhynchus, assembly GCF_964034855.1. NCBI lineage: Eukaryota > Metazoa > Chordata > Aves > Anseriformes > Anatidae > Anser > Anser brachyrhynchus. The sequence continues at coordinate 17,201,057 of NC_137733.1, forward strand.
TCCGGCCGGGGCTGTGTGAAATGCGGGGTTTTGAAGATGATGTGGTGCTTTCTCTTTCCTCCTCCGTCAGAACTGGCAGGAATAAAGTGCTCTGTCATTTCTGGAGAACCACGAGCGCTGCTCAGCTGCCTCCCGGTGGATACTCCGGCATCCTTCTGTCCTGTCTGTCCTCCTGTCCTGCCAGCCCATCCGTGCTTTGGCCCCCTTGACGGGGGCTTGGGGCAGTTTTAGAGGATGTGTCTGCAGGGCCGTTCCTCAGCCGCGCTGTGCCTCAGGCCTGGACCGTCCCCGCTCCCCGCAGCAGCAGGAGCACGGTGTGTGCCAGCGGTTCATTCTCTCTGCTGACCTCAGAGAACTTTTCCTGGTTTTTTTTTTGTTTGTTTGTTTGCTTGTTTTTTGTGGAACCTGTCTAGGTTTTAAATATTATTGCAGGTGCTGTGAGTGGACGGCAGAGGCAGGGCTGGGACCTGCACACCCCAGAGCCGTTCCCAGAGTGCCGTCACCTCGAGCGAGTCCCCCCCTGCTCCTGCGTCCCAGCCCCTGGGCAGCCGCGGCACCGGCACGGTGCTGGGAACAAACGAGCTTCGCTCCTGCTCCCCTCTGGCAAGGCTCACAGCTTCCTGCTCTGCCTTCTCTTCTGTGTAACTCCTACTAATTTTCCTAACTTTCTTTGAACATAAAGATTAATCTGTGATATTTAAGCCTCGCTTAGCCACACAAGCCATTTATCCTTATTTCTGCCTGTTCTTAATAGTGGTACACCGGTGGGTACATCTTCATCCCGTTTAGCTCCAGCATCTCCCTGGAGCTCATGCTGGTGGTTATCCAGCACCACCCCAAGTCCTTTCCATGCTGCTGCCTGTCAGGACGTCATCTCCAACACTGGAACTACAACTTGTTCTCCTAGATGGAAAGCCTTGGACTAGGCTGTATAAAAACAGCCCTTGCTAAATGAGCCCACCGTACAGAGCTGCCAGATTGCCCCATGCACCTGGCCCACCTCCATCATTCATTGGTACGCCAGTCAGGCATTCCTTCGCCATTTGCACCTTTTATCCACAATTAATTCATGTTATCATTAATAAAGACATTGTTATAGCTCAACACTGTTCTAGTAACAGATCCCATGTACAAATATCCCACTGGAAAACAATTTATAATCTCTGCAATCTGCTTGCCAGTCCCTTTAGTAAAGTGCTGTTGATTCTGCATAATGCTATTCTTTTACTTTTTCAGGAGAGCTAAATCAAATAGCTTGTGGAGCTCTAAATGTATTATGATAATGGCTTCCTTTATCAACTAAATTGGTAACCGTAACAAGAAAAATGTATGATGTTTGATGGATCTATTTTCCATGAGGCTGTTAGCCATTTATCACATCCCCTGGCTCCTCCCTGCTCCTGCCTCCGTGCACTAACCCAGAGCTGACACTGAGTAATCCGCTTCCTACCATTGCCATCCCTTGTGATGACCAGCGCAGTCTAATTAAACATTTACCAGCTTTTCCCGTCTTCCAGAAATTCACCAAAATGCCAAGATTTATTAAAATCCATTTTAGATCTATTGTTTAAGACCTTAGGCTGTTCTACTAATGCTCTTGGGACAAAGTTCTTTGGTCCTACCGATTTCATGTTTACACTCACTAGTCTGTTTAGCATCCTCCCTAATCCCCGATGGGATACGGGAGCCTATTTGTCTCCAGGTACAGGACAGAAGTATGCGATGAATAAATAATTGTGTCACTTCTGCTTCGTGACTGAGTGTTGTACCGGCCTCATCTAGTACTGAATTTACACCAGTGGTGAGGCTCCTTTCTTCTAACACATCTAAAGAGTCCTCCTTGTTTTGCTTAAAGCTTTTGGTTGCAGATTTATTTTAACTGATCCCAGTGGCTTCTACCAATATCAGAAGTCCTGATTTTTGATTGTTTAATTGCAATGTTGAGTTCCTCTCCTCGGCAGGTCTGGCAGAAGCTTGGGGTGTCAGGGAGGCATCCTGCCATAGCTCCCAAGCCACAGGCGTGGCTCTGGGTTGACATTTTTCCCGCAGTCAGTTGTGCCCGTGTTTGCTTTTGGCTCTGCTGAGCTGAGCTGGTTCGCCGCGAAGGCGTTAAATTGGGCTGCAAGCAGCTGCGCCTGGACGGCCACCAGCTCTTTGCCTGCTTCCAGCTCCTCTCAGTCCCTCTGAATGAGGCCAAGCAGAGAATTTCCCCAAGGTGACAGCAATATTGTTTCTGTTAGAAAGTTATTATCTTTAATTTTTAAAAGCGCCAAGCAAATGTCCCTGAGATTGCAATCATCCATGATAGAGCGCTTTTTCTCGCTACTCATTATAGGTGGGTATTTAAGGAGCTGCTCATCCTGTTCCTCTGTCTGGTTGGTGTCTGTAATAGATTCTCATCAACAACCCGTCCTGCAATCTAACACTTCTCCGTGGCGCTCGCGGTCCGGCTCCGCTGCGCTGCCAGCAGCGCTGGTGCTGGCGTCTCCGGTGCAGCTCCAAGCGCTTTTTGCTCAGCCATGCCGGCATCCTGGGCACGTGGCGGCTCCGTGTCACCGCAGGGGCAGCCCCAGTGAGCGTGTGTCCTCTCTGCTCCGCCCTGTGCAGGCAATGCACGGGGAGCCGGGAAAGCCAGAGGTGCAAGGAGGGACCGCGCGGGTCGGGGAGCATCGGCATGGGCTGGAGGAGATGGACGGGGAGACGGGACAGTGTAAGGGCATGGGAGGGCTGGGGAGGATGAGTGGAGTGACAGTGTCCTCTTCCGCACAGTATGAGGATGAGGAAGCATCAAATTAAACTGTGTTATAGAAATTAAATAACAGAGGCACCTAAGATTACAGCGATGGGTGAAGGTGAGGAGGGCACAGTCACCCATCTGAGATGACCTGAGGAAATCGCCATGCCACAGGCTTAGCCACCCTTCCCTCCTGCCCCAGAAAGCCTCTCCACACAGAACAGCACTGAGCACGGGCAGGACACGCACCCGGCGCTGGGGTCAGTTGTGGCGCTGGGGTCAAAACAGGACAGGACAAATGCATCGAGCATGGGGTCAGCAATCTGCGTGTGATGCCCCAGGTGTCACCTCTGACTTGGGGAATCCCTAAACTTTGGCTTGGTGGAGAATGTGTTGAATAGGCATTAATTACTGTCATCTAATGGAGATGGAAGTCAGGCTGCACCTCTGGCCTGCTCCAGCCCCATGTGCCTGTGGCATGTGGCCAAATGCCAAGAGCCATAAAAAATCCTCCTGGACGGAGCTGGGCCCACGCTGCCTGCCAGCCAGCGCTGCGCTTTCAGGCAGCTGTGCAGCCACATCTCACTGATGGTTTGAAGGTACCCAGAGCTGTGCCTCGGCTCGCTCCCACCAGCTCTGCTTTGAGGAATTGGCGCATGGGACAGCGGGTGCAGAATTTACCCTTGTGGGATGCTGCAGCGTTTGTCAGGACAAAAATCCCATCGTCCGGGGCGGTGTAGGGAGCTAGCTCCCACATTGCCTGTGAGCAGCACGTGATGAGTAAAATGTATGCTGCAAACAGCTCAGAAACAGGCATTTTACTGCTGCATAGGCGTGGTGCAGAGTCTGTCATCTCAAGAGCTGTTACTGTTTAATAGAGGTGGAAGTCTGAATCTGAATGAGGCTCAAGTGTTGTTTTTTTCCATGCAAGGTCACTATCTCCATTATGGCTGTAAATAATTAGGGGTGGCTAATGAAGGCTGAAAGCCGGAGCGCTGGGGCTGGTGGCTGGGGAGCGCGGCCGTGGCGGGGAGAGGCCGCCCCGCTGGCCGGATCCTGCCCGCTGCCTGGGATGGCATCGCTGGCACCGTGTGCACGGGGACCGGGGAGAGCAGCGGCGATGCTTGGCTCCATCGCCTGGAGTTACACGGCTCTGGCAAATCACTTCTCTTTGCAGGAGCTTTTTGCCTGTCATAGTGCGCAGGTAGGCACGGTCTGGGTGGATTCATTGGTGCTGGTCTCACACAGCTCCCAGGAGGCGCACAGCACCCTCACCGCTGGTCCCGGGGCTGCAGACCCCTCGCCGGTCACTGGCACAGCCCGGCCACGCCGCGCTCCGTGGCACCGCCGGCACCTCTCAGCAGTGCAGGGTGAGGGGCCAGGCGCAGAGACCTGCGAGCCCCCGCGATTGCCCGTGCTCTTTGGGATGGGATGAGGGGAACCAGCCATGGTGTTAAACTTGCTCAGTGCTTCTTGCGTCTCGGTGGTTAGTTTTCACATGGATCTCACCATGGATTTTTAATGAACACGAGGTGCACTTCATAAATAGACATCAACCTCCTTTTCCAGGAAGATCAAAATTGCTCTTATCGTTCTATAGCTGGATTAACCCATACATGCGGGGTGGCATGCGGCAGGCCGGGCTGCATCCCTGGCTCACCTTGCCGACGAGGTCTGTGCCTGATGGAGGCGCACTGGCAGGGTGCAGGTGTGGCGTATCCGCTGCTAGGAATGCACGCCCGCACCTGAGGGTGCCTCAGAGATGCCCAAGGGGAGGCGCCCACCCCACTCACGGAGCCACTGGGACACACCACAGGCAGCCAGCGGGGACGTGCCACAGCGTGCGAGCAGCGGGTGCGCGCTCGGTGGGGGGTTCCCCGCACCCATGGGTGCTGGGAGGAACCGGGGCGCTCTGCCCACCTTCTCCCCTGCTCCGACCTTGGTAAGGGCTGGAACTGTGCTACGGCATCTAAAAGTCACTTTCATTGTTTACATGACCCTTGGAAGAGGATTGCAGTTGGTGCTTGGCTGCACTTTGGCGTGAGGCTTGGTGTTGAGATGGAGGCTCCCGCATCCCCTTCTAGGGGCTCGCTGGGGGCTCCACTCTGGCTTGCACTTGAGCTTAGCACCACGAGGTTTTGTTGCTTTTTTTCTGAAGGATAAGCACCCTGGGGAGCACAGCCGTGTTGCCATTCATTTCATGCAGTCCTCCAGCACGGGCTGTAATGAGCCACGGCTCGCTCTGGGGGAACGCAGCAGCGGGCGTCTCGAGATATTTCTTTGATTAAGAAGACACCTGCTGTGGTAAAGAATGACAGTGCCTGGGTGACAACTGGTGTCTTCTCTTGGCTCATGTGCATCGGCGGGGCTCTGTGCGGCTCTGCAGAGAGGAGAGGTTTCAGAACGGTGCTGAGGAGCGAGCACGAGCACGCTGCCTCACCGCGCCGGGGATCTGTTACACAACCGCGAGTGCAAACACTGCTCGTGTCACGGGCTGCCAGGCTCGGCCCTGGTGACTCAGGGGCGCTTCATACATTTTCTTATCTGGCATTTGTGTTACCTTTTAACCATCTGCTTTCAGCAGATATTTAACAGTATTTTTCAAAATAGGAAGTTCAGGCCAGGTATGCTCCGTGCTTTGAGCTGTCCGATGTGCTTTGGTCTGGTTATATTGGAGACAATCTGCAGAACATCAGCTTCTCTTGGACATCTTCTGAATCAGAGGCACATCGTGTGACCAGCGGTGCACCAGCGCTTGGGCACAGGATTTCCTAGCCAAAATTATTGAGCACTGGCTGCCCTTGCCAGCTCTGGGCCCTCGTCTGTCCGAGGTAGGAGGGGATGCAAGGCAGCAGCTGCCTGAGGAGCGCTCCCGTGAGTGAATGCCTGCTCGTTCATCACCACAGCAGCACGGTGACAAAGTGCTCTGATGGTAACTCGGTATTCTGCATTTGCCTACGTGCCACTGGCCGCCAGGCTCGCAGAGGCTGGTGCACGCTGCAGTCAAGGTGCACGCGTGGCTGTGGCTGCCAGGAATACTAATTCTGGAACTGCCGCGGTCCCTCCTCCACCCCTGCTGCTCTGGCCATGCTTTGGGGCTGCCCCCCTGTGCCGGGGCCGCGCCGTGCCATGGTCAGCTCGCCAAACGGAGCCCGGGTGGAGCAGTCCCATCGCAACAGGTCTTTGCTGCCGTTTGAAATGTGTGGTGTGACAGCTGAGATGTGTTTGTCTTCCTAACACTTGCAAAATTCGCTTGCACACTGGATGACTGCATTTGTCAGGCTTCAAAATATCCTTTTTTTTCATAGTCATCATGGAGAGAGGAAGGAGAAATTATTATGGCTGCTGAACAGGTAATATCGCATGATGATGTTCTCAGATATTGCCTGTTTCTTATCTCCTGACACCACAATCTACAGACAAACCTGGCGCTGTCGGGCTGCAAAGGATGCTCAGCTGTCACCACAGCGGGTTACTGGGAGCCACGTTGCTTTATCACACAGAGAGCAGGGCCACACTGCGATGGCAAGGCAGGCAGGGAAAGGCAGAGAGCAGGCAAGGAAAGCAGCCATGGGGCGCAGGAGCCCCACACCAGTGGTCCTGCTGCCTCTGGGCGTTGCTTTGTGCCACAAGGTTTGTGTTCCAAGGGCAGGGTTGGGCTGGGAGCAGGAGCCACGGCCCCGGGGCAGATCCCTGAGCTCCGGGAAGGTGAATGAGCAGCACAAGGCATGACTCAGGCTGTGGAAAGCACTAACAAAAGGCAGCATTTGAGGGTGACATTTGGGCTCGTGCCTTGCAAATGCTCACTCTTCCAGTTTATTTGGGGATTTGGTAATTGTCCCATAATTGTACCTTTACTCTCAATTCGTGCCTGGAACCATAAAGGGAGGGGAAAGCAACTCCCAAAGGGGTTACCAACAAGTGACTACCCTCTTAAAGTGTTCCTGATTTTAACTTCTTAAAATCAGCATTGCCTTATGCTGCTGGGACCTTGGTCGTGTCCTCCACACCCACTCCACAGCCCCCGGGCTGCCCCCTCCTTCCCTCCCCACAGGGCTGCTCCTTGGTCAGGAGGGAGCCCGGAGCAGACCCCCCCGTGCCAGGCTGGCCGGCGTTCGCCCAGGTTTTGGCAGCTGTCAGTGCTCCCGGGCAGCAGCAGCAGCAGCACATCGCACCACGCCGTCACACGAGCGATCGCAAGGGGCTGCGCGAGCCGCCTGCTGCCCTGCCGCTGGGCCTCCTGCTCCAGCCGGGCAAGGTGGCTGCCCCTTCCGCACACAGATGCCGTTTCCCTGTCGTCTTTGCGTGCTGTCCTCAGCCTGCGACAGCTCCAGCGTTGCCTTCGCAGCCAGTCGAGGCAGTGACTGCCACCAGGCTGTGCAGCAGCCTTGCCAAGCCCTCCATTTGCCGGCAGCAGCACGCCGCTCGCTCGGCCTTATCGCAGCACGGCAGCCGTGCAGAGCTGGGGAGACGTGGACGGGGGCAGCACCCCGGGGTCTCCCCGGGAGCAGGACTCGCCTCTCGCCCCCACCAGCCTGAGGTGCTGCCGGGAGTCAGTGGGCTGCGGACAGGCTGGCCGCCTCGTGCAGCCTCCTTCGATCCACTCCTGGGGAGTTTCTTCTCATTCCTCAGCATGCTCCAGCCAAAGAAGAAAGTGTTTTATCTGCATTAGTCTTTGGCCTTCCCTCCAACAGGAAAAGCTGAAGAGTAATCCTGCCTTTAATAGGATAGGAAAATGGCAATCCGAGGTGTGAGATCGCTTCGCCTGGGGGAGAGACAGGACGCGTATCTTCTGCCTCTGTCACCAAACAACTGAAGCACGCTCCAGTGAGGGCGTGGGGATGGCAATGAGACCCTGAGGGAGGTGGTGTGCATGCTCATCACATTCATTTTCAATAATAACCACTCTGCACATCGCCCAGCCTGCCCCGATCCCCGTTGCTGCTGTGCTAAGCGCGTGCCCCGCAGCTCGGCCAGGAGGATGCGGTGGGAAGGTCCCCGCAGGGGCTGCCGCGAGAGGGGCTCTCCTGGCTGAGCCCCAGCACCCGTGTAGACGCATGCCGTGTGGCTTCTGTGTTTGTCCCAGCTCTCTGACGGCTGAAGTGACAGACGTGTCAGCGCCTCCGCCGGGAGCCGCGTTCTCGCAGCCGCAGCCTGTCGGCACCGAGCGGGAGCTCTGCTCCCCGGGGAGCGAACGGCGCGTTGGGGTGTGCAGCGGGTGGCACTCTGCCTGCTGAAACGTGCGGTGCCCGCATCTGTCACCTGCTCTTGGTACGTCCGAGCTGGTGTCCGTCACCCTGCGGTTTGGTGCCAGCTCGGTGCTGGTAAAGCTGCAGCAGCTCGGCGCTCACATTGTGTACTGCGTGCTGCACCGCGAGGGTCTCGGGAGCGGTCCCGTTTCTTAAGCAAGGGGGTTTCAGGATACACGAGAGCAGACACTCAGAAATCATTTGCATTGTCAGTTTGGACAGATCTCATCCCCAGAACGAGCAACAAAGCAGGAAAAGCAGAATGTCCCATTGGCATCTGGGAGCTTTGTGCCGGGTTCTGGGTTTCATCTTAGCTAGCTCCTCTCGGGCTGTAGCAGCACCTGGCTGTGTGTCGTTTCAGCTCCTCTCATGCAGAACTTATTTCCAGGCCGGTGGTGAGAGCCCTGACACCCCAGCACAGACACTGGGGCTGGCCCCAAGCTGCACAGACTGCCCCAGCCCTGCAGCCCTGCCCTCGGGTGCAGCCTGGTGGCCTCCTCCAGCCCCAACCACCGCAGGTGCATCAGCAGGAGCGAGGGCAGGTGTGTGCCACGAGCACAAAGCAACACCCGGGCTGCTGAGCTGCAGCTGTGACAGACCCATTAAAAGTGCTGCCACAGGGCACTGCTCTCCCTGGAGGACGTGCGCCGTGAGCTGAGCGAGGCTGGGGGCAAAGCCGTGCTCCCTGTGCGAGCCTGAGCCGAGGGCAGGGGAAGGGACCTGCGGGAGCAGCACAGGTGGGGGCGGCTGCATCGGTGGGGGGCACAGCCCTGCTGCGCTCGGAGCCGATTCAAAACATCTCCTAGCTTCAACAGCAGTAGGGTGGGCTCTGGTGCGTGAATTAAGGCAAAGTGGGAAGGAAATGGAAAGCACTGGCACCAGCTGTGGAGCTGTCTGCTTGCCTGTGCTTCTCAGGGTCTTTTACATTTTCTTCCCTTCTTCCCCCCCTCCTCAAATCTATATCGGGTTGCTGCCTCTGAAAAGGGAAGAGCCGTGTGGGAGCTGGAATTGTTTCAAAGCCCTGCAGTTTCTCTAGCAAAATGCGCTGTGCTTTGAGGCGGCTTTGAGGCGCTGGGGGAAGCCGAGGCCCATTTGCAGTCAAGGTGAGTGCAGGAGCTGGGGGGCTCTGACTGCAGCGCTGGCCTGCAGGTGGGTGGGCAGAGCAGGAGGCTGAGGCAGCAAAATCCCATGTGCAGGCAGGAGAGGGAGGTGATCACCCAGGGTGGCTCAGGAAAGGTGCTCGTGGTGCCCTGGTGCCCCTCGAGTAACGGGCAGAGCACCCCCTGCTCCTGCAGCCCTCCCTGTCCCTGCTCCCCGGGCACCAAGCACGCCGCTGCTCGCACAGCTCAGAGGAGCATTGCCAGTGGCAAAATATTCCAGAATGTGGTGGGCTGGGACAAGTGCTATTCAATGGAAAGTGCTCTGAATTTTGGGGAACTTGGCTGTGCGCAGGAAGGTGCCTCTTTGTGGTTGTTTTTCCTTTCCCTGGCCCCGGGCGAAGGGACCAGCCGAGCCTCTGCTGCCCTTCACGAGCATTCCTGCTCCTGTGCCAGCAGCCGAGCAGTGCGATGCCCCCTGAGCTCCCTGAAACAAATAGGTTTTGATGGATGCAGTCCCTTTTAGTGCATCGGCTGAAAACTTCAAATATTTATATTGTTAGGGAGATGTGACAAGAAGTATATAAAAAAAAAAAAGCAGGTGTTTGAGTGGCAATCCTATATTTGAAGTTCAAGTACTTAGCTTCAAATCAGCACTATAAGAGAAAGAAAAAAGAAATTTAATATCATTTTTGCAAGGAAAACAACCTGCCAAGCATCCTCCCAGGCTAAATGTGCTTTAAAGATTGACTGTGTGGCTGTAAAAACTATTGATGAACTGTAAACATGAAAAGATCGCCCTGCTCGTGGCCTGTCAAAAGCATTAGGTTGGAAATGCTCTGTGCTCCGCTCCAGCATGACTCACCGAGTCCTGAGCAAATGTGTTTATTTGTAAAGATCCTTATTTCAGAAATAGTGACCTTTTTAATGCCTCGTGCAGTGAGCTCAAAAATTCTAAATTGCCTTTTGGCATCTTCCTAGTCTCGCTGAAGCTCTGACAGCGCTTTCCATGGCGATTTACATATTTTTAGCCTTGATAGTCTGTACTGTGTGACTCCTCTGAAAACTGATTTACTTTTCACAGCCCTCAAAATGCAGTTGGGCATCAGTGGCATGGGGCTGGGACCAGAGCGTGCAGGAAGGCAGGTGGGGAGCCGCGGTCCTGCCCACACTGGGAAGCACCAAAGCCTGGGGCCGTGATCCCTGGTGAGCTGACTGCTTGCTCTCACCCTGAAAATTGCCTGTCTCTGGGCCCACCTTCCCCTCTTAAATCTTGTTGCGGTTTTGCTGCTGGGCAGAGACCTCTCTTGGAAGGGGTGTGCTGTGCTGTGGGAACTGGGCTCTTCATGGTGCTCTGTCCCAGCCTTCTGCCTCTCAGAAACCTCGCCGTTTAACATCCGCCTCGAGCACACAGTGCTGTTAGCCGTGCATCCGAGCAGTCACTTCACCTTGAAATAGGGAAGAACCCTTTGGTGCTGTCACTCCGTGCTGTGGCGGGTGAAAACACCAGCTCAGCTCTCCCACCTTCACCAGGCTGCCCCAGCTCTGGCTCCCTGCTCGCCTGCGTGTCCCCAGCACCCCCGGCGTCCCCCTTTGGTGGCACCAAGGCAAGTGGTTACCAGCGGCCTCGCTCACCCCACCCCTCGGCCCCTGTTTGTGGTCCTTGTTTTGGGTGTCCTGTCATTGCTCACCATGTGTGATGATGGGAACAACATCCCGTCCAGCGGAGGTCTGACTGCAGCGACCTCCAGGTACTGGGCTGGGGACCCCCAGGGGCTGGGGCGGGACCCCCAGGGGCTGGGGCGGGACCCCCAGGGGCTGGGGCAGGACCCCTGGCAGAGCTGATCCCCCCCCGAGCGCTGTGCAAGCCTCACTGCTAATTGCTCGCTCGGCTCTTTTGGCGTCTCTGAGCGCTGGGATGTGACTGCTGCATATGAAATGTCGCACTTGTTATAACAGTTATTTAACGTTTCTCCGTCCTGTGACTAACGCTTCTGCCGTTTTTGTCTAGGAACAGGAGATAGCATTGCTCCTTTTTGTTGTTGTTGTTCATCCTAATGCATCAGGGAAAGATGTTTTGATGGTTTTTCTACTGTTTGTTTGTGTCCTTTATCAGCGCTCTACAATTTTGAGTTGCTGATTTAAATTCAGAGTTATGAATATCTCCTTTCTTCTTTTTGTTGGGCATGTTTTTATTTTTACGGCTGTTTACATATTAACCAGGCAGCTTTTAAACTGGTGCAAACCCACATCTCCGTTATGAATTTGGGGGTAAAACGCTCTTAAATCATTCTCTATTCACAGCTGTGCTTTTATGTTTAAATCTATTCTCCGAACTGATTTGGCTTATAATTGTTTTCTGCTCTGTGAATTGGCCTTTAAAGCGCTGAGAATATATGTTAGTGCCTTGAACTTCACTCTGTTTGCCCATAAGAAGTGTAATCAAGCCACGATTCCTTGGACCTGAGCAGCAACTAGTTTTTAATTTTTTGATCCATTCCCCTTCAGCTGTCAACACAGTCTAAAATAGCGCTCCCTGTGTGAGATGCCATGCTTCAGAGCTATGAAATTGTCATTTATAGGTTTTTAGAAATTCAGAGGACATTTTAATACCGGCGAAGTGAAACCTCCAGCTTCCCATCATAATGCAGCTTTCTCTCCTACTTATTATAAATAGGTACTTAAGCAGCCTCTGGTATAATCTGTCCTCTGGTACAGCTCAGGGGGCTGAAGCAGACACCAGAGCTCCACAGCTTGTTCCTTCTCTTTATATTAATTCTGGTTAAACAAGTGGCCATTAATTCAGACAGGATCCTTTTTAGTTCTTTTTTTGATCCTTGTTTTTCCCACCTTGTCCTTTCTGAGTGGGTTTTTTCATTGATTTTTAGCATTCTGGTTGCACAGATCTCTCCATAGGGCTCAGAAATGCTACATGGGCCAATTGTACTCCAATAAACGAGCCAGTCCTGTCCCTTCCGTTTGTTATCCCAGCTTGCAGCCGTGATGTGCAGGCAATTAAAGGTCTGCCCTTTGCTTTCCTGACAAATTTTGCTCTCGCCACCTCGGTTTCACGCTGGAGGAGGATTTGTTTGTGCCCTGCTTCCTCCCTCCTGTTTTGCTGCTGGCTTCATGCCCTCTGCGGGGCTGGTCCTGGCTGGAGGGCGGGCGTGCAGATGCGAGCTGCTGTGTTCCACGCAGGCCCCAGGAGGATCACCCTGAGACGTGGCACAGAGATGGAAGGTGCCCCCTGAAGGGCTGCTTTCTGAGGAGCTGGGCAGCAGTCCGACCGGGGGCAGGCTCTGGGCATAGTCCTGAGTCCTGCGTGCAGCTCTGTAACGGCCGTGATGGGGAGAAATGGCTGTGAGCGTGGTGGAGCTGGGTTAGAGACGTGCAGCAATGAAGACCAAAAAGCTTCGCAGGGGAAGACCAAGGGAGAGAAAACAGCATGATTTGGTGCGTGGGATTTGTGTCCGAATAAGAGTAAGAAAGGGCGTGAGTTTCCATAAGTTAAATGAGAGTCCATTAAGGCAGCATAAATGATTGTGAGGAGCGGGACGGGGCGTGGGGAAGCAGAGCCCGGCATTAAGAGGAGCTGCAGGGCTGCCCGGGAGCAGCGGGTGGGTGCTGAGCCCAACCTTCCCGCTGGGCGGAGGGGCAGAAGCTCGATGGAGCATTGCAGTAACGGTGCCTGGTCCCATCTGCGGGGCTGACGGGGCTGCACGGCTTTCGGAGGTGGAAGCTGGGCCTCAAACCCTTGGCAGAGGCCAGAGGAGCGTGGGGCAGGCGGCAGAGCCGTGCTGGGCACCTCGGCTGCCAACAGCTGCCCCCAGGGGCCCTCAGCAGCCCCCCAGCCTGGGGTTGGATGTGGCCGGACAAGGGGATGGCATGGTTAAAGGATGAGGATGGGGCCTGGGGGTACGTGGCTGGCTCTGGTGGGGGGTCAGATGGGGCAGTTCCCTGCAGCGGCTGGGAAGGGGAAGGTGGGGGTAAGGGGGCTGAGATGAGCCCTCCTCCCCCGGGTCAGTGCAGAGATTCCCCCGCTGCCGGGTGGAAATACCTTCCCCAGTCCTGTTTGTAAAAAGCCTCATCATCCAGGAGTCTCCCGGGGCTGAGCTGGCCACCCCGGCTGCCAACAGCCAAAGACCAGGCTGAAAGCTCATCGGTTAACCCGCCTGAACCTGGTGTTTGTGAAACAAATGAGGGCTGGATCCTGTCCTGATGGTCCGTGCCTGTGCCTCGGGCAGGCCTAGCTCTGACTCCTGCCTGTCTCTTGCCATCAGTATCTCTGAGCTGGCGAACGAAAGATTATTTTTAAAAAAAATCCTAGAGTTGTATTAATTTAAAAGGATAAACCCAATCAGCAAAGCTCATTACTTTCTAGCACATGGCTTATTTACACTGATGCTGGTTGCACCAGCCCTCACTTTGCTATCGTAGGAATGTCAATTACATTTCAAAATAAAAATCAATGTTTATTTGCTGTTAAAGATGAAACAAGAAATGGCTTCCTCAGGAGTGCTGGGAGCTCCCCCAGCCTGCTCTCGGTGCTGGTGCCCTGTGCCCCAGGGGCTGCCCCAGCTGCCACGGGGGTTTCATGCCCCTGGTCCCCATCTCGCCCCTGCCCTGCTGCGCTGACCTCTGGGGGGGGAGCCCCCAGCCCCCAGCAGCTGCTTTCATTGCTGGGCATCTGCGGTCCTTGGTGAGCTCGGCTGATGGGAAGGAAACCCAGGGGAGCGTGGGGGTGACCTGAAAGGCAGCTCCGGTGCGTTACCTGATTACTTTTATAATGAGAAAACTAAAGCTGAACCCTCAAAGAGTGCTAGAAATTACCCATCCTTTTCAAACTTTTTTCCTCTATTATTCAGAATTGTTTTGCTTTTCTGAAGTGCCTTGTGTAGGTTGTAGCAACCCCACAGCTTCCAGAATGGGAGATGATGAGTCACTGTCAAAATGTAGATTTTTTTTTTCCCTTTTAGCAATGCTGAGGGAGTAAAGTCTGTGACATGCTGAGCGCTGGAGCATCCCTGGCTAAAACTGGCAGAAGTTCCCAGTCCACCCGTTGGTGCGAGAGCCTGGCCGTGCCCACAGCTGCCCCCGCGGGGATGCCTGGGCCCCCCCAGCTCCACCGCAGAGCTCTGGGCTCACCCCTCGGCGGGGTCTGTGCCGGGAGAGCTGCGTCTCCAGCTGGCGGGGGTCTGGCAGGGGGTTCATGCAGTTTGTCCTCGGGGTGTTCCCTGAAGGGAGGGGGCTGCAGAGTCCTGCTACGGGTGGCCCAGAGGGGGCTGCAGCATGTGGCAGAGCAGTTCTCTGTGTACCCCCAGCCCCTGAGTGCCCATGTTTGCCTCGCTGAGCTTCCCATGGCAGCGGGCACCAGGCCGGAGCATCCTACGGTCAGCCTTGGCTGGGGGGCATGAGCCTGGGCACCGCTCCCTGCCCCTTGAGCCGTGGGTCGCCGCCGCCCGGGGATGGGTCCTGCTGCACTTCTGCTGCACATGTTCCAGCTCCTGTCTGAAGCGGCGTCAGCGCCCGGCCGGCGCTGTAACCGCAAAGCCCGCCTCTGCCGCCTCCTTGCTGTTGCACTTGTTTAATTTGACTTGGGGTTTTTCCACTGTTTTTTTTTTTTAACCAGGAAAAAAAAATCCTTCAGAAAATGCATATCTGTGTAGGTGACTCTGCTGAGACACCAACCACCACCACAGAGAGGGGGAGAGGGTGTGAAAGAGACGGAGCCAGGTTCTGCGCCACCACCCCGCTGGGGATCTGGCGCGGGGCCACCGCGGGGAGGTGCTGGGGGGGAAGCTGGTCCTGGGGGGAGCTGGTGTCCTGCTGCTGGGGCAGCAATCGGGGAACCCATCCCAACCCGCAAGGAGCAGAGGGAGTTTTCCAGCCATCGCACGTGCTTCGTCTTAATTTAACTTCTTGCCAGTGAAGTTTGTGCAAGCAGATGCGTTGTGAAGAGGTGACAGCCCGTGATCCGAGGGACCACGAAGCTGATCTCGTGGTGGGGGCAGGTTGCTCACCTGAGTCCCCAAGGCTGCCATGGCTCTGGGAGCAGAACAAGCTCCAGCTGAGCAAACGCCTTCCCAAGGCAGCTGCATTCAGCAGCATCCTCGGATCAAGCAGCTCTTCCAGCTGGGTTGCCCTCGCCCCTGGTTTGAGGAGCCTGTAACAGCCCCACGGCCTTCCCTTCCCTTCCCCGAGCTGCTTGTGTTGCGTTTGAAACCCGTCTGTGCTGAAGAGGTAGCGGTGAGGAGGTGAGCGCTGTGCTGGGCTTTGTTTCAGAGGAGCTGGGGGCGGCAGGCTGCCTGCGGGCGCCGTTGCTCACATCCAGCTCTTGGGGAGAGGGGAGCAGCCCAGGGGTGCCCCCGGGCTTGGGGTGACTGGCAGTGGAGCGAGGGCTGGGCAGACTCTGCCGTGCTGGGGCATTACCCTGTGTGAGGGCGCAGCGGCCCTAACCTTGGTCTGTCCCCACCGCTTAAATCGGGAGCGCTGGGCGGTTTGCAGGGAAAGTCGAAAGTCGGGCAGATGGTGTGGGCTCAGCCCGGTCTGGCGGCAGCATGGTGCTTATGGGGGCTGAGAGCCCCTCGCCAGGACAGGAGCGGAGCCCTGCAGTAGCTGCTCGGTGCCACCGACCCGTGCCGTGGCAGCTTTGTCCCTGCGGTGGTGGCCGGGTCCCACGCAGCCCTGAGCGCCCGAGGTTTGCAGCTCCACAGCAGGGACCTTGTGCAAACAGCCTCGGGATCCCTTGCGGAGCGGGAAGCTGGGGAAGGATAAAGATGAATTTCTTTCCAACTCTCCAGGCATCTGGGAGGTGGGTGGAAGGTAAAAAAAGATGAGCCTTGAAGTTTTAATTCCTTAGAGATATTTAGGTACCTTGCTCTTGTTACTCGAGGGAGCTGAGTGCCTGAGCTCATAACCCAGCACTTTGTAGCCGAGCTTTGACCTCTGCTTCTCCAGTGGATGTTAAATTTCGGAGAACTTTGGGCACAGTGGCCACACCACTTGCTCCATGCAGATTAGGCCTGATAAGTTGTCGTTTGGACAGCCGTTCCTGTAGACCATGACTCATGAGACAACTTGCCTGAGCTTACCAGGACGTGCCAAGAGCCGAGGTCTGAAATTTGACCTTGCAGGAGGGCTGAACTCACAGATGGGGATGGCAGGCATTCTGCTGTCATTTAGGAAAGGTGTTAGCTCATCTCCCCAGGTCTTAGTTCCCACACTGAGGGAGCAGCAACAGCCAGAATAGTGCCTGAAAAGCGTTTCACTGGATGAGAAGTAATGAGATTTTTAGAACCAAAACTAGAGCCTTTTAGTCTTTTGGCTTTCCAGGTTGCGATCAATATTCTTGGCTGTATTTCCACCGTCAGCATCGTGAAAATCATAGTTCTGTCGCAAACCCCTCCTTCCCCTTCCCTCCCCCCTCCAATAACCCTCCCTAGGGGAAAGTGCTTTGAGGGGAAAAAGACCTGAGATAAAATCAATTAATTGCCTTTGCATTCTCTGATAAATGCAGTGCAGAGAGTACGTACTTCGCAATACAAATGAACTAAAGCAGCAGCAACAAAAGCCTGCTGAAAGGAAACATGACCCCATAAGAGCAGCCTGCTCCGGGTGCCAGGCAGGTGTTGGTGGTGTCCGGGGGCAGCTCGGGGTGCTCCGACCTGATGGGGTGAGAGGGACGGAGGAATCCTGCAGAGGGTGGAAAGGAGCCCGGCAGGGGGGAAGGGGATGGATGCCTTTTCAAAGTGAGTGAATGCAAAATGTGTTATTTGAGTTCATCTCCTCCAAATTAAACGTTACCTAAAAGGCAGGGCTGTAGTGAGGCTGGAGTAAACAGGCAGATACGCTCTGTGCAGCTGGTGATCCAGTTCTCATGTACCGTGTTTTCACGTGAAGTGTCCTGCAAGGTTCCTCAGCTGGAGAGGGCTTCCCTGCCCTGCCTGGGGACACTGGGGGCACCCCTGCAGCTGCCCACCCAAGGGTGCCCCTGGATTAAAGCAGTGCCATTAAATCAAGACCGTGAACCGAAGCTCACTGGTGGTGCAGAACATGAACAAATGCTTCTTGCGGACTTCCACGGGCTTTCCGTGAGGCTGAGCAGAGAGGGGAGGAGCAGACAACTTGGGGCAGGTGGCACTCGGTCAGCAGCAAGGCTGGGGATGCTCGTGCTGCCCCAAGCCCCCACAGGGTGCCCAAAATGATGCATCCTCCCGGGCCCAGAGGAGCAGGAGGGCAGGACCTGCTCAGGCGCCCCCCACCCCGGCTGCTCCCCCGACTCCTGCAGCTGCTGCCCCCCCTGCGCCACTCATCCATCACTTCCATGGCTGGCTGGGCTCCTCCAGCACCACAGAGGGGCAGGGAGCTGCTCTGTGCCCTCTTACACAGCGGAGGCTTCAAAACAGCCTGCACGGGGAGCGCGGAGCAGAGCTGCTGAAGGACACGCTCCTGGGGGCCGGCCTGGCCCAGCGCCGCGGTGAACTCATCCGCAGAGGGCATGATTCATCCGGAGCTCGCCCTGCTCAGTACATCTCGGACACTCAGTGCCAGCGTATTTTACTGCTGTTGGCTGCTGTTAGGCTTCCATGTGCCCAGCCCTGGGGGGTGCTCCTCCTGCCCTCGGTGCGGCCGCGGGGCTGTGCAGCCGGCGTCTGGCTGCTGCGGGGCTGTGCGCGGGTTGGGTGCAGGGGAGCAGCGAGCTCTGCAGCCGTGACTCCCTCCTGCAGGAGGGACTGAAGGAGAGCAAAGCAAGCCGGCAGCAGGGAGGGCAATGTAATACCGCAAAGGATTAACTTGCTGGCTTCACGGCTGGCTCTCCTCCAGCTGCCTCAAACCTTTTTTCCCCAGGCTCCTCACCACTGCCTGTTGGCTGGGCACCGTCCACGCCTGTTTGCACATCTGGGGGGCACGGAGCATGCACTTGCATGGGGAGAGTTGGGCTTGCTCACAGTCCTGTGTGATGGATGTGCCCCGTGGGTTAGTGAGAAGGCAAGGAGGATCTGGTTATTCGGCACGGAAAGATGCAATGGGAGAAGCTGGCCAGTGCCAGAGCAGGCAAGCGGAGGCTCTGGAGCAGGGCTGTGCAAGTCACAGTGAGAGGAGCCAGCTGCCAAACAGCCCAGGCTCTGGGCAGGGAAGCGCAGCGATAAGCTAAGTTGGCTAATCGGGATTCACACTGACAGGGAGAGAAAATTACCCAGATCCACCACAGAGGCGGCTAAGCGGGGAATGGATAACCACAGCAGTGTTCTGCCTTTGCTCCAGCTCCCCCAGCCAGCAGATGAATTAAAGCCCAGGTGGTGTGACTCACGCACGCGGAGCAGGGTCACTTTGCCAGCACGGGCATCAGCTGTGGAAATGCCAGGCCAGCGGGCTGGGCTGAGCCCAGCACCCCCAGAGCAGCCCCTGCCCAGCAGCAGCTCGCCCGTTCCTCCTGCAGCGAGAGGAGCCCAGCCTCAGGGAACGTGGGTGGTGTCGGGGAGGCAGCTGTACCCCGAGCAGCCCCTCGGCAGCGGCGCTGCGCTGGGTGCCGTGCATGGGCCGGGGCTGAGCCTGCAGCAAGCCAGGAGAGCGTCCCGGTGAGTCCCAGGCTCGTCCTGCCCCGGTGCTCTGGCAGGGGCTGGAGGTTTCTGGGGGTGGGTGCCCAGCACTGCCCCCCACTGCAGCCCTGCCGAAGGAAAAGTGGGCAGGGGGCTCCGGAGGTCCGACAAAACCCAAACCCTCTTCCCTTACACCCGCGGGGCTCTCGTTAGCAGGGCTCCAGATCTAAAACCGGGAGAAAGCCCCGAATTTCGAGTTGTCTCCAGGTGGGCTCAGGGCGCGTGGAGCCCCGCGGTGCGAGCAGCCCCCCCCGGAGCCCCCCCCCGGGCCCCCTCCTGCAGCCCCCGGCCGGGAGCGCGCTGGGGCTGCGGCGGGGCTCGCTGCGGTGGAAGCCCGGCGGTGAGTGTGAGTGTGAGTGTGTGGTGTGAGTGTGTGTGGGGTGTGTGGGGGGGTGGGGTGTGCTTGGAGCCCGGGCATTTGTTTGGAGCTGGGGCGTTCTCTGCGCGCCAGGTGAGCGCGCGGTCGCCGTGGTAACGAGCATCGGGAGCGAGCATCGGGAGCGAAGGACCCGAAATAAATGTCGGGGCGCGAAGGGGATGCGGCGGGGCCGGTGCGAGCCCCGAGGGCAGCGCCCGGGGGTGCGGGGGGAGCTGCCCTGACCCTCCGGGGGGGGGGGGGGGCTCCCTTGGCCCGGGGCTGGGGCAGATTTTGGCAAACCTGCTGCAGGGCGGGGGGCTGGCTGGGGAGGAGCATCGCGAGCCCCATGAGCGCTGCCCCTAAACAAGCCTCTAGACGTGCAGGTTGCAGGCAGGAGCTGCTGTTCAGTCCTGCAGCTGAGCTAAGGCTCTGTTCCTCCGCTGGGGAAGTCACTGCTCAAAAAAATATATTTTTTATCTCTGTGGCAGTCAGAGTGTTTCGGTGGGACAGGCAGCGCTGAAGGAGAGGTTGCACATCCCAGCTGGGAGCAGCAGGCGTAGCTCCCCTGCAGGTGCTTTGCATCCCAGGCTGAGCAGCGTGACCCCTGCCATGGCGTCCTGCAGCTGGGGGCTGCATCCGAGACTTGGTCTCCAAACTCCTTTCCCACGTGGCACCAAGGGAACGTTTTCTCTTGTTAATCAGGTAATGAGTGCTGGCCACATGACCCTGCCAAGAAGGTTATTTCAGAGGGAAATGTCCCTGTCTTGCGAGCCAGTGCACTTGGAAGAGATCCTGTACCACCCTGCACGGGGCTTCCCTTGCTAAAGGGAGCTTTGCAACCACTGCAGCTCAGGGGCAGCAAACTGGCGCAGCACAGTGCGGGCGGTGGGCTTGGCTGGTGCCGAGACAGAGCAAGGACCTGCCCCTGGCTGGGTGACAGCTGGGGAGGAAAGGGGGAGATCTGGGGGGTAGCTTGGGGTGCCTGGGGCAGAGCCTGGCTGGCGGGTACGGGGAGAGGGTTGGAGAAGGTGAGTGGAAAGCCAGGAGCAGGGGAGGAGGAGGAGGAGGAAGGCTGTGCCGAGGCTGCTGTCCTCGCCGTGCCCGGTGCCTCCCCACCCGTTCGTGCTGCCCGTTCTCAGCCTCCCCAGCGACCGCAGTTCCCAAAGCAACGGGAGCAGGCGCTTCTCCCTCCGATGCCGTGTCTCTGCTTGGATGACAGCTTGCCACCTCCAGAGCTTCATCTCTAGGCTTTAATTGATGCCTGTCATGATGCTCAGCTCCCCCGAGCTGGTGCTGGAGAGCAGACTGACGGTGTGCTGCTGGGGATGCTGTGCGGGATGGCTCCTCTCGCCCAGCGCCCTGTCCCCCAGCAGCACATCCCACGAGAGAGGGGACACAGGCAGCGTGGCCTGACTGCGTGGCCTGGTGCTGCTGTCACATAGAGCTGCTCCCATCGAGCTGCTGTGGGCTGGAAAAGCCATCACCAAAGGTGGACGAGGTGGACGCGGCCCTTCTGAGAGGGATGGGGCAGGGGAGAGGAGCAGCGCAACTTGCAATGGCTTGTGGCAAGACAAAAGTAGGTGGCACACCAATACAAGCGGGGGACAAGTCCCCAGGACCTGCACCACTGCAGTGCGCGGGTGTGAGATGTTTGCTGGCAGGGCCACTGCTGCCATCTGTCCCACACCAAGCTCTGTGTGAGTGTTGGCAGCTTTGTGGAAGAGCCATAACCCGAATGGGATGGCAAGAGGGATCCCTCCCACCTCAGCCTGCCCTGACACCTCGGGGAAGTCATGCTCTGTGCCTCTGTTTACCCATTTATGATGTCAAGGACAACATTTGTCAATGCTGCAGAGAAAGCACCGTGCATTCCCTTGCACTTGTTTGCTGCTTGCTCTGGAGAAGGCAGCTCTGAGAGTCCTGCAGACAGGAACCACGGCAGCTGCCCGGACCCTGGAGGCGCTGCGGTCCCACCCAGCCCGGTGTGCACCGAGCCCTGAGCTGTCCCCAGCAGCGCTCGGTGCCTTGGCGGGCTGCCACGGGGAGCAGGATCTCAGCATCCACAGGCGGGGAAGGGCTGCATCCATCAAAACAAATCCATAAGCGCAACCGGGCATAGCCAGATTTTTTTTTTGTTTTAATGCCTTTAATTTGCCTCTGACTGCACATCGGAAGCACACGGACCAGGCAGCTGGATGGATGAGCAGAAACAGTAAAGGAGAGCGACCGTTCACTGCCAGTCCCTTCTGCAGGCTGCCCCACCAACACGTGTGACCTGTCAGGATCTGCCCTCTGTGGACACCCCTGTGCTGTCCCCATTCTCTTCCTGCAGCGTGACCGAGTCCCCAGTGCATCACCTGGCTGAGCCGGGCTCGTCCTTGGCTTTCTCCTTTCATGGCACAACTGCACCACTTTGGCACAGGAGAGAGCCGGGCCCTAAAGCACAGCGAAGAGAAAGCCAAAGCAAACAGGCGTTCAAAGGCAAAATGCTTTTGTTTTGCTTCAGAGCCAGGAGGGGGGAAAATCAGGAAAAAAAAAAAAAAAAAAAGAGGCTTTTTTTCCCAAATGCTAAGTGGGAGGCCATCAGATGCCAGAGCATCTGTCTCCTTCCCCAGGGCTTCCAGGCAGCGCTGCCGGTGCCCACCACAGCGGGGCTGCGCTCGGCCCCCGCTCTGGGTTTTGGGTGCGGGAGGAGGGGGGCAGCAGGCGTGGGGCTGTGGGGTGTGGGGGTGTGGGGCCGTGCCGTGGGGCGGGTGGCTCAGCCTTGGCACTCGCCTGTGATGCTGGTGCTTACCCATGGCGTGCGTGTGTGTACCCGCGTGTGCCTGCAGTGCAGGGCTGCGTGAAGCGGGCTGGAGCTAGGTAAGGCCAGGTCTCCCCGGCGGCTCTGCCTTCTCCAGCATCTGCTGCAGTTGCCAGCGTCCCAGGCACAAAGCAGAGCTGAGAAGCAGCAGGGAATGGAAAGCAGGCGAGAAACCTGCTGTAGTAATTTAGATGAAGTTACCCATGCCTCCAAAATTCACATCTCCAGAGTCAATCTGTGCCCCAGGTGTTGTTATTGGGCACACAGGGGCAGGCAGCCGCTGCTGGTGGGTGCTGCTGGTGAGGGGTCGTGCTGCCCTTCGCTGCAGGCTGCTCCTGCGCACCACCTGCCAGCAGCACTGGCTCTGCAGGGGGGATCGCAGCAGGAGGGCAACACCGAGGCTCACGGGTACCCCCGGGGTGGGGGGGCTGTGGCTGGGGTCACTGGGCAGCCCCGTGCAGCGCTGCCCCCAGCACAGTGGGATCTGAAGGCTTCCCGGCTTGTGTCTCCTCAGGAACCTTCCGAGGAGTGTGCAAGAAAATCGACCACTTCCCCGAGGACGCGGATTACGAGCAGGACACGGCCGAGTATCTCCTCCGTGAGTCCACTTCTGTGCGCCGCCCCCGAGCCCCGTCCCCAGCAGCCCCCCAGCGGCCCCCAGCTGGCAGGAGGCCGAGGGGTGGCAGCCCCGGCTCCCCCCACGGCGGCACCCACCCGAGCACACACACAGAGGGGCACGGGCACTGCCCAGCCTGCCCGCAAACACGGGGACAGGCTGAAAGGTCTGCACGGCAGAAGGGCGCCTTTAACACCTACATGTCCAAGGAAGGAGGAATGAGGCAGCGGGTGCAGGCGGCAGCCTCGGAGGCACTGACGTCTCCGGGCTGGCTCAGCTGCTGACACCCCGGGGGAAGGGACCCCGGCACCCCCTGCCCCTCGTGCCAGGGCTGCTGCTGCTCCGGGTGCTGCGCTGAGCTCCCCGTCCTGTGGCGCTCTGCGGGGAGCCATCGGCTCTGCTCACCCAGCTAGGAGGGGAATGTGCCGAACGGAATTGGCTTGCAATTTTAGGAGCTGAGCATTTAAGATCTTCTCCCACCCCCTCCCACAGTTAAAACAAAAAGTCTATTTTAAAGCCCCCGGAATGGCATTTTAATGGGGCTTTTGTATCTCTGTGCTTTTAATAAGGGCCCTAAGAGAGGGATGAGAGCCCAAACCAAGGCACGGTGTATTTTAGGTGCCTTTGCTTTAGCAGCAGGTAGTGATTTGCTGCATTAATTGTTCGTTGCAGTCAGTTTGGAAGCTGAACTTCTGATAGGGCAAGTAGGAAAGACCCTTCCCTGCATAGCTCTGGTAAGTGACCCCCAAGCATGCAGACAGGCCCTGCCTGAGCTAATCCTGCTGATTTAGAGATGGAGCCCGGCCTGGGGCTACAGCACCAGCCCTGATGGGCCTTGGGTCTTGGACTTTTTGTTCATTTAGATAATGTTCCTCCCCTACGTCAGAAAACAATTTTAATAAGTAAGTAAATGCAGCTGCGGTGGTTTGGGGACCCAGGTGACAGGTTCCTGACCCCTGCGGCTGGCAGTGCAGTGCCTGTGGCTTCATTGGCAGCCCCTCGAGATCTGGGAGGTTTTCTGAAACCCTGAGGATCCAGTCCTATCCACAGCCAAAACCCAGAGGTGCCGCGCTTTGTAGTGAGGAGGGAAATTGCTAGTGCTAGCTGCATGACAAGGCTCAAGAGGTAATTCCTTGAAATAGTGTAGGAGGAAAAAAAAAAGAAAGAGAAAAAACATCATTGTTTTAAAGGTTTTGTGCCTGGAGGCGTGAATCACAGGTCTTGCGTGGTTGATGCAGGACTCCAGAGCAGCTCAGGAGAAAGGAGCAGAGGACACCCAAGGGGAGCGGTGCTGGGCTGCTCCCAGAATCGCATTTGTGAGGCCTGCGAGGGCTGGCTCGTCGGGCTGGGACCCGGCCTGTGGCTGCCAGCCCCCCGCGGGGCGAGCCGGGCTGTGTGCCGCAGAGCCCGGGGGTCCCTCCCCAGCAGGGTCCCCAAATCCAAGCCGGCCCGGGGCTGCCATCGGGCTGGGGGTGCCGGCCCCTGACCGTGCCCCCATCCTCGCCCCGCAGGTGCGGTGAGAGCCTCCAGCATCTTCCCCATCCTCAGCGTGGGTCTGCTCTTCTTCGGCGGCCTGTGCGTGGCGGCCAGCGAGTTCTACAAGAGCAAACACAACGTCATCCTCAGCGCCGGCATCTTCTTTGTCTCGGCAGGTAGGAGCTGCCCCGCGGGGCGGGAGCGGGGGCTCTCCAGGTGTGCTGCAGGTGCGCACGTGGGGACTTGGGGGGGCACAAGGGGAGCTGGTGGCAGGCTGGGGGTCCTCCCAGGCACAGGGGGACTCAGCCTTGTGAGCTGTCCCATCCCGGGTGAAAAGTCCTCAGGGACAGTGAGGAAAACCCACAGCGGTCCTTGGCCAAGGGGCCACCTTGCCAGAAAGTCCTTTAAGCCCCACAGGGTGTCGCTGGGGGACCCCAGCATGGGTCAGGTTTTGGGGGGATCTGCCCTCAGCCACCACGGAGCACCCGGCCCTGGGCAGCAGGTGGAGGGGCTGCCGCAGTCCTACAGGAAAAACAACTCTGCCTTGAGAGGCCGTTCCTTCAGGATTGCTCATTTCTCTGTGCACTGTTCCCCAACGCTTCCACTGATAATTTTATGACAATGTCTTTGTCTCAAGGAACTGCTCTATTTTGTGTTTTTCTTCTCCCCACAAAGAGACAAATTACTCTCCCTCCTTCGGCTGGCAGGAGCCGCTGATGCAGATGAGAAAACAACAGAAAGAACATAATCGATTCATTAAGTAAATACAGGAATGCATCAGCCGCTCCTCAGCCTTACGACACAGCCCCACGGCTCTGCTGGCAGTGCAAAAATTGCCCAAATCCCAAACAAAGTCTCCAGGCTCTGCCAGAAATTAAGAGACGGAGCCGCTTTACTTCCTGGAGCTCTCAGCCCTGACAAAATGGGGCTGGCACTCCCTGGGGCACGGGGACACTCCTGTCCCCCCCCATCCCTCTCCCGCTGCTGGAGCAAGCGCCTCTCCCTCTCCTCCCCAAAGGTCTCAGTAACATCATCGGGATCATCGTCTACATCTCGGCAAACGCGGGGGACCCAGGGCAGAGCGACTCCAAGAAGAGCTACTCCTACGGCTGGTCCTTCTACTTCGGTGCGCTGTCCTTCATCATCGCCGAGATGGTGGGGGTGATCGCCGTGCACATGTACATCGAGAAGCACCGCCAGATCCGCGCCAAGTCGCACTCGGAGCTGCTGAAGAGGTCGGCCTTCACCCGCCTCCCCACCTACCGGTACCGCTTCCGCCGGCGGTCCAGCTCCCGCTCCACCGAGCCGCGGTCCCGGGACATGTCGCCCGTCAGCAAGGGCTTCGGCACCATCCCCTCCACCGACATCTCCATGTTCACCCTCTCCAGGGATCCCTCCAAGGTCACCATGGGGACGCTGCTCAATTCCGAGCGGGACCACGGTTTTTTACAGGTCCATAACTCCATCCCCAAAGAGTTCAAGGAGTCTTTGCACAACAACCCGGCCAACAGACGAACCACGCCGGTCTGAGCGGGGCCCCGCCGCCGGGCAGCGTGCAGAGGCGCTTTGTCAGGCTGCATGACATGATCCTCGTGACGGTGTAACCCGTGAAACCCCGTTTTTAAGGACAACCCCAGCAGGCTCCCCGTGCCCCTGCCCCGGAGGGGCTGGGTTTCTCTCTCGAGGCCCCCTGCCCGGCTGCCCCGTGGCCGGGCTGGGACTGCCGCCCGCCCCCGGCACCGAGGGCACCGCGCTGCACCGCGTCCCCGGCCACGGCGCCCCTGAAGACTGGCTGGCGGCTTCCCAAAGTCACCATCGTTAATGTTGATAATAACCGCAGTGTTACCTTAGCTGTATGTCCCCATGGAAATGCTGGCGACAGCCCTGTCTGTGAGAATCCCCATCCGGTAGTTACATTTAAGCGAAACTGCCTGGAAGTCCGGAGTGTGAAGCACTGAGTGGGTAACGTAACGATGCTCGTGTTCCTGAAACCATGTCCCCTGTTGTGATGGATGGAGTGCTCGAGCTGGGTTTCTTTATGGCGTTTCGTGCATGCATTAAATAGCTTGGAATTCAATTTTGTCATGTCGGGTTGGAAGAAACATCCTTTTGCAATTTTCTGTGGTCTTGAAAGGGCTTCTTTCTTTCCTTCCTTCCTTCTGTCTTTCTTTCTTTTCTTTCTTTCTTTCTTTCCTCCCTCCTTTTGGTGCATTCTGACCATGAAAGGACTCAGGAGCAGAATTCCTCCAATGACTGGTAGCAATTAGCCAGCATTTAATTAATCTCTAATGTTGCAAGAAAATGAAATAACTCCCTAAAACTAATACACGCGCAGCCACAGAATACTGTCTGGGCGAATCGAGAGGCAACGCTTGACCCAGTGGTACTTCGGGAGAAGCTGAGTTTGTGGCTGGGCCTCCGGCTATGGTTTGTATGCTGATGGTGTATGATTCTATAATGAACATGACCAGGAGATTAATGAGAAAAATAACAATAAAATTGTCCAAGTTTGGCAAGCAAGTTACTTGGCTGAATAGGCCACGTGTGCTGACCCTGCTGTGGGCACCAGGAAAACCGAGCAGCGTGCCTCGTGGGCATTTCTCCCATGGCTGCGTGGAGGGGCTGAGATGGGGAGGGGGAGATGCTCGGTGTCCCTCCATACCGGACATTTTTGGGCACAAGCAGCGGCGGGGGGAGCACCTCTCCCACCCCACCGGGGCTGCGGCGTGGCCCCGCGGGGAGCCGCCAGCACGAGCAGGGGGAGGGCGCAGGGCTGGCACCGTGCGTGTGGCCGCGGGTCTGTCCAGAGCAGAGCTCAGCTGCAGGAGGCAGTGCCTGCGTGGCAGATCTTAGCATGACGTGTCACTTAATTGAGGTCTTATTTAGCTGTCTGACAAAACCGGTGGATTTCTGGGGGGTTTGCTGGGTGACTGCAGGTGCTGGGGGCCAGATGAGCCCCGTTTGCTCTGTGAAATGGAAGCACCGGGTGCTGCTCCGCGCTCCTGGCAGCCAGCGGCCCCGCGGCGTGGCCACGCGTGGCTTGGGGCTGCATGAGGGTGCCTTGGCTTTGTCAGGGCTTATTTGCTACAATTGCAAGGGGGTGGTGGCAAGGAGCTCTATTCAGATGCTAATTAGGCCTCTTAATTGCCACAGTCGCTGATTGCATGTATTAAAAACAGCCGAGGAAGTGTAGCATTCTGATCCTAGGGAAATATTTAAAAACAAAGTAGTGAAAGGGCTCGCTGCATAAAATGCAGAAGCAGCAGCATTTTAATTTACCTGGCAAGCAACCGTCAGCCTTGCGAGGGCTCTCTGCAGCTCCCAGCGTGCAGCCTCTTTCATCAGGTGGTTGCCCTGCAAGAAGGCCACCTGAGCACGTGCAGGGGTTGTTTCAGGGAGCTATCCCAGTGCCCCGGACCTCTGACAGTGGCTCCGGGCTCACCCAGCAGCCTTATCCCCTCAGACCCCCTAGCAAAGGGCCCAACCTGCCCCATCTGACAGATGTGGTCAGCACAGTGCCAGGATCAGTGCGTGCTGAGGACTGTCTTTCAGCAGACCTTTAGGGACTCTGCTAACAGAAACCCCGGTGCTGTGCGGGCTGAACGCCACAGCGAGACCCCACTGAGCCCACGCCGGATCTGGCCGCGGTGGGCACGGAGGTGCTGACCCCACGCGGTGTTACCGGTGCAGGGGCAGGAGCCTGCCCTGAAGCGTCCCTGCCTGCTCACAGGGGCACCTCTGGGCTGTGCGCACGCACGTGCACGCTTTGTGGCTTAAAGGAACATATTTTTCAGACTTAAATCTTCAGGAAACATTCTCCAGCTGAGTCACCAAATACTGCGGGTAAGAAACCCTGGTTGTCCTTATCAGGAACAGCGAGGCGTGTGAACAGGGTACATTTTTAATTAAAACCAAGCCCCACGCCAGCAGAGGGTCGGCTCGGCAGTGGGGCTTGCCCACGAGCGGCAGAGCGGCGCGCTGGGAGCCCGCGCGGGACGAGCGGGTCCGGGGCTGGTTCGGCACGGCAGGAGGCATTGATGGCCAGGAAAACGCGTGGCCAGCTGCAGATGGATTAGCTCCCGTGTCGTGGCAATTGTTAATAATACAACCCAATAATATAACCCAATAATTGTTAATAATATAACCAGCAGCCGTGCTGTTATAATTATCAATACTGTCGTCACTGCGTTATTTACTGCCATTTTGGTGGCCACCAGGAGCAGCCATTTGTCAGGGGCAGGAACGCTGCGTGCCACCTCCCGGGCAAGCGCAGGACTCCTGGTGCCTCAGGTGTCATTAAAGCCACGTTCAAGGCAATTTGTGTTGCTGTTGTTTGTCTTGAGGGCCAGTGAGCCAGGAGATGGGTCGGCAAAGGATTGTGCTTTGTTTCAGAGAGAGGATCGATTTTCCAAAGTTAATTAAGTTATTCCCTAAGTCATGGACCAGAAGCAGGAGGTGCCCCCAGTACATGGTCCAGTACAGTGGGGTGGCCAAGAGGCAGGTGGTGCAGGAGCAGCCAGACAGCACGGATTTGCCTTCCTTGAGGCTGAACTTGTGAGCTGAAACATTTTTTTGTTTGTTTCTGAGGCACCCTAACTCCAGCTGTTGTTCTTTCTGATGTCGTTGTCCTTTTGTTTCACCCAGCGCAGCCGGCTCACCTCGCCCCGGTCAGCACAAAGCGCGCTGGTGCTGGCTGGACAACTCGTACGGCCGCTGCGTGTGGTGCTGTGCTGGGAGGTGTTAAAGGCAAAGAGGGACAGGACGGGGAGCTGGCTGCAGAGCAGCACATCCAGGCCCCGCTGTGCTGCTGTCCTTGCTTGGAAAGGAGACCCTGCAGCTGGCGGCTGCTGTGCAGGGCAGGTTTGGTTACCGCCATGGGAACCCATCCGCCCCACCTGGGGCAGCAGCAAAACATCCCCTGCATGGGACCCTGGGCAGCCCGTGCCAGAGCAGCCCGCGGTGCTCCCCGTGCCGGCACCAGCAGGAGCCTGCCCCCGGCACAGAGCAGACACCGGGGTCCCGGGCTGGCAGCCCCCCTGCCCCGCCGACGGGCGCCGCCGTGCCGCTGCCTCCGCGCCGCAGGGGCTGAGCCGAGCCGCAGCCTCCCCTGCGAGACCAAGCCGCTTGTTTATGGAGGGAGGCCGGGCAGGCGGTGATTGAAGGTGTTTACTGCCACGTGTAATATCTTTCCTTCGTGCCGATGTCTTTCCCCTGAAAGAGAAAATCGATACCCAGGCTAAATCTGGAGGCTTCAATATTTTTCACAGAAGTGCAAATCAATATGGATTTCTTAACAAGTTTAATTTCAATACCTGAAAGTGCACATTCTGCCTATTTCCTGACCTTTCCAATCCTTTGGGGAGAAAGATTAAAAAGATTTGTTCAAATTCAAGAAATTGAATCAGCAATTGCCCCATTACTGTTTTCTTCCTGCCAGACCTTGATAAACAGCGTGATAGCCCGTCACAGCCAAGTGGCCTGTGGCAACCTCGCTCGGTGCCGCTGCTGACACAGCCGTGCCGTCCCGCCCTGACCCGCGAGGCGCACGCCTGTACCCCGACACCCGGAGCTGCGGCCACCGCAGGAGCAGCAGCCCCGGTGGCAACGAAGGGACAGGCGCCAGCCGCGGGCAGATGTCCCCACTGCGCCTTCTCACGTCACACAAACCAACCCGAGCCTACACTCGCTTTTGAGCAGCTTGATTTAAGGGTGCTGCAGTGCTCTGGAACAGCTCTGTATTTTTCGTGCAAAGCCTTTGTGCAGGTTCAGTCATCGTGTGATCACCGCAAATACTGCAAAATGAGCGCAAGCTGCAGGCTCGTCTCACCTGAGCTAAAGACTTCGGGTAACGCTGTGATTGCCCTTGGAGTGATCCCGCTGAAAAGGTAAAGACCATGCAGTTACGTTACTGAAGCAAATGCGTCTGCGAAGGTCAGCGCCTGCTATTTCAATGTCACACCCAGCAGTGGCTGTTGCCGTGGGTTACTCGCCTCTCATCCTGCACAGCAGGGAGCTGCACGCGGGGTGCGCAGCGCAGCCCTGGGGAGCCCGGGGCCGGCCCGGGGAGCAGGGCAACGGGACGGGGACGCTGCAGCCCTTGCAGTGGTCGCTGTGGGCTTATGTTCTTGCTTGCTCAACTCGAAAAATCAAGGGAGTTTTTTAATTGCTGCATTTGTGTTGTGGCAGACAGAAGACCCAGCTACAAGCTGCCTGCTGCCGGCCGGTAGAAGTTGGCACCAACACAAACGTGGAGGGAAGACGTCACCTGTGGTGGCTGCCGCAGAGCTCTTCTTCTGACCCTTTTTTCCAAGTCCAGATCTGCAGGTACCTCCGATAAACGTGCAGCTTCCCCATGGCTTGCTGTAGGGGAAAGCTCCTCAACTCAGTTCCTCCAGAGCCTCTTTGGACCTCTTGGTTGTTCCTTTCTCAACATTGTCCCTTGCCCTCTCTTGCTGTGATTTGTTTGTGTGTTTTATTTTTTTACTGTTAGAAATAGCTCACAAAAGCCTAGGTAAGTCCTAGCAATTTATATCATGTGTTCATTATTTACTTGATGGACAGTAATGGCTTCTGTGGTGCCATTACTATCTGTCATCTAAACCCAAACGCTGAGGTGCTTTAAAGGGCAGCCTTTCATTCCGGGGCTGCAGTAGCTGCTCCAGCATCGTTATCTTCTGCTGCGAGAGCCTGCATGCCATAAATCTTTGGCTGGCCATGGCCACTAACCCCAGCTCTTAAAAGTTCCCCAGAAAATTTTCAATGAACGAGACTTTCACCTGCTTTTAGAGTGAAGTCTCATTGCTAATAAACTTGTCACTCTCCCATGAACCTCCCTTCAGTCACCAGAGAAGAAAAACCTCCTTGACGCAACCGCGCTTGCGTTAGACGGGGGTGTCGGGAGCAGGGGTGCTTGGGGGGGGGGGGGAAGGCTGCAGGGGGGGGCCTGGCCCAGCCCCCCCGATGGGTGCTATAGCCCTGGGAAGCAATGATGCAGGTAAGTGCAATTATAAATTAATTAGTGCTGGGTTTCATTGCCTGCTCCTGCCGGTGGCTGCAGCCTTGCATTGATGGTAGCCGAGGTGGTGTTTTTAAAATCAAGCGTTCCTCCCTTTTCCTTGATGAACTGATTTCTATCAGCAGTCCAAAGGAGCTTGCCAAGGATATGAATTATTCCTGGCCTGCTCTCAGCCTGCCCAGTGCAGGACAAGTCTGACAGTGAATAGTGCCGGGACTGCACAAGCCGTCCTCCCTTTCTGTCTCTTCTGGGCTTTGTCACCACAGTTTTTGGGCTGTCTGGTTCAGCCGGGCAGCCTCCCTCCGTCAGTCAGCATCATCCCGTGGCATCGGCCTAAAACAATTGCAGGCTGAGCTGTAGGTGCAAGGCAGGGCAATAATTTGTGGTGTTAGTCCAGGTTATCTGATGTGCAAAGTTAGTGTCTCAATGGAGGGTCAAATTTAGCAGTAACTGAAGGGAACGGAGGCGCCTTGTCCTCACTCGCAAACACCTCCTCCTAGGGCCAAGTGGCTGCACCTTTTTGTTCTGTTTTTGTCCATTTACAGCATTTTTTTAGCCTCTTATTAAGCAACTTTCTCTCCATCCTCTTTGGTTTCCTTAGTTACTCCGTTCCTTGCAGCACCGTCAGTGCTCACGGTGCTGCCACGACACCGGCGTCTCCTGTGCCGCCGGGAGCCGCGGAGCCGGAGCCAGCCAGGGGCTGCCCGGTGCTGGCACTGCGGGGCCGGCCGCGGGCACACGGCCGCGTCTGCCTTGTGGCAAAACTCTCCGAGAGGTGCAGCGCTGGGAAGCGCTCACAAACACACGCGGAGGGCTGTAGCCAGCCTGCTGCGGTATTCCAGGAGCGCTGCACCGGCGCCTGCTGTGCCAGCACTGTGGCTGCTTGCTTCTAACCACAGCGGTGGCCCTGTCCTGTGAAGACGGCATCGTCCCGGGGGGTTCAGAGCCAGCAGGGATGCCGGTGCCTCCCTCTGGGGCCGTGCGCCACAGCCGTGCGTGGCCCGGCCCCGTGGCACCCCGCACGGCACTGCCGGCTGTGCCTTCCTGGTGGCGCGGGCTCTCCTTG
The DNA here is from genome assembly GCF_964034855.1 of Anser brachyrhynchus. Classification (NCBI taxonomy): domain Eukaryota; kingdom Metazoa; phylum Chordata; class Aves; order Anseriformes; family Anatidae; genus Anser; species Anser brachyrhynchus. Next base: position 17,233,070 of record NC_137733.1, read on the forward strand.
GAGAACCCAAGTTTCTGCTTTCTTTAATAACCCCTAGGTCCACTGGAAAACTGCAATGAGTAGCGTTAAGAAACAACTTGGTAAGTTTATTTTGATGAAATACAATAATTATCATGCTTAGCAGCTGTTGCTATTTAAAATAAGAAAAAACGGGGCTTGCATTGAAAATGTTTTGTAAACCATGTGCACCAACAATCTGTTCCAATGAAACCAGCCATTATGGAAACCGTATAATAGCAGGAGCTCATTATGGAAAGTTAAATTGCAAATCATATTTTGTTTCAAATGAGCTAGATGAATGCATAATTTGCCTCAAAGAAATAGTTTTGCAGTTCTCATCCTCCTGCCAAGAGCTGAAGCTCTCGGGCTGCAGCTGCTGGAGCGGCCTGATTGTCCATTTCAGACTACAGGAAGTTTTGGTTTCAAAGGAAGATTTGAAATGAGAAGGGGAGGAACAAAAGCAAAGGAAAAAAAGGCAGAACTCCACCACCGCTTTCATAGCAGAGCAGTTGCAAGTGCTCAGCAAGTTTCCTACAGAGACCCCAGCGCCTGAGGGGCTGCGCTGGTTGGATTTGAGGGCAAACGAGCCAGGGAGAGGACCCACGCGGCTGGGGCCGTCCTGCTGTGACCCACGGGCAGGAGCCACCGCGCCTGGCACAGCGGGGTCTGGGTGCCTGCTCGGGGGGGATCACCGCAGGGTGACCGAGGGGTCCTGGCCCTTCCCACTCCAGAGCTCACAGCGCCAACTTCCAGCCTGAAAATATTCTCCTTCCCTAGCAAGGGCATCATTCCTGAACATGGAAGCGGTTATTATCCTTTAATCACTGGCTCTGTCCCAGTGACTCCTCGCAGTCCCCGTGCTGGTAGGAGGCACACAATAAACGTCGTCAGAGCTCTGTATTTAGGCTCATCCATTTTCATCAATTAAAAGCAATAGTAAATACTCCAGTGAGACTCTAAAGGCTCGCCTGCTCCTCCCCGAGGCCCAGGGGCTGGTGAGCACCCGCGGCTGATTGTTCGCTATGGGAGCAGAGCACTTGGGTGGCTCTGGGGACGCAGGTGCTGCGTGTCCCCAGCCTGCTGGCCCCAGCTGCCCGGCCTGGCCACCGGCACCGAGGGGCAGACAGCGGCTGAGAGCCTCCCTGGGAGCCCCGCTCGGTGTGCTGGGGACCTCAGCCCCCGCCTGTCGATGTAAACTATGACCGCTGTGCTTTACTGCCAGCCTTAAAAGAGAGCATGTGTAGTAATGAAACTTGGCGGGGGATCCTGACATGCCCCTATAAATCCTGCAGCTGATGGGGAGCGGAGCAGCGAGCCCGCAGCCCCTGGGAGCCCTCACCCTCCTGCGACGAGGCAGTGGCCAGGACATGGGGGCGAGCTGGGGGGTGGCCATCACCCAGGGGACGGGGGCTGCAGGGCTGCGTTTGCCCCACTCCACGCTGCCGGTGTGGCCATGGGCTGCAGGACGGGGGCGTTTGCCCCCCAGCAAAGGCCAGGCTAAGGGGAGAACCCCTGGGTGCAGTGTTCAAGCAGCCAAAGCATGACAGCAGCCTGTCCTAAAGTCACCACCCGGGCACCCCCATCCCCATTCCTGGCCCCTGACGCTGCAAGGGCTCTCCGAGGAGCGTGGAGGTGCAGCGCGACGGGGCTAATTGGGGCAGCACTGACTGCACCTGCACCAGGGGCTGGGGCAGCTGGGGGCAGGACCAAGGCAATTTAGCCAGGGCTGCAGGACCTGCTCCCATCCCCGGACTGAGGCTGAACTGAGCTCGCTGCATCCCCTGGGGTGCCCGTGTGCTGGAGGAGCGGGAGGGCTGCGGTGCCAGGTAAGCTTCTCATCCGCTCATCCCTATTATCAGCCCTGCAAGCGCTGTCGGTGTCAGGGATGTGGCTGAGCAGAGGGTGCTGGTTTAAGTCATTCAGGCTTGCAGCAAATGAAAAAGCAAGAAATTGGCAGCAGGTAAATTGTTGCTATTTGAACCTATAAAATAATGGAGAAAGAGCAAGCACAATGAGCAGTACCGTCACGAGCCAGGATGAATAAGGAGCGCAGTCTCCCCACGCCCCGGGGAAGGCAGGCAAGCTTTGCAGAGTCCTTAAATGCGCTGTATGTCTTCACAGAGAATTTCAAGCCAGTTAACCTAGCAGCAAAGCGACAAAAATAATTGAAAAGGCTAACGAGTGTTCTGTAACCTTCAAGTAAATAGCAAATATTTAAAACTTCAGGCTTTTTTTTTTTTTTATCATGGGCCCTTTTTGCTTGTGCAGCCTGGAGCTCAAAGAAGATAGGTGATTTTCTTCTGCTTCGCAGTATAAATTAGCCTCTATTTCCTGCCCCTTGTCAGCAATATGCAGCAAGCTAATTACTTCTTGCTGCTGACAGGTGTCCTCCCTGCCTGGCTGGTACTTAGAGCAGCCCCTTCCTCCTGCCCTTTGCCTTCATGGCTTTAGCCCTGGTGACGTCCCCATCCTTGTCACCAGAGCAGCCACATGTCCAGCTCCAGCTGCAAGGCTCATCTCCCTGTCCCAGCACCCTGTGGTCCCAGGGTTTTGTGCAAGGTTTGGTGGCACCCAACACGTGCAATGCTCAGGGCTGGGCTCGCAAGGAGCGCTGAGGGTGCCCAGCGCAGACTGCCTGAGCTCTAGGAGCAAGACATGGCATTAACCCCACACATCTGCACCTTTGGGTGCACAGGGTTTGGGCTCAGAGGGGCTGGGTGCCCATGGGATGCAGATCAGGGCACAGATCCCCCTGCTGCAGCCTGGGCAGCCCGTTCTCTGTACGGCCCGGGGGCGATGGGGCTCTGCGGTGCTGGGGTGGGGACAGCCCGTGCCCTGTCCCTCCGTGCCACAGCCCAGCCCCGGAACACCAACTCCCGGCCCTGCAGGCAGAGCGGACCTGCAGCGGCACCGAGCCCATCCCAGAGACAATTTCATTAAACATTAAAAACAACAGCTGCTCACAGTATTAGGGAACGCTTAAAGACAGCAGAAGCACTTTGCAATTAAAATGTGTTTATCTTAGGAAAGAAATCCCGGAAACTTGTAATTAAAATGTTTATACAAAGGGCAATATTTCAGAGCCTGCATCTTTACAAACCTCCTTTCTGGAAGCAGCAGGAGCTCGGGTTAGGCTGTCCCTGGGTAGACACCAGCCTCAGCTCTCTGCCAGGGCTGGTGACGGCACGATGGGGCACCATGTCCTGGGGCATCGGAGCAGCTCGCAGGAGGCTGGAGCAACCAGAGCAGCCCCAGTACTCCAGCTGTGGAAGCCCTCACCCATCTGCCATGTCCCAGAAGGTGCAGCTCGGCATCAGCCGAGGCAGCTCCTCCCAAGGTCCAGGTGCTGCCAGGCACAGCCTGGACGGCCGGGACACCTCCTTGCTATGCAGATGCTGCACAGGCAGAAATAACCCATCCCCGGAGTGATCTGGGATGTGCCCGGGCTCAGACCTTCACTTCCACCACTGTGGGGCTGGAGGTTTCTCCAAAAGCTCTTGCAGAGCTGGCAGGCTGCTGGAGCTGGCTCCAAGGGCAGCCGGCGTGCCTCAGCAGCTCGGCGCTGGGCGGTGGGCTCGGTGCCGGGGACACTGACCTGCTCCACGCATCGGGGGCTCTCCGGGCGCTCAGGGCAGGTTCTCACGTGAGCAGCAGTAAATATGCGGTGGGAGACCCTCGTGGCCCCTCTGACGAGGTACTGCACTCCCTCGGTTTCCCAGGGGAGACAGGGCTGGGCTGAAGGTCAGCGACGTGAACTTGGCCAGTTCAAAGTGCTTCGAGTGCTGCTTTGATTTGTACACGCTCTGCTCCTCTGCACATTCACTGCAGTGCTTCTCCCCTGTGCAGGCAATTCGTCTGGCTGCTCTTACAGGATTTTTCTCTTTTGTTGCCTTTTTTTTTTTTTCCCCGTTCTCCTTTTGCTGCCATTGGGGTTTTGCTGGTGGTTCTCCCACCCTGCCAGGCACACAGGACTGCAGGGCTGGGGTGAGACCAAAAGGACCCGGGGCTGCAGAGCCCAGCCCTGGGTGAGCTTTGGGGTGCTGGGACCGCAGCGTGGGGCTGGCACTGACTGGGAGGCAGCACCCAGCAGCCTCCCCCTGCCCACACGGCCGCCCTTGCCCCCCTCTGTGCCTTGTCCCCCCCTGGGGGCCTGCGGTGCCACCCCAGGAGCAGAAGCGGCAGCAGAGCCACCAGCCTTGCCAGGCTTGGAAAAGGAAAATCCCATTGAGCTGATTTCCTTCCCTCTGCCCCACCACCAGCCTTCGTGGTGTGTTTTGGTGTGTTCCCAAGCTTTTTGTGCCTCCAGTTATGGCAGGTAGGAACCTCCGCTACAGAGCAGATATGAAAATGTTATCTGGAGAGCTGTAAATTTGTGGGCCCTTACAGCCCACACATGCTTTGAGGCTTGCCCTGAGGCAGGAAGGTCTGCAGCAAGCGTGCAGCCCCTGCTAGGACCTGGATTTTAAAGTCCTTTCATATTTATTCCACAGTGATAACAGAATATAGAAATAAAAAATAAAACCAGAACAATGGAAGCAAGCTGGTTCTGGGCTGCTGCAGAAGCCATAAATCACTTTCAGAATGTGTCCCAGAGGCTCTCACCTCAGGGTTCAAGTGCCTTTTAACCTCTCAGATCACTGAAACCCGGCAGGAACTCTTTGTCTTGCTATTGTGAGGTTTGTAAGCATCTGATAGTCCCAAACAAGCTGCAAACCCTAAACACAGGCTGCCTGGGGATACGCGATCACCTTCGGAGATGGTTAAACATCCTAACAGAAGGGATGAAAAGTGTTCTATAAAGCGTGATCTTTTCAGACAGCATGGAAATCACAGGTCCCAGTTCTCTTACAGACAGCGCATGGCCTTTGAACAGCGAGTCGGAGCTGCAGCCTGCGTCCCTGGGCACAGGAAGAGGCGTCCAAGCCACTTCTCTCAGCCGATGCAGGAAAGACGGGGAAAGACGTGGGTCGTGGCAAACCTTCGGCTGTGGGGCCAGGCCCCGCAGAGCATCGCTGCAGGCACCCAGAGGCTACGGCGGGCTCAGGGCGGGCAGGAGGCACCCCATGGACAGGAGGGACCCCATGGACAGGAGGGATCCCATCACCTGCCCCCATCACCTCCTCTTTCCCCAGAGCATGCCAGGGGGCCTGGCAGCTGCACAGGGGCTGCCCCTGGCCCGGGGTGAGCTGAGCCCCTTGGACCCAGGCCAGCCACGATGTGCCACGACGGTGCCAGCAGCGCACACGGGCACCGAGCCGGCCGCATCGGGCAGGGAGCACCTGGAGCAGGCGGGGGTCTGGCTTTGCCTGCAGTGGCAGGGGCAGAAATTTTGCAAATCCCATCATGTCTTTACCTTGCTCTCTCACAGAGCATGAGATTGATTTCCCACGCTGGCTGTATTTAGGCTGTTTGTTCTGTGAGAAGGCAAATTTGGGAAGACACTATTGTGCCGGGCCTGATGAGAAAACCTTGCCAGAACCGGCAGAGCTTCCCTCGGCTCGCGCCCTGACGGCCGATAATTGGGCATTCAGCGCAGCGCCGGCTGCAGATCTGCTCTGCACCCAGCCTGCACAGCCCAGCTCTCTCTGACTCGAGTCACAGCTTAATCCGAGGCTGCATCTGGAGCGCGTGACAGCGGCCTCCCAGAGCACACAGGGGAACGCGCTGGGGGATTTGGCTGAGATGCTCGCCTTCAAAGCAATTAAAAGCTGCCGCACTGGAAGCCTGTATTGATTGTGGTTGCAACTTCTGCAACCAGAGCAATTTGCCTTTGCACGTTGTGGCAAACCTGGCGGACAACGAGAGGCTGCACACAACTGGCTGGGCCCTCAGAGGAGCGGTGGACAGAGCCTGCAAGTCCTTTAAGTCCTTCCCCAGTGCCACAGCTGGCTCAGGCCACCCCTTTTGGGTGCTCTTACACTGCAGTAGCCCCCAGGGGTGCTCTCCTTCTGCAGGAGGGCTCCAGCAGTGAGCAGCCAAGGAGGAAGGCTCCGAGCACCCCTGCCTGCTGCCAGGCAGCCGCAGCGAGGGGCCGGGGAGCGTGGGGCAGCCCGGGACACGCACGAGAAGTGGTGGAGACACCCTCACATCCACGCTGTGCTGCTCCTGGGGGAGCTGCAGTCCCCTCCGCACGACATCCTGGCTCGGCGCTGGGGTGTCCTCGAAGCTCACCGCCTCTGTGCCTCCTGGAGCTGGCGGCGTGGCTGAGAGGGGCTCAGGGGTCGGGAAGCTCGTCCGCAGCGCAGGGCCCTGAGCTGCTGGGGCAGCACTGAGGAGCCTGGAGCAGCCCTGGCCGGGGGCAGCCTCAGCCCGGCTCGGCTCGGCTCAGTCCAGCCTCCCCATTCCCACCACCAGCAGCACCCACCCGCAGGTGCTCCTTCGGCTGCTTTGGCAACAGGTGCCCGCTCCAGAACTCTTGTGGACAACAGTGAGCCCTGTCATTGTGGCCAGCAGTTAACATTTGTGGTCTGAGGCAGGGTTCCTCTAACCGCTGTTTTGCAGCCCACACATTTCCCGTGGTTCTATTCCAGTCACCCCGTCAGAGCTCTTTCACAGGGCATTGGCAAACATCCGTCCGGCACGTTGCTGCCTGTGATTCCCTGAGCTCTCCTACAAAGAACAGTTTCCCAGGGAAACAAGACAAGAAACGGACCAAAGGAACACGAGAGTCCGGCTTCCTTCCACCACCAGAATTACAGATCAGCAGTTTATTCTGTTCCTTCCCTCTCAAAGCACCAAGTCACCTGCTAATTGGCATCAGACCTCAAAGCAGGGACCATTTGCTCCTTTTCTTTTTTTCCCATCAGTTCTTAAACCACGTTTGGTCCCCCGGAGAGGGGAAATAATGTGCGAGGAACCTGTGCTCTTGCCTGGCAGCTAGAGTAGTCCTGCAGAAACAAGCAGCCTGTTTTGCTCAAAGCTGTAGTGGCTGCTTCCTCCAGCATCACTTCTGCAGCCTGGGCCAAGGCTCAGAGGTACGCGTGGCCTCACAGCCCAGCACGGGGCAAACGCCCAGGGCTGCACACACGTGAGGGCAGGAGGATGCTCCGAGCGGCCTCGGGAGAAGCAGGAGCATGACCAAGGCACAGCAGCACCACGTCTCTGCGCGTTTCCAGCTCACCTCGATGTCCATAATGGTAACACATTTCCGTCCCTGTTGGCAACAAACCGAGAGCCTCTGAAGGTGTCACTACAGCCCAGGAAAGACAGAACTCAGGGAGGTGATGGGAAAGCTCAGTGGGAGCTGCTGCTCAGACTCAGGCAGAGATCTGGGGCTGTTTCTCACATCCCAGTGCCCTGGGCCATGGGTCAGTAGCACCTGGCTCTGCTCCAGGGCTTTGTGCAAGTCTGCCCTGAAGCAGAAAGTGTGAGATGGGGCATGCAGACAGGCAGAGGGAAGGGCCAGGGCCAAGAATGAGGAGAGCCCCGGGGTCTCAGGTCTGCACCCCGCCCCAAGGGGAGTGCTGTGGCCCCGCTGTTTTTTGCCCTCCCCTGGGCCCCAGCACGGAGGCTCCTGGAGCTGTGCGAGGGCACGAGGCAGCGCGGGAGCCGCTCGCCCCAGCAGCGCGGCATGTTCCAGCTGGCAGGGGAAGCGGTGATGTGTCTGTGAACTTGGCACGTGTCGGCGGAGACATACCCGGGAGAGCAGTGCCCCAGTGGAGAGCCTTCTCCTGCACCGCTGAAGTGCACTTGAATCCTGAAGAGCCCCGGCACATGGTCTGGGTGCCACAGCCAGCCTTTCTCTGAGCCTCTTTGGCTTTCTATAACACATTTGCATCTCTCTTGCACGTTTTTATTTCCCCACAGCCGCTAGCTCAGCAGTCAGCGGTGTCTGGCTCCCTGGCTCTCCTCTGGCATCGCTGTCTCAGTTGCATCGAGGGGGATGGAGCACCCTGCTGAAGGCAGCCTTGACTGTGCAGCCGAGCTGGAGGTACGGCTGCTGCCCAAAGCCACGGGAGGGGACCCCAAGGGAGAACCGGCCTCCTGCCCTGCCATGGGGGTGGGTGGTGGGGACCGAGCTGGTACAGGATCCCCCCAAACCATTCACAGGAGAGAAATGGGGTGACCGTGCCTGGACAGGCGACGTGCGTGGAGGTGGCTGGTCCTGCGTACACCTCGCCGGTACTCAGCACGGTGCCCAGCACCAGGTCCAGACCTGCAGGGGCAGGAGGGCTTCGGTAACAGGAATTCTGAGTGCTGAGCGAGAGCCGAAGTCTCTCTGTGAAATCTACATGACAAATACAGGACTTGCTGCAGCTGCTGTTCATCGCCTGTGTCCTACTCCTAGGTCTGATCATTATTTTAATGAGCTGCAGCATCTCGTAAAACGCAGCACAGAGAAAATTATATTAAACAACTGTGAAAAGAAACCATTTATTTCCATAATGTCTATGTTTTGGATTGAAGGGGGAAAAAAAAGACTCCAGCAGTATGACTTTTCCTGCCGAGCCACAAAGTGGCAGGTTGCTCATTAGCTTAGATCATTGCTGCTCAAAATGTAATCATCTTTAAAAACGATTAAAAATGTAAACCTCTCCAATAAAAAGCATGGATGCCAAAGCAGCGAAGGGCTTTGCACTTCCAAAGCCCTGGGGGTTTCACCGTGATCTCTGCTCTGTCCAGCCTGCAGACCCCGGTAGCGTTCGGGGTAACAGCTTGCAGCCTTGGATCCTGAGACGTGCCGGAGTCCCCAGACCTTGGCCAAATCTTTCCATCTGCTCTGTCCTGAGCTCTCCAGAAATGCAGCCCCGAGGAGGGACAGCAGCGTGCCCCCAGCTCTGTGGGGCCCCGTCCTCGCCCCCTCCTCCTGCTGCCTCCAGTGCTGTGGCTGCAGCACCCGCAGCCCCTGCAGGGAGTGAAACTGCCCTCGGGACAGCCGAGAAGTGAAACCGGGGCAGGCAGAGCGAGCAGGATGGCTCCTTCCTGGCAACGCAGCTGACAAGCGCACACTCCACTTAGATGCGGAAAAAGAAGCAGCATCCATGTCTTTGCAGGTTTTTCAGAAAAAAAAAAAAAAAGCCAGGATTTTTGGACAAGAACATGGCTGTGTGTCATGGTTATGGTTTAAGCCAGGTGCTGGAGCCTTCCAGTCTGAATTACTGCGTGGTCCTGTGCTGCATCCCACGTGTGCATCCTACCAAACCAGGGCCGGACAGAGATAGGAGGTCGGATGGGACCCGGGATGGCCGCAAATCTGCAGGAGCAGAGCAGAGCACGCGGCTCGGCTCCCTCCCAGGGCTCATTAGTGGAGCCCATTAAAGCTTATGCTACACAACCAATGCATGAACCAAGAAGGGAAATGAGCATGAAATCTGATTGCAAGGTTCGTCAGAGTTGATGGACCTGGGCAGCCGGAACAGCTGTACCTCGAAGGAAGCTGGGACGCGAGTCGTCAGGCTCTTCCAAGCATTGTTAAATAATCATCTATAGGCAATGATTATTCATGAGCACAATGAAGATTATCATTTAGAATCCTTAACAATTCAGCACAGCTCCTGTTTGATGTGGCGAGGCTCTAGCAGTGCATTTGCATTAGAGAAAGTATTACTACTTTTGATGGAGGAGAAGGATTACAGGAGAAATCTGCATAAATTTATTGGTAAATGTCATTTAGCATATGTCCAAATGTAATTTGTCACTGTTTTGTAGTGCAGACTGTCTGACTCACACAGGGCTTTTTTTTTTTTTTTCAATAAATAACCCCTGGGACAGAATTACCTCACTGGAAGGAAGGGGATATTAAATCACCATCGCTGCAGGTGACCAGCGGCTGCCCGGGGCAGGCCCCGATGCGCTGCCACCCAGCCAAGGGGGCAGAAGTGCCCTTGGTGCTGGGGGCTCTCCTCCTGCCCCAGCCTTGGCGCTGGCAGCCCCCCAAGGCCGCTGCCCCTGGGGACGCGGGCACACGCTGCGGGTTCCCCAGGGTCATCACCCAGGCCCGGCAGCGAGCTGCAGCCCCGTGTCCTCCCCCAGACTGCCGCCTCCGCCTCGGCCCTGATGTCCTGGCAGCCCCGGTCCGTCCCCTTGGGAAGGATTTCCTGGCAAATCCAACAGTTTTCCATTCCCATGGGCCCTTTCAAGACTTCTGTTTGGGCTCATTCTGTCCTCGATTAACTCTCCGGAGGCACGTCCTTATCCACAGAGGCTTTTCCAGCTGCCTTGGCTCTGCTGTTTGGTTTCCCCTGATCTGCTTGGTGTTCCCCATGGGACACGAGGTGGTCTGACACACTGGCTGTGACGGGGTGAGGGCTTTCTGAGGAGAGGAACCAGCTTCTGGGGCAAGCTAGGAGCCAGTCCCACAAAGCATGCTTTCTGTAAGTGCACCAAGGGGCACGCAGCGCCCTGAGGCAGGAGGGCCCCTGCACCGTCAGCAGAACCAGCCCGTGGCTGCGTACAGCGGGACCTTGCAGCCCGTTCCCTGAGGAAGTCAAGCCTGAGAACCACAAATTTCCACCTGCTTGGAGTTGCGGCCCGGGAAGGCTGAGGGTTGACGCAGACCCCATGCTGGGGCAGGCGATGTCCCATGCTGTCGGACGTCCACTCCCTCAGCGATCGCCGCGTCTGAACACCGCCACCCTGCTTCCACACCTCTCCCAAGCAGGCAAAGACAGGCTCCATCATGACTGCCTGATACGCCTTATCATCTTGTTAGCAATTAATATTAGCACGGTAGAAATCACTAATACGTGATATACAATCATTAGAATTCAATTTAATTGCCGAGTAGCTCTTTAACTCCGCATACAAATGTGGCTCCCCCTCCCTGGGTGAGAGAGCGACGCATGGGGATGAGGCCAACCTGGGAGCTGGGTGAGGCCAATGCAGCCCAGCTGAGCCCAGCACAGGGCAGGATCTGGCCTCCCTCCAGCCTCCTGGGGCTGGCAGCGCACCGCAGCTGGGCTGGATTTGGCTCCCGGTTCTCTGATGTGCCTTACTGCAGGAGCACGCGGCCTCTTCTCCTCTGGGTCTTGGATGAGGTAGGAGGGAAATGCTTCTCCCAGAAAGAGCAGAGTGCTTCATGTGTAACTGCAGGTACCCCCAGATGAAAAAGGAAACAGAGGGCTTTGCAGGGGCTGCCCCACCTGCACCGGTGCTGGGTGCAAGCCAGGGGCTGTTCCGTGGGCGTGCAGGGGGCTGAGGGCACGTGGCTGGCAGAGCGGTGGGGTTTTGCTGTCCCTGGGGTGGGAGCATGGCCTGGGAAGGGGTGGCTCTGCAGAAGGCTTTGGGGTCATGGCAGGTGATAAGCGGCACCAGCATGGTGCTGCAGCTAATGGGATTCCGGAGTACCAGTACTTGGGAAATGCCTGAGTAGTATCCACAGAGAGGATGCTACCTCCATACAGCACCAGTGGGACCAGCGCAGTGTCGTGTCCCGTGCTGGCGTCCGTGCTCCCAGCGAGATGTTAAGAAGCTGGAGAGTTCTGGCAGGAGCTACAAGAGCTATTCAAGGTCTGAAAAGCTGGCATGGAGTGAGAGATTAAAGAGATCAGCCTATGCCTCTTGTCACAGAGGAAGTTAAAAGCTCACTTGACTGTGGTCTCCAAGTACCTCTGTGTGGAAATCTGTGAGAACGGATGGCAGAAAAGGCGTTTGTCTGAGAATGATTTAAGCTGGACATAAAGCACACATTTTAACAAAGGGTGAAATTAATCTAGGGACAATTGACCCAAAGATGCCCAGCAGGCTTTGAAATGGAGGTTGCAAATAACACTTGATTTTTGGATTGCTGGTACTGAGGGCAGTGCAGCAACCGCAAGCGAAGCTCGAGGGTCAGCATGGTCCCAGAGGCCTGGCAGAGGCAGCCCATGCAGGTGGTTGTTTGTCCGTGGGGTTGGTGTCACCTTATCAGCGAGGGCAGGAGCCCAGGGCCCGCCGAGAGCCCTGCCCCGGGAGGAGCCGGCTCGGCGAGGCGATGTCCAGTGACCCAGCAGCGAGCCCAGGATGGCTCCGGCCAGGAGCTCGCCTTGCGCAGTGTTTCTTCCCTTTTCTGAAGTGTAAGCACGGAGGCAAAAGTACCTGCGTAGCAGGGGCTGGATGCGGACGTTATCTCTAAGGGATTAACGGCTGCTGGTGACTCAGAACCGAGATGACTCAAAGCAAGGCAGCATCCAAGGGATAAAGCCAACCACCCCATCGTCAGCCGGTTCCACAGACTCAGCACCGTCTCCTGAGCGATTAGTGCAACTGCACGGGGAGTTTGCAGAGCAGCAGCGCTCCGTTTTGGCACTCCGTCTCCTGAAAGTCGGTGTCTGTATCCTGTGATAGCAGCCGCACAGCCAGCCAGGCCCGGTCAGGGCTGGGAAAGGAGGGCTCTAGAGGCTGTAAAGAAGGTGTCTTTGATCCCCGTAATTAACTTTGATTTAAAATGTATTGTGAAACTAAGAATTAGGAGGAAAGCTGGGGTTGCTTTGATGTGTGTGTGGGGATGCGGCCAAATTTGTCCAAGCTCAGGCACACCATGTGCCAACAGGAGGCCCTGGGCTCCCTGTGCCCGGGAGAAGATCCAGCCCCTGCAGAGACCATCCAGGCTGGCACAGTGCCACCAAGGTGTCCGAGTCTGTCCCCACCACGGGTCTCTTGCAACCAAGCAGGGAGAGCCCACGAGCTCCTGCAGCCAGGGCAGCATGAGAAGCTGAAAAGTCCTTGACTTAGTGTGTCAGCACTGCCCTGCAACAACTGAAACATCAGTGTGTTATCAGCATTATTCTCATCCTAAATCCAAAACATGGCACCATACTAGCCACTGTGAAGGAAATTAAAGCCAAAGCCATCCAAGCCACCCAAGCCAAAACCAGGACATCCCTGAAGCAGGTGTGGATTTCCAGTGCCAGTGGCAGATGCAGGTGCTGGAGCTGCGAGGCTGGCTGAGCACAGTGCAGTGGGCAGGCAGGGTCCTGCTGTCCTCTGCCCTTTTCCAAAATCCCACAGGGATGAAATATTCCTTAAATGAGATCTAAATCCTCCCGGGTTCCAAGTGAGCAAAAGCACACGCTTTAGGAGCCCCACTTTGCAGGCTGAGGAGGATCCTGGAACCCTCTGAAGCTGCCTGGTTGTGTGGTTACAGCTGCACTTCTCTCAGCAGCTCCGCAGTCACGGACTTTCCTGCCCACTAGTGCACTTCAAGGCTTAATTAATGTTTGAGAAGCAATTTACAGATGAAAATCGCAGACATACAACAATCCCAAAAGACAGGTTGGTCAGGAAGAGGCCTGACCCATAATGATGCTTTGCTAAATGCTTTCTGGTGACACTGACTCATTAGAAAACAAATTTCTGTTGCAGGGGTTCTTGAGCAGGGACAGAGCCCTGACAAACCCAGCTGGATGGAGCTGCTGCTGCCCGGTTCCTGTGTGCCTCTGCGACAGGACAAAAGCCGCACGAAATTTTCTTCCCCGTTGCCCGGGTTGCCAGGTTTCCACAGAGGCATTGCACTTTTGGTCACAGGCAACTTTGCAAAGGAACTGTGGGGACAAGCGATTCCAAAACCTCTGAGCATTTCTGGTGATTTAGAGCACTGTGAGAACAGCATTAAACCTGTGGGGGGAGTTAAATCCCTCATTAATCTCAGGAAATGTATGTGACATTGCCAAAAAAACTGTAGGTGGTCCTGTGAAATCAAACTGTTCCTCCGTGTCTTAGGCTCCCTAGGTCCCTTTCCTTTGACTGTTCATTATTTCTCCTTCCTTTCACTTCGTAAACTGCAGCACAGTCCCTCACAGACATCTGTAATATTTATTAGCACTTAAAATATTAAATAACACCTCACTTGGGCCCCTGGGCCCATTCTTCCCGGCTGGTGCCACCCCAGCAGCCGTACATCAGCAGAGCAATGGAAGCACGGTAATGTGCAACGCTGCTGGACGGATGGCTGGTGGTGCGGCCCCGACCATGCTGAACAGGTCAGACAGACCCTAATCTTTAAGGAATCGTCCCAGAACTGTAATGGATTTTTTCATGAAAAAGTAACTGGACAGTTTACAGGAAAGCATGCAGACACTGATGGGTAAGAAGGCTCCCAGGAGCTTTATCAAAGCCAACTTCCACCTCTGGGTTTTGAATAGAGACGAGCAGATAATGGCCAAGCTGGGAAAACCACAGGGCAGCCACAGGATGCTGGAACTCTGGGCAGTAAAACAAACTTGTGGTGTTTCTCCAGTTCTCAGGTACAGGTACAAATGTCACAGCTAGGCTTCTCCTTAACTGTTCCAGCAGAAGGGTCAGTGATTCAGTTAGGGATGTTGGCAGGGAACAAAATAAAAGAATTCTGCTTCTTTATCCCATAGTTATTCTGTATTGTTCTGGGAATAATTGGAGGATTCACAGCTCCCCAGCTGGACTATCAATCCAGCACATTTCACACGCATTCATCAGGCAGTGCCCAAATCACCGCTTTTCAGTCTTGCACTCAGAACAATGGGACGGGATATTTATTAAAAACAAGAGGATGTGTTCTGATTAGCTTTGGTCTGTTTCTGACAAAGCTCCTTCTATTTACAGTGGCAAAGATAAGGAAAAGTCGGTATTTCTTTCTCGGCTGATACTATTGTCTTAGGAAAGAAAGCTGGAGGGGCGGAGAGCCGAGGATTGCTGACACCAGGCGTGCACCTCCCCTCCTTCATGCTGCACTGGCGTTTGGGATTCTCCATCTGGCCGTGCAAAGGCATTCTCATCTTGGGAAGCTTTTGGAATCATGAAACCAGAAATTAGAAAGCTTCAGTGACAATTCCTGGAAAATATCCCAGGGATTAAAAAATGCCCATTGGGAACCCCAGCCTCTTTTCTAACCCAGAAATGTGCCCAAGTGAAGCGCAGGTGGCTGATCAGAGCTCTGCAGCACTCAGAGCAAGTGGGGTCTTCAGTCCCTTTGCAAGCAGGTTATCATTCCTCCTGTTTTCGTTGGCAGAATGTGGCTCAGCATTAACCGCCCCTTGCCTTATATTTGACAAAATCCCGTTCTTTTTCTCTCCTCAGAAAACAGTTTTATAAAGCCTCGTACAAAGACAGGGAGCTCCAACTCTGTCAGCTTTTACGCTTAGCGGCTGGAAAGGTGTGCTGCACAGACAGCTGCGGACTGCCACCGCATGAGGAATATCCTGCCTGCACAAGGCTGGCTTCGATCCAGGATGATCAGAGTTTTAAGCTTGTGGCTAAGAGGGAAAATCAATAGAACTGTACAGAAATCAGATCCCACAGGTGCAATATGGAACTGGAACCAGCAAAGGGTCGATACGGCTCAAGTGAGGACCTCCCCGCAGAAAACCGCAGTGCCATTTCCACCTGTGAGCTTTGGTTTCAGGAGGAAAAAGCAAGAAAACCTTCTGGAGACTTTGAAGTATCCTCAGAGCTGGAGGAATATGATCAAGATCACCCGCGGTTCATCCACTGCTCTGGGTTTTAATGCAGTGTGCAGAGGGTTATACTAAATGATGGCACTTTTCTCCTTACCCTTGAAGTTTTTGAGCATTCGAGTGAAGAGAGCAGCTGTGGATGTGTCACACTTGGGAAGTGTGCTGCTTTCTGGCACTGACCATAAGTGGTTTGTGGATATGAAGGTTAAGATGGGAGCTTGGTGAATGTGGTGTGCTGCCACCTCTAACGTGGTTCCTGGCTGGGTACAGATGTGGCCGTGCTGGTTCAACACCTGCTTTCTCCCTTTGGTCAGCAAGGTGGAAGTGCAGACATCTGCATGATGCTGCTCTTGGATGGCCAGATGCCTTCATTTACCACCCCATGGGTTCCAAGTTTTGATCACTGTGACCAAAATGTATTAAGTTACCAATGGTAACAAGTTGGTGTGATGTAGTTGTGAGTCACGGTTTGGTGTGTGTGTGTTGTACGCACACGAGCTGTACACAGAGAAGCTGAACAGAAGGGAGCAGGAGAAGAAAAGAACCAGAGGTTGGTTTGTTGTTTTTTGTTCATGCCTTTTTTTTTTCTAAGTGTACTAATGGTATTGTCATCCGTAACTAAAGCTTAGCTTTAACCAGTGCCTGCTCACAGCATGTTACCTCAGAAGCAGCACTGATGACACCGAGCTGTGGAACTGTGACATTACAGAGCCATGTGGATATTCCAGCAAAACTGGCCGTGTGGGCTGTCAGCTCTGCAGCTGCTGCTTTGGGCTCCCAGATTGCTGGAGAGCCCCAAATGCTTATGGCAATGCAAGCTCCACTTTTCCTGTGTAGAGCTCACACCTAAAGTTAAATAAATAAATAAATAAATTTTTTTGAAAAAAGGAGGGGGAGTCTTTGCCCCCAACAAAACAAACTGAAGAAAGAAATGCAAACACAGACCATCCCACTATGCCAACCTGCTTATTTACATGTCTTTTTCCAACAGACTTACTACTGTGGCTCTGAAGTTATTCGAAATAGTTTGCCCTTTCAGGTTTCAAGAGGTTTTTTTGCTCGTTTGCTTTTATACAGTTCAGCTGTACAGCAGGTACTTCCCAGACATTCAGGAACATTTTTGTCGCAGGCAGCGCTCAGTCCAAACGCTCGGGTATCTCAGAATGAAGCAGCACAGACAGCTCGGCAAAAGCGTGCTCGGTGCAGCATGGCAGAAACGTGCAGAGGAATAAGCTGCTTCCAAATCAATAAAGTAGTAAATGAGAGGAAGTTTCCTACACAGCTCTTAATAATCTGTAATGGAAAAACTATGAACCTACGCTTTAACCCAAATACCTTCTTTATTGCTCTTTTTTAAACTAATCTGTGAGTCTGACCTAAAACAGTGACAGCAAACCTTGGGTAACTTACGCTTTAGGTTGTTTTGCGGAATGTGGAGGACAATTCACTGCTGAATGTATCTGAAAGCAAAAGGGTTAAAAGTTGCAGAAGTAACTTAGCGCTACAAAAATAGTCGTGATGCCAGCAGGTGTACAGAGAACACCAAGCCACAATGCTGCTTTCATATTTGCCTAGACTTTCAGAACCTAAACCAGCTCTCTCTGAAAGCCACACAAGTGTTTTCTCCTCTTCCTTTGAGGTTCCTTACGTACTTTTTAAAGTTATAAATGAATAATTCTTCATCTGCTGCAACAACAAACCGATATGACGCGAACGTTTCTGCTGAGCGTGGTTAAACATCATTTAATAGGCACGTCAAACCCTTTGTGTAAGATGGATTTGTCTCAGTAACAGCACGGCAGCATCAGCACGTGCGGACCTGGTCTGGGAGCCGCTGCCGGGTGTAGCCGGAGGCGCAGAGCCATCGGCTGTGGGGACACATCACCTCCTGCTGCGTGAGCGGGCCCTACGGCAGGGCTTCGTCAGGCATTGCGTTCCTTTTGGGACACCTCACAGCAGCTGAGAAGGGCTGGGACTACGTGGTGCAACGCGCCGACCTGGCGCACACTCTGCTGATTCAAATTTGTTCCAGAGCTTGTGGAAGAGGTGCGTTTGGCCCAGCAGACCTTACCCAGGCCAGGCACCATCTGCCTTCAGCGGGCAGCAAAAACCCAAAGGGCAGAATGAACGCAGTGTCATGTGTGCTGTCGGATTCAACCTGAGTGCGACTATGCCTACAGCTGGTTCTCGATGTATTTGTATGAGAGGTGAGCCAGGGTACACAGGTCTGGTGCTTATGTGGAAGCTAGTTTAAAAAACCAGTAGTATGGATGTGCTGACATTCTTTCATGGAATTATTAAAACCTCAAACAATCGAGTGGAGACTGACTGTTTTATGCACAGCCTGTGTAGGCTGCAGACCCCACATACTTCACAGCCCAGTCCCCTCGCACACGCAGGTCCTTTTTCCCTGGAGTGCACGAAACCCCCAAAAGTAATCTGTAGGGTTTAGATACCAAAAGATTCCTAGCCTAGCAATTTAGATGAGAAATGTTTGTTTGCCTTTCCCAAGCCTGTTAGTCTTCCCTATTTTTACTTCAGAAATGTACCTGTTTTTAGGTTGGTTTGTTTCAGATGGCACTGCTCCGCCTGATACTCTGAAGTATCAGGTTTAAAGTATCAGGTATAAAGTTTATCTGCGCAGACTTGGGTCCAGAGGATTAGGAACAAACGCTTGTACAGTGAAGGATTGCGCTCTGAAAGTTTGTCGCTGTTTAGTGATAAATGGGTTGGCTATTGAGCAGCACAGAACTATAAACAAACAGGGGTTTAATCATGACGTTAATAAAAATACGACATCCACAGGAAGGGGATTAATATCAATTGTGTAGCTTGATGTAATTTATTAGCAGGCAAATACCAGGGAAAGGAAAAAGGCGGGCGGGGGGCGCGAGGGACACGGCGCTTTGGGGGCTGGAGTGAGGTGGCACGGGGGGGGGCTCTGTGAGGTGACACCGGGGGGGTGGCTCCGTGAGGTGACACGGGAGGTGACACGGGAGCTGACACCGCGAGGTGGCTCCGTGAGGTGACACGGGACCTGACGCCATCGCCCCCCGGCCGCCAACGGCCGCTCCGCTGGGGGGCGCGCGCAGCCCTTCGGGGAGGGCGTGGCGGCGACGCCCACGTGACGCGTGCCGCGCGGCCGCTTTGTCATACTGCGCTGCGTCACGTGGGGTGGGCGCGGCGTGCCGTTGCGCACGCGCAGTGCGGCGCCCGCGGCGGCCCGTGCGGTTGGCGGCCGGGAAACCCCTCGGAGGAGCGCCGAGGCGGGGGCGCCGCAGCCGCCATAGCGACCGGGCCGGGCCGGGGGGCGCCGCCGCGAGGGGCCGGGAGCGGAGCGGAGCGGGACCGGGCTGAGCCGAGCGGCCGGGAGGAGTCGGGGGCGCGCCGCCGCCGTCGCGGCCCAGCTCGATCGCGAGGGCCGGAGTCGTCGCGGGGCGGGGGCGGGGGCCGGGGCCTGGCGGCGCAGCCGCCGCCATGGAGCGCTGAGGCCTCCGCCCGCCCAGCCCGGCCCAGGCCGCGCGGCCTGCCCATGGCGGAGCGGCGCGGCCCCTGAGCGCCGCCCGAGCCCAGCCTCCGCCGGCCGCAGCCGGCCCGCGCTGCCCGGCGCTGCGCTGCCCTGCCCCGCCTGGCCGCGGGGCCGCACCCGGCGCCGAGGCCGTGCCGCCGCCGTCCCGCAGCGGGCGCCGCCCGGCCCCAGCCATGTCGTGCGTGCACTACAAGTTCTCGTCCAAGCTCAACTATGACACGGTCACCTTCGACGGCCTCCACATCTCCCTGTGCGACCTCAAGCGCCAGATCATGGCCCGCGAGAAGCTGAAGGCGGCCGACTGCGACCTGCAGATCACCAACGCCCAGACCAAAGAAGGTGCGTGGGGCGCCGCGGCTCGGCGCGGCCCGGCACGGGGCTCGGCCCGGGGCCCGGCTGGCTCCTCGCGGCGCCGGGCGGGGGCCGGGGGGCGAGCGGAGCGCGGCGGGGCCCAGCTCGGCAGCCGCGGCCTGGATGGAGGCCGCAGCCCTGAGGGCTCCGTGCTGGGCGAGGCGCGGGGGGACGCGCGGCTGGGGCGCCCGCGTAGCGCCCAAACAAGTTTTGGGGGCTTGGGGTCCTTCGAACTCTTCCAGCTCAAACGATAAGGGAACGCGGGAGGGCAGCTGCTCGTGGCAAATTTGCCAGATTTATTTGAAAATTGATGGAGAAAGCCGAAAGCGATAGGAATAGGACAGATGGGTAACGTATTTGAAGAAAAAAAAGTGGGTTTGGTGACTTCCATATACTCCACCATATTGGAAAATCGGCTTTGTGGCTGTTGTGGAAACGGCTCGCTCCCAGTGTCTTCTGTTAAGAGTGTATCTGTGACCAGCAGCTTCA
The DNA here is from genome assembly GCF_964034855.1 of Anser brachyrhynchus. NCBI lineage: Eukaryota > Metazoa > Chordata > Aves > Anseriformes > Anatidae > Anser > Anser brachyrhynchus. Next base: position 17,252,786 of record NC_137733.1, read on the forward strand.
CAGACCCTTTAAAACCACTTCAACCACAAGCGTTCTCTGTATGTAAACTATACTTTGGAATTTCCTGTTAACGCAACCTGTTTTTTCACTGAAGACATTGTCATTCAAGTGCTATTGAGCATGGTGTCATCATTCACTTGTAACTTCTTTTTTCCTGGTTCCACATACTAACCATGTTAGGATGCTGGTGAAGGGTGATGGCACAGCACTTACAGAGAGCATAATAAGAAATTCTTGGAAATGTCATAAATTCTAATATGGTGCTCAATTGTCAGTGATGATAAAGCTTTTATATTGCCTAGTATGATACTTTAGTTTATAGTGATGATCTGCCATCTTGATAAGTTTGGATGCGATTAAAGACTTTGGGATGTTGCTTTTCAGAAATAAAAAGAATTCTGAAGTGTTTTCATTTCTCATACAGTAAACTCTTTTTTTTCCTGTTCGCCTTGTGGTTCTGTGACACTTTTACAGCAATCTTTTCTTTAAAATGTGTACTAGTTTTTTTCCTTCTCCTGTTTCACAGTAAAATTCAAATTGGGTAATATGTATGTACACTGCAGTAACTGTAACTTCAACCCTAGCCTTTAAAATGATTGGACTTAAAGCTTGCTGATTGTCTACAAATATTAAAAAATATATATTTTCGGGAGGATGTCTGTCTGTAAAGGGACTTAACAGCACAATGTTCAGGGGCTGTTGATGGATTTTGTTGTATTGTGTGACACGTAGGTAGATACATTTCAGAAGTGTTGATTTTATTTTTTTTATAGTAGCATTGAATAAAATTGTCAGAACCTTTTGAAAAATGTTTAATTTGTTTTAAGGGCTTTGCTACAGGAGGGTCTCTAAACTTTGTCCGCAGTCGCTAATGTGTTGTAAGTTTCACAAATACTAGCGGGCTGATTGGCCAGCTGTCTGAAGTCACAGTTGTAAGAGTTGTAATAAACAGCCTTAAAACCAGAAAGCTGGATGGTAACACTGTGATGGAGCCCAATTACTACTGGGGGGGTGGGGGGTGAAGCCTGTTAAAAAAGTTTGTTTTCAAAGCCTTGTTCTCATGCATGCCAGAATCCGGGGAAGAAAAAGTATCTGCCTCAGTATGTTACAATGTTAAGTGCAGTGTTGCCTAAAGATGGAGTTAAAGCCTATCTCTTAAAGAGCTTCACTCATTTCAAGGCAGTAAGATCCTCTTCTAGGTACCTTGTGTTGCTCTTAGACCGTTGTGATTTATTTTTTTTTTAAATAAATTCTAAACTTGGTGTATTAGCAGCACAGATACTTACTGAAGTTCTTGTAAGGGTGATTTCCACTTAAAAAAAAAAAAAGAAAAAGGAAGTTGGAAATTTCATTTCTTACTAATTGGATGTAGATATTTAAACACGTTCAAAGATAAAGGAAAAATTAAATTAGGACTTCTGCCTAAATGACATGTCTGGAATTCTTAAATATGGGTGTAAAGCACTGGTTTCTTACAACTTCTGTCTGTGTAGGAGTTCTGAGATGTTAAAATTATATTGGAGAGAACAAAGTGTAACTTACAAATGGTCTACTTGTTCAGGTGTTTCAGAATACTCTGACCTTGCAAAATGCAGTAACTGTCACTTCTCATAAGGGAATTCTAGTAATCAAAGGAATGCTAGTTTAAGCTGAAAGTAAATAGGAACTTAAATATCAGTGGAAAAAATGTGACCTGATGAACTCTTTCAGAGGCTGGGAAGGCAAAAAGGATGGTGGGGACCCATTTCAAAAAAAAAAAAAAGGCATGTTCTCAAGAATGAGTATTTAAACGTGACTCCTCTTCATTTGATCTGAATTTGATTGCCGTCTTTCACAATAGATATTCTAACAACATCCGCATTTTTTGTGGAAAAACTGCAAACTTTAGAACTCTTGTTTCTTGAATAGTCTTTTTCTGCCCAAAGCATTCTGACTCAAAAACACTTGGGGAAGGTATAAGGAAAGCATTCTTAACTGGCAGAATAAATTTAAAAAATGATTAACTCGGAACTGGTCGTGGTGAGATGAATAGTTTTAAGGAAGAATAGGGTTTTTAAAAGACTCTCTTGAACTGGGGACTTGCATGAGTTCATTGTTGCAGCCTGCACTTGACAGCTTTAGTAATGTGCAATGTGATGTCTTAAAAACTCATGCTAACTCCAAAATCACTTGGTCTCGCTGCTGAGGTGTCTACTGAAAGGTCAACAATATGCAAACTTAGCACATTAGATAAGACATTTAAGCAATTTTTAAACCTCGTCCTTCACTGTACAAGTTTATATTGCAGTGCTAGTATCAGGGATTGCTTTGGTTACACCTCAGTGCAATTAATTCTTGGGCTGCCACGCAGTGTTATTATGCAGAGCCTTCAGAAAAGATGTGGAGTTCCCGGTTTCCCTGGTGAAGCTGAGTGTAAGTCGTGTACCTGTTCAAAAGCTGTTGTGGAGCTCGGGTGCAGCGCCAGTCTGGGGGTCAGCTGCTTGAGCTCTGTCACCAGCAGGTTTGGGATCCATCCTCCTTGGGAGTGTGGAGTCAGCTAGATTATTGTCCCTTTGCCAAGCGCTTAAGGCAGGCTCAGTTTGGTCGATCTTCACCTTGTCTCTGGCATTGCTTCCGCTTCCACCAGTCACAGGCTGAAGTGGCACGTGGTGCCACTAAGGCATTAAGGCTTCAGACAGTCAGTGTGGTCAGATTAATGACTCAAAGTTTGTTAGATTTTTGTCAGCTTTTCCTTTCAAGACCATAATGACAGAAACGAAAGATCTGTGAGCCGTTTGGGCAACTGAACTAGCTAATTCAGGAAACGATGGTGTGCCAGTGGTAGCTGAGATCGTGGATACCTATGTTGGTGGAAGCTAAACACCTAGAAATAGTAGTCTGCTCCGTCAGTAAGGGTGTTCTGAGGCAGTGCTTTCAGTGCCAGCTGCAGAGCTCATTTTGCTTGCTGCAAAGTGTGCAAATGAGCGTTGATAAGAACAGAGTTAAAAAATGAGATGAGGGAACATATTTTAAGTGCTAGGGAGAAAAGGCATTCTTGGGAGTTGCACTGTTTTCTGGTAGAGACGATCTTGAATGTTGCTGGTGGTTGTCATCTTTTACTCTTCAAATCTTTCCACCGATAGTATATTGTCTCACTATTAAGCAGAGCTTAGATGCCTAGCAAAGGTGGTTTCACCTATAGGGTCGCTTTCTAATGATGTTTTTGAAGAGCATATGTACTTTATCCAGGTGAAAATATTTCTCTACGTAGTGCTCAAAAGATGCTTTCTGCAGTCCTGCCAGACTCAACATGGTGGATTAAAACAGGCCATAAAATCCAGAACGAACTTTTTAGAGTAACTCGTTCATAGTATACATTTGATGCAAATTAGTAAAACCATCAGATTTTCAGAATTTTATACTATTTTTGCAGGAAGGTCGCAGATGTGCAGGTTTTGAATTGAGATTTCTACATAGGTATGAGGCAGCAAATTAGTTATTTTTTTTTAACTTGTTTGCCTCCATTCCTTGAAACTTTTCTTTCTCTTGTCTCTTTCAAGTATGCTATTTTCTTACAAAAGATACAGCAGTTTTTACACTGTTACGCCTCTTCTGCTTAATGTAACATCCATTTTTTCCTTTGTTTTTGCAAGCTTTCTGTACTAATCGAATCCATATTTTTGATCACAGGTCAGGCTGACGAAAGCCCAGTAGCCAGTTACTGGCTGGCACCGTCAGTAGAACAAGTTTTGTACCGTAAGGGAATAGCAATCAACAGAACGGTCACCTCCTGCTTTGCCGAACGCTTCTGCTCGAGCTCTGCTTGGACAAGTGTGAAAAGTGGCCTTGTTGAGGGTGATCTCACCGCTCGTTTTGCAGATGTCCCGTCACGTGCAGGGGCAGGGTCTGCAGAGCGACGCTATCTTGCAGATCCTGGGAGTTGCCAAGTCCCTGCTAGGGGGTATTGCTGCCCATGGGGAACAAGCTTCTGCTGGGAGATGCCGGTTTAGTCTTAGAGCTGTTAGACTAAGCTGGCGTCTGTTAAATTCAAATTAGGCGAACAAGTTTCCAGAGACTTTGAGAATAGCTCTTCAGCTTTAGCCCTCGTCTGATTTTAAAAGAAATTAAGTTTTTACTTTGCATTGTTTTACTTCACTTTTATTAAAATTTCATCACCAAAACGCATTCAAATAGTTAAGACAAAGGAAAAATAAAGGTACTAAAGCCAACTGGAATGGGGTCCTCTCACAGAAGTAACTCAGCTACTCACTCTCCTGTATGTGATCAGTCTTCCACAAATTCTCTGTCACAAGCAAATTGGATAATTTTAATTACTAAATACCAATAAGTGTCCTATACAAATAAAGTCTTTCCTTCGTGAGCAATTATCACTCTTCAGTTGATCAGTTTAAATATGTAATAAAAGCACAGATGAACATTTAAAGTAAATTCATTCTTACATCATTTTGTTCCTGGGTGGCTGGAGCTTTCCTCAATGCACACTTAACATACAGACTGAAAGCAAGGAAATTTATGTATGCGCACGAGGATAGCTTATTCACAAGGATAATGTTAATGCATCTCTTCTAAGGGTCAATAGATTTTCACAAATACTAAAAGAGGACTTCTTCATCTGTACTATAGATGTTTTATGCTTATTTGGCCTGTCTGCAAGCTTTTTTAATTTGTGGATAAATCCCTTGGCTATAGGAGACAATAGTTTACAGACAGAGCAGACTTATAGTGGGAACAGAAACGAAGCATATTTCCACTGTTAAGGAAGAACAGACATTTTAAAAAATGCACAAGTTTTCTAATAAAAGCATAAGTTCTCAAAGGAAAAATGTGTCTTTTTGGAATAGTTATGGCTGTTATAATCTGGTATGAAAGTGCAAAAATTGTACCGTTTTTTACTTGTGAGCTTGAGAATGGTGGATAAAAACTTCAAAAACAGCTCCTCATAATATTCCTTGTCTAAGATGTGTCATGCACAAACAAAACAGTGTCTTTCCTGTTTCTTTCAGCTGGTGTCCAGGCAGATGCAGCTGGGCTAGTCAGCTGTTCTCATGTTTACAGTGTGGGAGAGGTGCCAGTTGTAACCTTCTGCAGGACTTCCAAATTCTGCATGTGGCACAGGCATAGCAAACTCTGATGTTCTTGTGGAGCCGCTGTTGCTTATCCTAGAGCTCTGACGTCTCCATCCAGTGGCTTGTTTTCTAGACCAGCAACAATGCAGTACGTGACGTCATTCAGCGGGTAGAAACAGCTACTTTGGGAACTGCAGCTCACCGGATCTCTCAGTTGCTTATCTAGGTCTCAGTATTCCTTGAACGTCTCCAAAAAGTCCTATTTCAGGCCTTTCTTGACTGCTAGCTTTGTAATGGTTAGATTTTCCTTTTGAAAAGAGCTCTAGCAGTTGTTTCAGGATATATGACTTCTATAAAAGCTCCTGTTTGCATGGATTTTATTAGGAACTGTTTTCTCACACAGTTCTAAACTGCTGTGAAGTTCAGAGGAAGTCTGCTCTTTGGTTCCCTTGGGGAAGATCAGGAACTAGTTTCAGCTAAAAGATTTCTCAGTTTTCTGTAGAAGCATTTTGTCATCTGGAAATAGAAGTAACATTTTGATTTCAGTGTTGAAATGATTCTCTGGTAGGTGTGTTTCAGTCTAAAGGAGACTTGTCTCTAGGAAAAACATTCTGAAAAATGGAGCATAAATTATGAAATATTCTTATTTTGTGTTTGATCACTGGGAAAACCACCCTGACAGTGCGTGACTAGATACATGGTGTCTTTGGTTTTCACACCAAGGTTCTGATTCGGTCTGCAAAGGTAAGGGCTTTTAGTATTTAAAACTGTAGGGAGGTTATAGGGATTGGCTGCTGATAGTGCTTCAGAAGGGGCATATCTGACTTGTGTAAGTACAATAGAAAAGCCATTCTAATAGATCTGCGTATTTCATGCTTACTCGGTGTCTCGGGTAGTTGGGGGGCCATCCTATGTAAAAGGTCAAAAGGTTTTCTCCTTTTCAAAAGAGCAGTATGATGTGAACCAAGGTAAAGCATGGATAGCTTCAGGCACGCTTTTTTCTAAAAGCTTTTTGAAATCTGCCTTTGTAAGTAATTTTGAGTTATTTTGCTCTGCAAAAAGTGACTGGAAAGATTTCACCCCTTTGTAGTTAATTCTAGCCAGGTAATTAGCTTAAGAGGAGACGTACTACTTTCATTTGAGCCAATTCTAGCCTGTTTGTGAAAGCAAGCGGAAAAAAAAACCACAAAGACTGTGAGAAAGTTTCTAGCAATGCCAGTTTAGTTTCCACTTAAATTTAAAGCCCTGAGTAGCTGAAAAGCCTGGTGGCTGTTGATTAATTAAGCTCCAAGAAATGGACAGATTCGGCAGGTTCTCTTCTCCTGTGTTCTGTCTCAACCACTAGCAGCAGAAGTGAATTGGGTTTAGTTATCAACTATGAAAGCAATGGCTGAAAGTTTTCAAGCTTTAGTTAAGTCCCTGTGCCGTTACAGGGCAAGCTAATTGGGCTTAAGAATTTGGTTTATGACTGTGCTGTGGTTTCTTTTTCTCCAGAACTCTGCTGGTGTTATAGCCTAATAGAAGTAAAAGCAATTTAATCAAGAACAGGAAAGAACCTCACGCAGTAGCAGGGACTCCCCTTAAGAGACCTTTGAGACCATTTTGCTGTTGGCATTCAGACTAGTTAAAAAAAAAAAAAAAAAACACGAAACCCATGATCTTGCTGCTTATATTTGATTATGAATGTAAAGACATTTTTAGAAGCAGACTCTTACTTCGAGACAATGAAAGTACATTGTTACGTGTAAAATTCCACTTTTATATCTGTAAAAGGGTGCTCAGAAGTGCTGTCTAATTACATATTAATATGCATTCTTATTGCTAATCTTTTTCTGTGTTTGTGGTGTGTTTTTTTTTTTTAGAATACACAGACGATAATGCCCTGATTCCTAAGAACTCGTCAGTAATTGTTAGAAGAATCCCTATTGGAGGAGTTAAAGCTACCAGCAAAACATACGTTATGTAAGTATCCATAAAGCATTGCATCCTTTGTGAGGGTTTTCTTAACTTATTTTTTGATTGATCTTAGTTCGTGAGAGGCATTCAGATTGTATATTTCTTGTAAAAGGTGCCGTTAGTTTTTGTTGTAATGGAGTAGATTTTCATATATCTGTCCCAAAATAGGCTAATATTTTCAGACCTACTAGGGCATTGGGTTTGAACTCCAGCAGTGGTAACTTTTAAAATCTGTTCTATTGGCTTTTTAGTGGGGAAGGTCATTTTCTGAGACCTGAGATTTGAATGGGTTTACATCCCGTTTCCTCTACAAGAGGAGATCCCTTATTATATATATTGCTCTTCTTTATTTTACAGTTGACACAAATATGCATGGTGCTGTAAATTTATAATTTGTTCCCATCTCAGTAGAGTCTGCTTCTCAGCATGTGACTTTCTTGCATTTTTGTTTTTGGGATGTGGCAGGTATTCTTATGGCCCAAACCTGCTATTTTTGCATACTAGCAGTAGAGGAAGGAGCAAGGGTTGCCATTTGGTGAGCCACGCAAACAAGAAGTCTCATACATAAGTGATTTTTGTTAGCTTCCTAAAGACAATGGTTGTTTAAGGCAAGGGGAAAAAAAAAAGAACAATGTCCTTAAGTTTATTGCCTTTTGTGTCTGTACTGTGAAGGCATAGCTAAAGCTTTCCTTACTTGAAACTCAGTAAGCAGTTCAGCATGCTACCGTTACTAGTTATCTTTCTGTTTCACCCTAAGCTGGTATCTGTGCTCCAGGTTTTCATCTGTATTCCTAGCATTTGTGAAGAACAGAGAAGCACATGTATTGATTAAAATTAGGCGTTCAAACGCATTCCTGACTACAGGATTAGTGCTGTCGTTCATTTATTCGTACAATCCAGTTCTGCATCAGCCACATTAGTATTGTTTGAATGGCTGTCTTTTCCAACCTCCTTAAAGATATGCCCCTCCACCACAACTGGTAAATGTTATTGGTTTGTGGTTTTGCTATGCCTTTGTAATGTTGGTTCTCAGTAAGTAAGGTGTACTGATGAGTTACAGTATGTCTCTAACAAACAGTCCAGCAGCATCCTGGTACCCATGAAGCATTTGCATGCAAAAAAGTTGAATTTGTGTGGCTCTGCACATGAACTTAAGCACATTGCTGCTGTAAGTAGCTGTAGTGCTTTCAGGCTCTACCTAGCAATTCTAGACCCCACATTTTTGTGCTTATAAGCATTGCCTTGTCTTAGGGCATAATTTAGGTACGTATGCTTAGTGCTGTCTTGTCAGTGCATCCTCCATCTCTGGTTGGATGGCACCCTCTCCTGGTATTGTAATGCGGTTGTAAAATTAGAGGATAGATGCTGCTAGCATCAAAGATCAATTAAATACCTGTATGTGGGGATAAAGAATTCCACGGCTGTTCTAATGTTGAAAATTAACCAGGCAGATGAGCTTTGTCCCTAGCTGGAAATACTACAGAAACAAGTGATGGGGTAGTTAACATTTAGGAATTATGAGTGTATGCTGCAATGGTGGAGAGGCCTCCAAAAATGTGTTAACTCCTCTTGTAGTATGTTCCTCAAGGTAAACATATGAAGAAGCCATTGTGTGGTAATCTAAAGTATTTCCTTATACTTCCTCATCTTCAGGGAGTATGTGGCTCTAACTGTGAGCCTAGTGGTTTTCTAGCAGCGGCAGGAAACACGAGCCTTTCAATTTGTACATAAATTCCACAGCAGCCTTTAATTGCCTCTGCTCATGGGACACTTCGGATGATGTATGAATTGTTTGTTAACTATAGTAGTGGTTGCATGCCTGATTCATAAGTAGCATGCAGATACAGATCAATCAGTATGTGGAATCTCGGCAAGTTTTCAAATGTACTAAAGAAATAGTTCCTAAAATATTGTAGCATTTTCAAGATTATTTTAAAGCAAATTATGGCAATTAAGACCTTTTTTTTTGTCACAGGACTCCTAAATCGCACAAAATCCTAGAAACTGCTTTCAGGTGACATTTCTACTACTATTTTTAGTCAATGTAGCATATGTAACACGTTTAATATTTTGACACTTTCATGGCTAAATATAGTAGATATCTGAACACAGTGCTTGGGCTTCCACAAAGAAACACAGCTCTAAAGACTATGCTGCTGTCATTTTTATTTTATTCCTTCCTTTATCAGATGACTGTTTTTTTGTTTTGTTTTGTTTTCCCACTTGAATAAACTTGTACTTCAGAGTGTCTAGACTATCACTGTTCCTTCTTAGAAATTAAAGTATTGTATCTGGTACCTAATTGTAATGCTAACGATATACAGATTGGCTAAAGCTAGCTTCATGCTTAGAACATTGATTAAGAACACAAAACTGTAGTACAGACTACATATTTTCGCTCCTGATACAGCAGAGACAAAATACCTGAGGACTTGTGCTTGCACTGTTGTGTTCTATATCTGTAAATCTTAAAATAATATTTAACGAAGTAGAAATGAGATTGTTTTTAGTTGCACTGAATGTACCGAGGGAGAACAGTTTATGTATGTGAATAAATTTCTACGTTCATTAGACTACCAGAACATAATGTTTCGATGCTCAGGTTTTATAACCTGTTTTCACTGCTATTTGTTGGATACAAGTGCTTTCTATTAAATTCTGATCACCTTTATTTCTTCTTTTAGAAGTCGAACTGAACCAGTGAGTGGAACATCAAAAGCAGTATGTAAAAACACAATCTCACACTTTTTTCTACACACTGCACTTAATTATAAACAATGTAGCCTTGCATTAATTTTCCAAGTATTAACTTAATATATTTTCCAGCAAAACATAGTATATGTTGTAAATACAATGTATTTGATTCAGCATAGTAAAAACTGAGTAATGCCATCATTTGCACAGTTCTAATGTGAATTTTGGTATTTGTGCCTAGTAATGCATTGTATTTCATATTGAATATGCTAGAATATTTCCTGTATGACTTTGTGTTGTACAGATACTGTATGATCATTTTTAGATCATGTAGGTTTGAGGTTTGCACTATCGAACATGGTGCCATGTTCTACATCTGTCTGTCTATAGCTAGTAATATGTATGTTTGTATAGGTTGTTGTGTGCTTTTTGTTTCTTGCAATAAAAATGTTTGGAGTGTATTTTTTGCCATTTTCACATTGTATCACTTAGCTTTTGTTTTTAAATACTTTTTTGCCTAATGGTTTTTGAAAATGTTATCAAAAACCACTGAGAAACCATTATTGTTAAACTCGGTATTGTTTCTTATTTCTGACTTGGGGGTTCAAACAAATACCAAAACCAGCATATCCCATACAATTTCTGAGGACATTTCTGTGCAGCTAAATAATTCCTTTTTGTGTCCTTAAATACTCAAGTATTTATTCCTAAAACTGAAATTGAAGTGATATTGTTTGGGCCCCTCAGAGTACATAAATGTCTTGAAAAGATGTGAAGACATGAATTTGAATATCATTGCTACACAAAGTGGTATTCTAAAGTTCTGTGTTTGGTCTTTTTGCTTTATCTAATGAAACAGTTTAGTTTAATAGTTTGACTGCAAGCGAAAATATCTAAAACCTGGTATAAAAATTTTGGCACAAGGTTAGAGCCTGGTGCATTTGTGGATAAAGTCCATGTCATCTTTCTTAACTTTCGTCTGCAGTATATTTTTGGATCTGGGTGGCCTCAGGGTTGGATGCTGCTTTAATTTCCCAAAGGTTAAGCCTCTCTTTAGTATACCACCATTTTGAATTTCCATTTGCAAAAGGGGGCAGCATTTTTCTTCAGGCTTGAAAACACGCTGTTGCTCTGCTGCTAAAATATAGATAAGTACATGAGGAAATACTTGATTGGTAATGGTCTTAGATACTGATTTGCCACTTGGGTCAACTATTATGTATAACTGCGAATTTCAAAATAGTTCTTACAGTATAAAAATTACTACTCGGTGTTTTTTATTTTTCATCTTTATTTTAAGTATAACTGCTTTTTCTTCACTAGAATGGTGTGAGGCATTACACTAACCCTGGATCATTGGATCTGATCACTCATTAAGCTGTTAGGATAACTTAATCTAGAAATTCATGAACTCTGTGTCTGCGTTCTGTGAAGAATGCAGCCTCTGGTTCCCATGGAGTGGTGTGCAATCAACCTCAGATGAAAACCTTTTTAAATGTAGGTCTGAAAAGACTTAAATCTGAATCTGACATCCGTAATTCTATCACCGATTGGTTCGAATTCCTTTTTCAACGTGAATGCCTCCCATTGTGAGTTCAAGTTAGTTAAACTGGCCCAGTGACCCTAGTAGTTAATGTAATGCATTTGTGTAAACCACGTTTATAGTATTTGATCTAATTCAGATGGGTTTTTATTTCTTGAAAACAGTTATTTTCCTTTTTGTTTACTAGCATGTGTATAAACACAAATCACATGTTCATAAATAAAGTTAACATTCTTTTAGCCTTGTGTGTTCCCTGGCATGTCTGTATTACATTTTTAAGTAGCATCTGACCATAAGCTAACATAGACGTCTCAAAAAATAAAAAAGAAAGAAAGAAAAAAATGGGAAAGAAGTATCTGGAGTGGTGGGGGGAAGACTTAGTGTTAGTTAGAACAGATTAAAGTAAATGGAAGAGAAAGCAAAAATATTCCCCTCTTGTTTGCTCTGACTACCTGATTTGGGCTGTGGGTAGGCATAGGGAGGGTGGAAACGTCCTTGGAACTCTCTCTTTACAAGTCTTACATATGTATGGAGATGGATGGGTACTTAGATACGAAAATTAAAGATTACTGTAAAAACACTGCAGTGTCAGGCACTTCTAGTGTTGGAAGCACAGTGAGATTTACTTTTAAAGCCAGCTCAGATCTTTGTCTAAAGTTTTTGTTTGTTTTTAAATATATTTATTTCTGTATGTATTTCAAAGTAGAGACAGAATCTTAGTGTGGTAGGAATAAATTACTGGAAAGCTCACCAGTTACTGTTAAAAAGTAAAGCATAAGCAGCAAAGTTAAAGTGAGTAAGAAAAACAAAAAGGATGCACAAAAGCTTATGGCTCGAACATTTTTTCACTGTCTTGCTGTTTTATATTAGCTGTTATTTTATGCTTCCAAATTTGTAGTGGTGTCATGCTGTTATTACAGCCAATCAAGGAAGTGGATCCTTTTTGTTTTAGCATTAGTATTTCAACAACTGCAAGCATCTCTGTTTATCCTTAGAGTCTGCATAAACGCACAGTTGTGCCCCTTGTTTCAGTGCCATTGAATGCAACTGCGATCCTTCCTGGCAGGATTTTCAGTTTAGCTAAGATCTCAGGTTTTAGGAAACCATTATAATTTGGATATACCACACTAGCAGCAAAACTAGCCTTTTCCCTATTTTCTGTCCCAGTTTCTGCTTGCTGTTTTTTAGCTTCCGTTTAGTCTTCTGGACGAAACGAGAGTTAATACATTTGGCTCTCGGTTCTGTTTTCTTTCTCTGATTCTTCTGCAGTATTATCTTAGGGCTGTGCGCTAGATTCCTGGAGATTTTGTTTCTGCTTCACTAATTTGAGGGACTGGCAGAAACTACTTCAATGGAAATGTAAAGATTAAAAAAAAAAAAAAGAATGAAAAGAATGCAGGATTGTTGGAAGATGGCCATTGGGCACACTTACTCAATAGTGCATTGTCTATTTGCTGCTTTTGGTACCAGTTTGGTAGAAATGAGTGCCATCATCTCCTTTAAGAAATTAAACTGTTGCCTGCAGGCCGAACAATACTGTTTCCTAATAAAATATAAACACTAATTAACATTTTATTAATGGTTTTGTTTCAGTAACTGGTCAATACTAGACTGTTTAATATCTCATTAGATTGCTAGGCTCCAATAGATAGCTTTCCTAATATTTTAGTTGCCTCTGAAAACACACAAAATGGTAGCAGTTGTGCCTCCCTTGAGAGACCTCTTTTTTCCACATGTAAAGGAGTGACACATGGGGTGTAAAGCTTCACAATACTTAATCAGACATCCTTTTAAACATAAGTACAAAATCTTCTGAAAAGAACAGAAGTTGAATCTTCTGGTAAGAGTTGCAGTGGAAAAAAGGTCTCTTATTCCAGATCTAGGTCTTTTCAAAAGACAATTTAAAAATATGTTCAGTTAGTAATATAGTAATGTTCATGTGCTTTCCCAAACATATAGGGAAGGAATGATTAACTAAAACCAGTGCTTTACTGGAGTAAGGAAACATCTTCTGTGGGTCGATATTTTTTCCCCTACAGTCTGCTAAAGCTACTGCCTTGAGTTCTTCCACCATGTTAGGTAGTGTTGTACAAGAGTGTTGGTTTTTTGTTTTTGTTTTTTTCAGGGAAGAGTTTTTAATGTTTTCTGATCAATTTTGTGATCTCTTGAGGAGAGCTGTTCAATTTACATTCTGAAATTTTATTCTACTTTTTTTTGAACAACTTATAATAAGCAGAATTCGGAATGTCTTTCTGATAACGTTAACTGGTGTAAGCTTACTGCTGCCTGTGACATAATTCAATAATTCATAATACTGGAAAAGGAAAGGGAGTTAACTGTTTTCAGTTGTGGAAAAACTACACTTCGGTGTTGGTTCTCAGTAGCCACAGCAGTCCATTGTTAACTAGTGGCCTTAAGAGCTCATTCCTGCAAGCTGTTCCTGTAGGTAGCTGAGTGAGGAGAGTGGTTGCGATAGAAAAAAAAAATGACAGGATTATGTTCTGAATCCATCTTTCGTTATCAATAATATGCTTTATGTTTCTTGCTCTTGTGCATTTAGTACTAGGCTGCTATTTGAAAACTATTTTTGGTCTGATAGCAAGGAGAATACTGAATGCTCACACTTCCCAAACTAATTCATAGTATGAGGTCTAATAATAAATAATGCTAGAAATTAGTTTTCTCATTTTTTATAGACTACTTTATCATGGTAAACACCTTAATTTCAGTGATTTAAGGAGGTTTGGCTTTTTATCTAGGCAAAGTGATGGGTTGTTTTTATGACTGATGTTTTGGATTGGTATTTTTATTAGGGTTTTGTGGGGTGTGGTGAGTTTGGCATTTTTAAACGATGTGAGGGGCAGAGTTCATGGTTCAGAGCTAATATGCCTGTGCTTTATTTTCACAGGCAGCTGCTGTGTTCACAAAAACATAACCCTGTGCATTTAAAAACGATGAAACATTATGCAATTGATTTACAAATTACACTGAAAATAAGTTTCCTGTAGTGATGCTTCCTTCTCAAATATTTTTTTTTGAAAAAATCTTTTTAGCAGAAAATTGACAGTTTCCCTACCCCTTTGACTTTTATGCAGCTGTGAGCATTTGACAAAAATCCCTCTGAGATACTCTTGAGCAATAAGTCGATCTCAGTTGGTTTGGTTGTTTTAGTTTCTTCTCATTAACCATATAGACACTCTTAAACTCTTGTAAGTCTGGACTTTGTTTTGAACAAATACAAATTACACTAGGTTAGAAATGCCTCTTCCAGAGAGACACAGATGATATAGTGCAGACTTTCAGACTGCAGTAGAGGTTAACTGTTGCTATGTTTTGATTGTAGAACTTGAATATGTGTTTAATTTTTTGTGAACAGATTGATGACTCTTCTGCATCTATTTCTCTGGCCCAGCTTACTAAGGTATATATATATATTCTTGTCAAATATTTAAAAAAAAAAAAAGTGTTTGCTTCCTATTTTAAATCTTATATTGTGATCTATAGCTGGCTTACTGTTGTAATTTGAAGAAAAAAACCAACACTTTAATTTTTAATAAGTTAAAGTATTTATTTTAACTTTAAAATGTGTGTAAAATTTGATACTATCCTGTAAAGAGTAGTTCCCAGTTTGGGAAGATTGAAGGGGAGTACCTTATCAGCCTCAACATAATGTTGCAGTATTATTCATCTTCAAGACACAAAGAAGAAGCACTTCAGAAGCTGTTTACCGTTTTTCATACGTTTCGTTAATTTTTCGTTGGAAACTAACACAATTTTTACAGAAGAATTTAATTGGCTGTAAGTTATGGACATTTCAGGGGGGTTTGCAACAGCCAAAATACAAACATTTCTGTAACATGGACAATTGCATGGTTATTTTTGAATTTCTAGTCTTCATAGATATAGATCCATTCTTGAATGTTGCACAGTTTCATAAGTTGTAGAATATATAGTGGGCAACACGATCTAATTTGTTTGAACACAGACTGTAAATTGTGTAAATGTACCTAATTGTTTATAGGAATATACCAATGTGTATGTGTGGCATATTAGCACGTGACCTTCTGAAATTGTTGTAATGCCATGTTTTGCTATGAAACTGCTTGCATTTTTTGCTCAATAATGTGTAACTTTGTCTGGGAAAGCACTAGTGATTGCACTTTGGAAAAGGCTTAGTTCTAGCCAATTAAACTACCAGTCTTTAAATTACAAAGATTAGAGAAGGCAGGGTCTAAT
Source organism: Anser brachyrhynchus (assembly GCF_964034855.1). Classification (NCBI taxonomy): domain Eukaryota; kingdom Metazoa; phylum Chordata; class Aves; order Anseriformes; family Anatidae; genus Anser; species Anser brachyrhynchus. The sequence goes on from NC_137733.1 coordinate 17,268,281, forward strand.
GCAGAGTAGCTAGAGTTTGTTCTTCTGAAAAGAAAAGCTGGAGTTCATGTCCAAGAAAGAGAAGCCTTCCCACTGGTAAATTTTTCCCCTACCCACTGCAGAAATTAAATTGTATACATCTGGCCAAAAAAAAAAAAAAGGGAATGTAGCCACCTAAAGAAATTGGTCTCCATTAGTGCTGTCCCTAAACATGTCCTTGGTTCTGTGAACTCATGTCAAGTTTTATTCTAAACTGTGAGAAACTGTCCAAGCGGTGTGCACATTTAAGTTTTCAACAAAATCTGAACATTTTAGAACAACACAGGAACATAACGAAGCAGCTCAAAACTGTTACGTACCCTAACCTCTTCAGTGCAGACTGGCTTAGCCTGGAGGCAATGTGTTAACAGTTTCCTGTTTTATTACTACTATGTATTAAATGCCATATTTGACTTTTGGTCTATTCCTAATAATGTTTTGTGGGTTTTGGATGTGTTTTGTAAACCGTTTGGGTTCAAACAAATTAGTCAAGTATTTGTAAAAGTTTTCTGTAAATGTTCATGGAAACGGTTTCATAGATGTTGATCTGGATTATGTTAATGTTGAGAAAAACTGTGTATATGAAACAACCATTTAATAAAATGTTGAAACTAGTTGGTTGCTTTTGTGAATGAATGCATATAAAACCAAGAACATGAGTGGTTGATCTGAATGATAGGTGCTTGAAGGTTCAAATAATTTACAGTCACTCCCTTAGACCCTGCTTGTATCTGGACTAGTGTGTAAAAAACATTTTAACAAATACTGCTTAAAAATCAGCTAGCTTCAATGATTAGAAAATACAGCTCTAGATAAGGTTTATATTACAATTTGTGTGTTAAAAGGACACAATCAACTTGAAAAAAACCCCTTCATTATTGCTTGTAGTTCAAGCACTTAGTATGAAGAATTGTGTTGGGAGGAGCATGCAGCTTGGACTCTACAGTACGTTATGGTCAAATTTCTACTGAAAAGTCTTTTTTCTTGCTGGGGGTTTATAAAAAGCTTGATTCCTTTTAATGCTTATGTGTCAGAAGCTGGATTTCAGCAAGCAGAAACAGCTTCGCAATAGCAAGTTGTGTGTCCTTTTAATGCTGCAAAATGTAAATAATAGTACTTGGCATCTGTGTTTCTGAATTGAATGTACAATGGATATCTTCTCCTTCAAATAGTCTGGAGCATAAAATTGGTGAAAAATACTAGATATTGGTGGGTTTTTTTGTTGGTTTTGGGTTTTTGTTTGTTTGGTGTTACACATAGCTTCAGTCCACTTTGTATTGAAGAAAATTGGATTGGTTACACAAGTCTTTATGTAAGGTACAAACAGAGCCTAAGGTTTTGAGTGCCCAAGAATGCTCTCTTCAAGTAGGTTAACAGGCACATAAACATCATGTAATGGCATAAGGACTCCCCAGAACATCTTCAGGACAAATATATTTTATATAAGCAGCTGTTTCATGCAACCTCAGCTAGAGTTGTGCTGCTCTTTACAGGATTGGATGAGTGGTGTTGTCTTTGGCTGTGTGGACTTAAATGTGTTTCTAATGTGTGTGTCAAATAATTACCTGTTAAACAGACTGCCAATCTGGCTGAAGCCAATGCTTCCGAAGAAGATAAAATAAAAGCTATGATGTCACAGTCTGGCCATGAATATGATCCAATCAAGTAAGTGTTGCTGAAGTCAAATCTGTTCTTTGAAGATTGTGAAAAAATTGTAGAGTTGTTTGCTCTAAGGGGAGATACACATGTGTACCTTTTTATTTTTTGTTTTTCCCAAACTTTTTTAGTTACATGAAGAAACCCTTGGGTCCACCTCCACCATCATATACTTGCTTTCGTTGTGGAAAACCTGGCCACTATATCAAGAACTGCCCAACAAATGGGGTAAGATTACAGTGGACTGCTGGTATTACTTAGTTTTGTTTGTTTTGTTTTGTTTTTATTGTTTTTTAATGTAGTTACTTTATGAATACATCAACATTCAAATTAAGAATCATTTTTCCTGAGGTGAGATACAGAGGTTGTAAGACAGTATTACAAAGCCCTTGAAATGTAAAGGGAAAGCTGGAATTATAAACATAAAACTGCCTAATTTTCCTAGGTCATAGGCATTAAATATGTCCGTAGATTTTTTTCTGTGTACTTTCATTCATATATTGATACTTTTCAGTTTAATTGGAATTTTTTCTTTAACTTTTAAATGACCATTAACATTTGTTAATACTTCGTATTACAAGAGGAGAGGATATTTCTCTTGACCCAATCTATTGAAGATTTACATTTTAATTACACTATCTCTGGTTAAGTATTCATGACAGTTAGCATTAGTCACTAAAGATAGGCATGAGGTATGAATTGAACCTTCATACATAGAGGTGAATTTAAGTTTCTTCAGTGACTGATTCAAAGCACTGAAATAAGCTTGCAGTCTGACTTGTACTATGAATGTTTCTGTCCTGATGGAATAGTAAGTTAGGGGATGTTTAACCCCTGAGGAGCCAGAAGTTAAGCCACATGAATATCTATTCAGTTCAGAATGATGCTAAACCTTTGAAACATCCTGGCTGTATTCGTTTATGAAAATAAATATTTTAACCATGCAGTCCTCATGTTAGAGAAAAGGAGAGGATTAAAGGATTTTGCTGCTTAGGGTAATCATTGAAATGTCATTTAAGTGCGACTTTTAGGATGAAATATGTCTGAATTTCTTTTCTTAACAGGACAAAAATTTTGAGTCCGTTCCCAGGATTAAAAAGAGCACAGGAATTCCCAGAAGTTTCATGATGGAAGTGAAAGATCCTAACACAAAGGGTGCTATGCTAACAAACACTGGAAAATATGCAATACCAACAATTGATGCGTAAGTATGGAATTTATCAGGTGGACCAAAATGTTTCCTCCCCCTTTGACTGTCAGGTCTCACATGTGAAACAACGTTTTTCCTGTTGGTATAAACTAAGGACATCCTACCGTGCTGAGGACAGCAGTTGCTTCTATTCCAGTTTTAGAAGAGTTTGGTAGTACTTCTGTTTTCTGTTGTTTTCTGAATCTCCTTTTGTAGAAGCTGCAAGGTCGATGACTTTAATTTAGAAAAGTGTCATTTCTTGGAGATTAAATTTATCCTGACCCTACAACTTAGATTTTACCCTCTGGCACAGAAGGGATTCATTTCACAGAATTTCCAGCTGTCAGTTGTTTTTCTGGTCTAGGCTAATTTCTCATCTCAGTTGAGCTAATGCATGGGAGAGTTCTCCAGAAGGGATAGACACTCCCTCTTCTAGTGTTGTGACTGTAGAAAAGTATTTTGAATTAAACGCCTATGTTTTTAAAAGGCTGATTGTAAAATTCTTTGATAAAGTCCAAAGCTTGGAAAAGTCTTCAGATCTCTTCAATTTCTTCAAAATTTCTTCATCTTCAAATTATTTTATTTTTCCTCTCTCCCCAGGGAAGCTTATGCTATAGGAAAGAAAGAGAAGCCTCCTTTCTTGCCAGAGGATCCATCCTCCTCCTCTGAAGAAGATGATCCTATTCCAGATGAGTTGTTGTGTCTGATTTGTAAAGATATAATGACAGATGCGGTTGTTATTCCCTGCTGTGGAAACAGTTACTGTGATGAATGTAAGTATTACTCCCATGTTTGTTAATTCAGATCATCAAACCTGAAAGCAAAAATAGGAGCTAACGAGACTAGTTTGTTACTAGCTCTATTTAATGCTTAAGAATAGCCCGAATAAGAAAGGACTTCTCTGGTATAAAAGGAAAAAAAAAAAAAAAAGCAAGCTTTTTTCCTCTTTTTAACTATTTAGTTAAATCCTTTCTACATGCAGAAAGAGGAGTATGGGAAGTGTACAAAATTGTGCAGGTGATTACGGTGTTAGATAGTGAATGCATTTACTTTGTCTCCAGACTTTTCTCTCATTAAATAAAATGTTACTATTATATAGCCAACTCTGACTACTGTGGACTTCAACTCCCTCTTACTGTGGATTGCAACAAGTGGGTAGTTAGGTATTTAACCTTCTAGGGAGAGTTCGTTAAAACCTTTAGAACCTAAACTTTTTTTAGAAATGTTTTATTTGTTAACCTTATGGTTGGTTGACTGGTAGTGGGGAAAAGGACTAGTCAAAATGGCAAGAAGCAGTCTACTCTGCAGCTTCAAATGTTATAGTAATGAAATATCAAAACTGTATAGTTATTTGCTGCATAAACTATTGAACATTTACAGCTTTATGATCTCAATTCAAGACCATATTCACTCATTAATCACGCACGTGGTTTTATAATTGATTAGAGCCCAGAAAATTTTCTTAGTTTGTCTAAAAAATTATGTTGATGATTGTAATGATTCACAGGTATCAGAACAGCATTACTGGAATCTGAGGAACATACATGCCCAACATGTCATCAAACAGATGTGTCTCCTGATGCTTTAATTGCCAACAAGTTCTTACGCCAGGTAACGTGATCGCTTTTACGTACATTATTCATAAGAAAAGTCTATTTGTAAGAAAGAAAAAAAAAAAGAAGGGGAAGAAAATACTAATTTAACTTTAAATTGAGTAAGGTTAAATTTACTTTTCAGATATATTATCCATTAATACAGAAGCTTACAGCTCCTCAGGGGCAATCAGGTAAATTCAGGTCAATATGTTATTTAACATGATTGCCTCACTTTTGGATTCAGTGTTAACACTAAAGTTAAGTATTTTAAATAAAAATACATTTACAAGAGTACACAAGTAATTTTACTCCTTGGAAAGTTTTTTTTCATACATTTGCTGAATTTTTGTACGACTTTTGTGAATGTTTTTCCACCTATAGGCTGTGAACAACTTCAAAAATGAAACTGGCTACACCAAAAGACTCCGTAAGATTCAGCAGCAACAACAGCAGCAGCCGCCACCACCGCCACCACCTCCACCACCACTGATGAGACAAACAATAACACGCAACCTGCAGCCTCTAATGAGGCCAACAATTTCCAGACAGCAAGATCCACTAATGATTCCATTAGCTTCTCTGTCTTCTCATTCTGCTGCTTTGGCCCCTGGTCAGCCTGTGGCAGCTGCGCTGCCAGTAAATCCGTCTTCTGTCATTGTCTCTGATCTCCCTCCAGCAGTGTCCCTGTCTCTCCGCGCTGAAAAGCCAGATGGACCTTTTCAGTAAGTAAATCTGTAGATCAACGCAAATGTAAAAGACATCAAAATGCTGAAGTTAGATTCTTCCTCTCGAACTTCTCAGTGATTTATGGATCATTAATGACAGTTCCAAATAGTTGTGGAAGTTCTGCTTTTTGTTTTTAGTTTGAATGAGGACACTTTGATAAGTTGGAAGTGTACTTTATTTAAGGACTTTCTCAGAGTTGTTTCTTGTTTGATTCCCTATCAGTCATTCAGTACAGGTTTACCTTGTAAGAGAACATTTTTTCCCTAGCAGCCCTTTATTTAAATGACAATCAGTTCCTAAAGTATTCATCTAGTTATCACGTCAAACCTTCTGGTTGAGTGTATTAATTTTCCTTTACTACTGAGGAGATGGTGTTTTCATTAAAAGTATACAAGTTCAATTACAGGTAGAACTAACCGGGTGTTTTGACATTACTTTTTTCTAAAGTAGTTCTGTAATCATTTTTATGATAAGTCAGAATCATTATCAGTAATACAGATCATGTAGTCAGTGACACGTGCAGATTTGGATAATAGTTCTTTAAAATGTTGTAAATTTGAAGTATTTACAAACATAAAAGTCTAAGTTTGCAACCCAAAGAAGTTCAATGAAAATATACTGAAAATATTAACTACTATTTAGGGTTTATATCCTTTCAACTTTATGCCTTGAATGTAAATAATTGCTCTGTCGAGAAGACTGTCAGGCTTAGCTGTACAGGAGGACAGCTTGAGGACAAAGAATCACAATTTAAAAGAACCTCGAAGGCAGCCTCTGAACTAGCACATAAACATATTTCCTAATAGAATTTTTGTTCTTGTATCTTCCAAAATGAGTTTCAGTGTGGGGGTTATACATACTCTAAGCCTTTCCTTTGCAACTGGCATAATAAAATAGTTTGCCGTTGAACTTCCTCTTTAAATACCAGTAGTCCAAACTGACTTTAGTACTTCATTTGGAATTGACCAACTTTATATTTGTAAATCTGATGAAGATTATTTTTTAGTTCATTTTTCAATTTACAGTAGTTAGTCTTTTCTTACCTTTGACTTTATATTTCAAGTAGCATTTCAAAACGGTGTATTCGGTTTGTTGGTTTTTCTTCTGTAGTGATGCAGATGCTGTTATACCTCCTGCTCTGATGACCGCCGCTGAACTTTCTAAATCTTCCCCTCTGTCAATCAGCAGTTTGTTGGAAGAAAAGGTAAATTTTATTTCAACAAATGCAGTGATTCTTGTATTTTGTTAGAGCCTATTTCTAACAGTTTGCGTTTATTCACAAGGGTTATCAGGTTCCTGTACTAAGACAACCAGCATTACAAAGTCTTCTGGGCCCACAAGGACAATCAATACCCACAACTGGTAAATATCCGCAGCTTTAGAATTTCTCTTAAAAAAAAAATCTTCGGATAAACTGAATGGGATTTTTTTTCCTATCCAATCCAAAAGGTCATCCCATGAGAGCCGGTACAATTCGCTCGGCAGGCGGCAGGCCAGGTTGGGAACTGTAAGTATATTCTACAGAAATTAATACATTATCACTTGTAACCTGTTCAATTAGGCAGTGTCACATAACTTATACAACAGCTGTTTAATAATGAAATAAGTATGTACAGATAGTTGTGGAGAATGTAAGTGGTAATTAATTTTTAAATGATTTTATTTGAATTAGCTCTAACAAGAGGGGGATCTGTGCTTCCAGTAAGACTATTTAAAAGAAAACTCCAGTGCATAATTGAAGAGGACTCTGAAAAATTAATACTTTTTCAGGAAACTGTAACTATATGAACAAGTTAAATATAATTAAAGGATCAGATGGAAAGCCCCCCTTTTGATTACTGGCTGAATATGGCTGACAAAATTGATTTCGCAATAGAATTTGGCCTCCAACATTATTTTTTAACAATTTAGTTGATACTGACTGAGCAAATTGTTGGAAAAGTCAATGCTCTGATTTTATGACAATCTGGAGTTTCTTCAGTTTAGGCCTCTCAAACAGCCAAGCTGCTTTCTCTTACTTGGAGAGAGAGGAGTCTGTTTTATTTATTAATCGTAGCGTCAAGTTTGTCCTTCACTCTGGTATACATTTGTTATAGATAGATTGTAAGTGTGCGTAACCTTTATAAAATCTTAAAACAAAAACAAGGATCCATCTCACAGATTATCTAAAATCTCAAATTCAGTAAGCAAGAAAATAACAACAATTCAGGGACAAGAACAGGCCAAATGCATCATCATGAGGCAACAACATAGGAAGCCTATGTGGAAGATGTTAAAAAGAAGTTCAAGAGAAGATTAGTTAATATTTGTGCAGTACTTTGAAGATCAGAAGTGTGAAGTATTAAGTATGTCAAGGAGTGGCAGAGGAGCGGTGGGCACTTGGCACTTGTGAAATAGGAGTCTTCTTTAAGCGTAGGCAGCCTCCATCCACAGTTGCAAAGCTGAGTATAAGCAGAGAAGACTGGGGGAACTGTTGGGGGTGAGAATGTGGAAAGCAAGTATGAGGATCAAGAAATGTGTGTAGACTCAAGTGAACAGAAAGCAGGGAGAAAAACACTTAAGTTCAGGAAGTACTCCCCACTGTTCTCCTGCTTCCATTCGCTTTCCTCTTTAAAATCAGGGCAGAGTGTAACAAACAGTGACACATGTTTTTGGGTTTCTTTAGAAGTTCAAATCGAGGACGCCCGCATAGTGAACGTACACAAAGGACTCAGGCCCCAACACTGCCAGCATCAGCACCAGTCTTTGTGCCTGTGCCTCCACCTCCCTTGTATCCTCCACCTCCCCATGCACTTCCTCTGCCACCGGGGGTACCACCACCACAGTTTCCTCCTCAGTTTCCACCTGGTCAGCCTCCATCAGCTGGGTACACTGTCCCCCCTCCAGGATATCCCCCAGCTCCTGCAAACATGTCATCAGCTTGGGTACCAACAGCAGTACCAACGGCTCATTCAAATACCATCCCAACGACACAAGCACCTCCTTTATCTAGGGAGGAGTTTTACAGAGAACAACGGAGACTTAAAGAGGAGTAAGTATTTGGCTCAATGAAGTTGTGTTGTTTTTCATTTTTGTATTTCAATAGCATATCGGGCTGCAGTTACACTAAAGTGCGTCTGACATAAGCAAAAGTTACATATAGAACATTTTTTTCCAATATACATTTTCATTGTGGATGGTAAACATGCAAAACTAAAGACAAATGTAACTCTAAAACTTTCCCTAAAACTCGTAGGAATTCTAAACTGTTTTTGCATAAATAGGATGTTCACCTTTTGCATTTGCATGCAGTATACATTTTCTCATATTGGCCATGTTTTGTTTCTTGATGTCTTTTTGTAATAAAGGTCAAACTATAATTGTAATAAAGGTCAAACTTATTTTAACAGGGAAAAGAAAAAGTCCAAACTTGATGAGTTTACAAATGATTTTGCTAAGGAATTGATGGAATATAAAAAGATTCAAAAGGAGCGTAGGCGTTCGTTTTCCAGGTAACTGCTTTACATGTCCGTAATGGAGAAGCAGATTGTCTAGAAGAATCAGGAGGAGTTCCACTCCACCTCGCTATCTTTAGATGGATTGGATAATTCAAGGGATTAGCAGTGACAGGAGTTTCCTACGTAGCTCAGATATAGCAGAGCTTGCAGTTGACTGATAGTTATCATTTGGCAGCAGTTATTAAGAAGCAGGTGTCTCTTACTAAAGCATCTCTATAACCATCCTTCACCTCCTGACAACCTTGAGGAGGCCAAAAAGTGAATAAGTGTAGTTGCTAGATGTTCTCTGTCTCCCTATTCTGATTGTAACCATTACTTCAGTGCACTTTGGAGGAGATAGGTGAGAGAAATTGTCTTCGTTTCCTCTTTTGTCTATCTTATATGGATACACGGAGAGATTTTAACCTGGACTGCAAACTGGTGGCTTGCGCTAGTATCTTGTTTACATTGTTAAATTTTTCTTAGGACTTAAAAGATCAGATGTGTTTATAATGAATTCTTAAATTGTTGAAGGACTTTCAGAGGAAGAATGATGCTAATGAGTATGTGCAGATTAACGTGAAATAGTTCTTTAAAAATTAACGAAAGAAAAACTTGTCAAGGAAAATACTCAGGATAGTTTGCATTTTCTATCCCAAAAATTCACTTGGGCAGCAGCCTGAATAACTATTAGTAATGTTTGTTACTAATAGTCTGAATGTCTATTAGTAATGTTCTCAATATCTTTATTAAGAGTAATGGCATTGATTCATAATATTACTAGAAGCTGTTTAAAAGCTTTTACATATCGTTTTACTTGAAATGAGGTCACTTGCCTTGGCTAGAACTAGAAATATGTGCAAAATTTTGCTAGGACTTCTGGCTAGAAGTTTATTAAATTTTACGGCATGTAATGTTGCAGTACAAAGTATTATGTATCCTGTACAGATTGCCAAATAAGCAGTGAAGTTAAATTGTCTAAGCTGGCATTTTAGAATTGAGCTTTACTGTCTTCAGACAAACTCGTATTTTCTTGATACTTGGTACTGCACTGTAGCCATTAAGACTTGCGTATTTTTGCATCTTACTGCAACATAAACAATTTGCATTGCATTGTAGTTGCTGAGTAGTGAAAAAAATGTACATTTGTGTACCAGCAGAGGCCAGTATACACCACCTTAAATCAATCAATAGCTGTGGTAGTCAATATAATAGAAGTGAGTGGAAATAGACTTTACTCTTCCTGTATGTTTTTACACTAACAAAGCAGCAACTGTTCCGTCTTGTAAGCAAAAACTTTTACATGTTTTCAAGTTCTTCAGTTTGCAGTAGCATTATGTCAGCAGCTGAAAGAAGCTTTGACATAAGCATGTGGAGAGGAAAAAAAAGAATTGAGAGAAAAAAAATGGGGAGAGCGACTGTTTTGAATTAACTTCTTCTTTGTTTTTTGTGTTGTGTTTTTTTTAAGGTCCAAGTCTCCCTATAGTGCTTCATCTTACTCTAGAAGTTCATATACCTACTCCAAGTCAAGATCAGGTTCTTCCCGCTCCCGCTCCTACTCTCGATCATTTAGTCGTTCCCATTCTCGTTCCTACTCGCGATCTCCTCCGTATCCAAGAAGAGGCAAAGGGAAGAGTCGTAACTATCGTTCTAGGTCAAGGTCACATGGTTATCACCGTTCAAGGTCAAGGTCACCTCCATACAGAAGATACCATTCTCGATCAAGGTCTCCAGTATTTAGAGGCCAGTCTCCCACTAAACGGACTATACCGCAAGGGGAAGGAGAAAGGGAGTATTTTAACAGATACAGAGAAGTTCCACCATACGATATAAAAGCTTACTATGGCAGATCTGTTGACTTCAGAGATCCTTTTGAAAAGGAAAGATACAGAGAATGGGAAAGGAACTATAGAGAATGGTATGAAAAGTTCTACAAGGGCTATGCTGTTGGTGCTCAACCTCGACCTCCAGTAAATAGAGAGAACTTTTCTCCAGATAGGTTTGGTCCACCTGGAACCAGACGAGAGAATTCGCCATATGCTCGGGGACGTAGGGAGGATTATGCTGGTGGGCAGAGCCATAGAAATCGTAATATAGCTGGAAATTACCCTGAAAAACTTTCTGGAAGAGAGAGCCATAGTATAAAAGATCCTACAAAGTCAAAAGAGAAGGAGGTTGAAAATCCATTGGGAGATGGCAAAGGAAATAAACATAAAAAACACCGGAAGAGGAGAAAAGGGGATGAGAATGAAGGATTTCCCACTGCTGAGTTGTTAGACAGTGCAAGAAAACCAAGAGAACCAGGTACAGCAGAAGATGTTAAAACAGACTCTCTGTTCATGCTCCCAAGTAGAGATGATGCCACACCCGTGAGAGATGAACCTATGGAAGCAGATTCTATTGCTTTCAAACCAGTGTCTGAAAAGGAGAAAAAAGAGAAGGATAAGCCAAAAGCAAAAATAGACAAGGCAAAACGGAAAGCAGAAGTGGCTGCTCCTCCTAAAAAAGACAATATAATAAAACCAGCTAAAGCTTCCCAAGAGAAGGTGGACGCCGATCGCGAAAAATCACCTCGAATAGAACCTCCTGTGAAAAAAGTGAAGGAAGAGTTGCCAAAGGCAGACAGTGTTAAAACGTCTTCCTCTCAAAAGGATGAGAAGGCTACTGGTACACCACGGAAAGTTCATCCAAAAGTGACAAAGGATCACCCGGAAACCAGACCAGCCAAGGAAGAAAAGACAAAGAAGGACCATACAAAAGAAATCAAGTCAGAGAAACCCTCCAACAAAGAGGACAAGTCAAAAAAAACTGTTGAAAAAGGCAAACCTTCTGATGCAAAAGCTGAAAAAAGAAAAAGAAAAGCAGATGAAAAGGTTGATAAAGAACACGAAGCAACTTCGATAAAGGCCTCTAAACCAGAAAGTGCTGAATCAAAAACATCACCAAAGGGAAAAACTGAACCTGATGGTGAAAAAGGAGAGAGAACTCCAGAAAAGGATAAATCTGCTTTTCTTACCACTCCTGCAAAAAAGATTAAACTTAACCGAGAAACTGGCAAAAAGATTGTGAGTGGAGAAAATGTGCCACCTGTGAAAGAACCTGTCGAGAAAGCTGAGCCAAGCAGCAGCAAAGTTAAACAAGAAAAAGTGAAAGGAAAAGCGAGAAGAAAAGTAACAGCAGCTGATGGATCTGGTTCAACTCTTGTAGATTATACCAGGTACCTAATCGTTTCTTTTCCTGTGCTTTCTCCCTTCTTCCCCTCTAAAATATAACGTCCTTCTGATAACTAATGAAAGGAAAAACAAAATCCCTGCTCAGTGAGTGAGTGAGTCATCGTTGAGCTTTTCAGTTAAATTGTACTTGGGTTCAGATCAAATTTGGTGGGAGCAAACAAGCAGTCTGTAGTGAATGGAAAGCTTATGAGCTTAATTCATGGGTGATATGGTTGACCCTTACTCCTGGGTCTTTTTTTCCCTCTTAATCATTACCCTTTTGAATACTGCTACACATTGCCTCTTCGTGGTGTCCTTTCTGTCTTGTCTTCAGCTTAATGCTAAAGGCAAGGATAACAGATATGTCTGTACAGTGCAATGTTTTGTATTTTAAAAATTGCAAGGTACTGTAGCTGTCTTCTTCTGTTAGAGTGACATGAAATTATAACTTGCAGAAGTAGCATCTTGGTTGCCAATACACTGTACTGCTTTGAGCCCCTAATTGCTCCTTAATTGCTTGCTTACTTGTCGAAACAAGAATATATATCTAATTTATCTACTATTGATAGAAATAGGACATCAAGGAATTACCAGATCAGACAGTCCCCAATCTGATAATCTCATGTCTTAGTTAATTAAATGCATAGTAGGAAGATACTAAATTAATTGATTGCTCATAATCTTAGCCAGTGGACTCATCCTTTTTCATCTGCTCCTTTGTTGAATATCTTTTGAAAAAAATATTGAAGATTTATGAGTTAAACAAAGGCCATTTTATAAAATACTATAAAAGACAGCTGTGCTTGCATCTCTACCCCCTTATTAATGTATGTTTTTTTTCTTCTTAGTACAAGTTCTACTGGAGGAAGCCCTGTTAGAAAGTCTGAAGAGAAGCCAGATACAAAACGAACTGTCATCAAGACAATGGAGGAGTATAATAATGATATAACTGCTCCTGCTGAAGATGTCATTATTATGATCCAGGTTCCTCAGTCAAAGTGGGATAAGGATGACTTTGAGTCTGAAGAGGAAGACATTAAATCTACCCAGCCTCCTTCAAACATAGGAAAACCTGCTAGTGTAGTAAAAAATGTGAGTAGTAAGCCTTCAAATCCTGTAAGACACAACGAAAAAGAGACTGAGCTTTTGGAGAAAACACAGAAAACTACAAAAGAGTTGAGTTATGAAAGCTCCCAGCATGATGCAAAAAGTTCAAAAAGTTCGATGTCAAATGAAAAAGGGAAAACCAAAGAGCGAGATCATTCTCTGTCAGACAAGGATGCTTCTGAGAAGAGAAAGAGCAGTGTTCAGCCAGAAAAAGACCACTCAGAACGTGCAACTGAACAAGGAAATGGAAAAAATATTTCTCAATCTTCCAAAGACGGTAGATCTTCAGACAAACATGATTCTGGCCGTGGATCCACTGCTAAAGACTTTACTCCTAACCGAGACAAAAAATCTGACCATGATAGCAACAGAGAGCATTCTAGTTCCAAGCGTAGAGATGAAAAAAGTGAATTAGCAAGGAGAAAAGACTCCCCTTCTCGAAACAGAGAATCTACATCAGGACAAAAAAGTAAACCAAGAGATGAACGAGCAGAGTCCTCCAAAAAGGGCACTGGAGATTCCAAAAGGAGCAGCTACAGTCCTCCACGTGACCGAAAGCAGTCAGATCACAAAACTACTCATGATTCCAAGCGTTCATTAGAGGAGCACAAACCTCTAGATAAAAATTCAGGTAAGGAAAAGGAGAAGGAGAAAGAAAAGGAAAAGGAGAAGGAGAAAGAAAAGGAAAAGGAGAAGGAGAAAGAAAAGGAGAAGGAGAAGGAGAAAGAAAAAGAAAAGGAGAAGGAGAAGGAGAAAGAAAAGGAAAAGGAAAAAGAAAAGGAAAAGGAGAAGGAAAAGGAGAGGGAGAAAGAAAAAGAAAAGGAGAAGGAGAGGGAGAAGGAAAAGGAGAAGGAGAGGGAAAAGGAAAAGGAGAAGGAGAGGGAGAAGGAGAAGGAGAAGGAGAGGGAGAAGGAGAGGGAGAAAGAAAAGGAGAAGGAGAAGGAAAAGGAAAAGGAAAAGGAGAAGGAAAAGGAAAAGGAGAGAGAAAGGGAGAAGGAGAGAGAGAAGGAAAAGGAGAAGGAGAGAGAGAAAGAAAAGGAGAAGGAAAAGGAAAAGGAGAAAGAAAAGGAGAAGGAGAGGGAGAAGGAAAAGGAGAAGGAGAGGGAGAAAGAAAAGGAGAAGGAGGAGAAAGAAAAGGAGAAGGACAAGCACGTGTCTGAAATAAAGAGCAATAAAGAAAAAGAGTTGGGTTGCAATAAGCCACCTTTGAGACAAGAATCACCAGATGCAAAAAATGAAAAAGAAAACATGACTGGACAAAACGATAAAACTGGTGTCAAGCCTAAGCCTCAGGTAAGCAACCCCTCACGGCTGTCTTCTGATCCAACTCGAGAAACTGATGAGGCTGCATTTGTACCAGACTACAATGAAAGTGACAGTGAAAGTAATGTATCTGCAAAAGATGAGGAAACTGTAGGAAAAAATTCTAAAGAATTGAAAGAAAAAGCTGTTGATAAGGTTAAAGAGGATACAGCAGCACCTGCCACAGTTGACCAGCCTGAAGCAGGCAGAAGTCAAAGTCAAAGCAGCCCCAGTGTTAGCCGCAGTCGTAGTCAAAGCCCTTCTGAGAGTCAAACTCGAAGCCACAGCAGCAGTGCCAGCTCAGGAGAGAGTCAAGACAGCAAGAAAAAGAAAAAGAAGAAAGAGAAGAAGAAGCACAAGAAACACAAAAAACATAAGAAGCATAAGAAACACACTGGAAATGAATCAGAATTGGAGAAAAGCCAAAAACACAAACACAAGAAGAAAAAATCAAAGAAGAGCAAAGATAAAGAGAAAGATGACCAAAAAGTTAAATCTGTCACTATATAGAATGACAGATAAGAAAAAATTGACTTAATTCCTAAGTCATCTGTATTAAATTTTGTTAAAATGTAAACGAATTCAAGCGTTGTAAATAATGACATGAAAGACCCTGTGCTGCACTTAAAATATTGCTGCTTGATTATTTGATTTTTACATCAGAGCTTTATAAAAGTGAACATTTTGTACAGAATTGTGAGTTGTGACCATGTAACATGAAAGGTTTTGCTGGGGCATCTTATTTTTAACCACCGTTAATTAGTTTGGGTGGAGTTTACTGTACTGTGAAAATTTTCACATTTGAATTTTTTTTTAATTGCCTGGCGGAAGAAGCTGGTATCAGTTATGAAATATCTGCAGAATGATTTGCAGAATACATTACAGCCCTGTTATGTCACTTTTTGATTACAATAAAAAGTTTTCAGTAAACTTTATTCCATGTGATGAGATTTCCAGTGATAGCTGAACATAAGCAGAGAAAGGAGTGTCAGGAAAAAAAATTACTAGTAGCTTGCTGATAACTAATGTATGAAATATAATGTATCGGGGGGGTAATTTTGAAAAGACTGCTTGAACTTGAAATCTTTTGCACTGATACAATGTGGGGAGGTATTTGCCAAGAGGTGCCCTTTTCCATGTACCCCATCGAATTTGTTTTTATATTTCAAAAAGTATATGGCCCCAGAAATGTAGCCACTGTTAACATCTGGTACTGACTATTTTAGAACAATGTTATATGGGAAGTTGTCGTATTTCAACACTCTTCCAGTTTGTTTAGAAAGCTGTTGCCATTTGTTGGCAAACATTTACACATACATTTTAACATGTCCTGTAATCTGTATTTCCTCTCATAACCAAAAATGAATTTGGAAAAAGAAGAAAAAATATTAGAAGGGCATATTTCTGCTTTAGACTGGTTTGAACAATGGCAGAAAATCTAGAAAATACAAATTTAATTAGCTTGGTAGTTTCAAGAAGGAAGTCATTTCTTCTTTCTTTTCACAGGTGGCAGTGGTGGGTGTTGCTAAACTGTCGGAAAACCAGCATGGTGATAAATACATCTCATAGTGCATGAAGGGCATAACATCCCAGTAACAACTGGACTTCGTAGTGAAAGCTCTCCACTGTTTCTCTGTGGGATTTGCCCCAAATGAATTAAAAGTACTAGATATTAAAGCAGCGTTTCAGGGCTTCCTGCTTGCAGAAATTATTTTGTTCGAATATCAGCATTGTTTGTAGGAACTGTCACTGGGATATCTAGCAGTACAGAGATAATAAAGTAATTCTTCGTTTTGCTTTTCAGTCGGTTGACTCACATTTTAAATACCAGGTTAGAGATAGAGCATCTTTTCCTTCTGATGGCTAAAAACAATAGCGGAACTAGTACTGGATTCGCTTCCAGTACTTTGTACTTCTCCATGCCAAGGCATTCTTGGTAAATTTCAGATGTTTTCTGCACAGGCTTTCCTTCCAGAAGAAAAGAAGTAGCTAATAGACATGGTGTGTTCATCTAGCATTTCCTGCGTGTGGTCCAACAAATGTGTCTGTCCAAAGTAAACACCAGATGTATTGGAATTTTAGGCAGCTTCAGCCTGACCGTTTTTATATAGTCTGGGCTCATGATGATGAGGCCACTGAAAACAGAAAATGTATTTAGCACTGTTCACTGTGAGCATACTTTGGCCTAATGAAATACAGAAAATTTAGCTCTTAAGTGAAGTGGGATTCTTACTTGAGTTGGAATGTGTTAATGTGCTTTCTTATTAAGGGTCAGAGTAACTGGTAAGCTTATGTAGAAGTTTCTTTGTGAAATAGCTCCATAAAAACAGGCAAAATGCTGTATTTTTATATAACGTGCTGAGAAAGCCGTAGTCAATGCCTGTCTTAATACTCTGTTAAACTCTCCATATTTTTTTCAGAGCTCTGTAACTGTTACTGATTTTTCAGTCTCCTGTGAATTTAACTGACCACACATAGCATTTGATTACTTTTTTTCTAGGATTTCTGAGCTGAAGGTACCTAAAATGTACCTGTGCTCAGGCTTGAATGGGTAATTTTTACTACAGTCAGGTTTAGAAGTCTTTGGACTGAATTTCTGAAGCTTTTACGCGTTGCCTACAGTAATGCAAAGGGGTGTATCCAAACTGTGTTCTCTAGGTGTGAGAGTAGATACGCCTGGAATGCATTTGATTTCACATGGTGAAATACATTCAAGATGTTTTTAATCACAGAGAAGGAAAACATATTTACAGAGAAAAATAAGTTTTGACTGTCTTCTTCAGACATAAGAAACAGTTGTTGACTGAGTGGATTTAATATATTCCTGAAGCAATACTGCTTTGTCATCTACTAACGGTAAGTGTGGTCTGGTCCTCTAAAATGGTCACAATTCCTTATGCCAGTGTCTTCAGAGAATTGTTGGACTCATCTCTCTCATCTTCTTTCTTCAATTTATTCTAAATAGGTTAGAATGCTGTTTGAACATACTGATAGGTAGCAACTCAAGCTGGAAAAGCCCAGGAAAGAAAGTAGTTTGAAAAATGTAAATGACCAAGCAGAAAACTGCCCCAAACCAGGCAACAAACTAGGTTATCATCCAGGCCTTTGAAATAAAGGAAATGTGTGAAAAAGACAAGGGCTTTAGGTGCAGGATAAAGTAATGTCATGCATTGGTAGAGGTAAAATTAAGAAGCCTAGGACTCAAAATGAGTTTTAGTTAGAACCCCTAATAACTCGTGCATGTTAAAAGTAAAGGCTGAGAAGTGGAAGCTGTATTCATTATTTAATGAGAGTAAATAATGGGTGAAACAGCAGTGGTTAACTAAACAGCGTATGAGTTTAGTAAAATATGAGGATCACGGGTTAAAGAACAGAGCACGTTAAACAACGTTCAGATGGTGCTTGAATGCGAAGGCTACTAGTCAAGGTGCTTTCTGTGTGCTCTGAGGGAGGGTGTTACGTCTTGGGTGGCTGAGGAGCAAGCCTTGTCCCTAGCTTCACAGGAGAAAAGAATTGGAATGTATTTAAATATTTACTGTAATACCAATCCGGATTTGGCTGAACATTTGGTAGTGTGTTAACACACAGGAGGTAACAGGGTGAAGAATAGTCATTAGCAAACCGAAGAATCAAACCCGGTCCCTTCTCCTTAAAGTCTGTTTGAGAGCAAGGTTTGGAAACTCAAGCTCTTGTGCAGATCTAGAAAAACTTCCTGCCTGGGCTCTGTGCCACACTTCTGTGCTCGTATGTCATTATGTGTGAGGACTCGAGCACATCTAAATGCACACGGGCTCCTTGAAAAACGGAGTTGCAGCTGCTTTGTATTGGAACACGTCTGTGGGAAACGAAGGTGGTGCCTGGCCCCTTGATTCATATAATGCCTTGTAACTGTTGGACTTGCCCAGCCAGTTGGAGGTGCAGAGTTCATACCCTCAGCCTGAGGCTTTCACGCCTGTATCGTTCCTTACACCTCCAAAACTGAGGAGACTCGCAGACCTAAGGGAGCACCAGCGGGACTGCATCGCTGTAGCCAAGAGGCTGTGGGACACGTGTGAGGGTAGGGATGAGTTCTGGCTTCTGACATAGCAGCATTACGCATAAGGTGCAGGAAGGAGAATTGAGGCTTGACTTTAATACGGATGTTCAGTACAAATAGCAAGGGGCTGGATGCTGCCAGAGCCTGCAGGATCTCTGTCCGGAGAGCAGGGCAGGCTGCCATCAGCAGGGCCAGGTGCTGACCTTGGCACTGGGATCGCTGTGGTAGCTGAGTTCTTGACAGCTTCTACCAACCATATTTTCCTGATTCAAAATGCTTTCTTAGGTGTGATTACGAAGAGAGTGGTGGGTGTTTTGTCGGTTGTTTGCATTGGTTGTATTGTCTGATGGGAAACAGCCATAGAAGTGTATGAGCCGAGATGCTGTTAGAAGCGTACGGGTTCTTCCCTTCGAAGTGATGGAGTGGTTAGACAAACACGTTGGGCATATCCAGTCTGGCCCAGAGCAAAGAATGGAATAGGTAATTTGAGTCTACAAATGATAGGATCGCTGAAAAGCAATGCTAAGGTGCAAAATCCCAAACTACCACAATTAGCAACGAGAACTAGCGTATAGGCTTCATAGATCTTGTAATGCAGTTTGAATCATTGAAACGCTGGGAAGCTGCGAGAAACTGCGAAGAAAATGCTGTCGGTTCTCAGTACCAGGCAAGCTGCAAAGGCAAACCCTGGCAGAAAATAAATTACGGAGAAGGATCTGAGTCCTCAAAATAAATCTTGAAATTTACTCTGGGTAAGAGGCATCTGGGTAGTCAGGGATTTGAGGTGCTTCACAGCCCTCTGTGCCGTCACCACGCAGGTATCTCACTGTCGGCGGGGGCACTGCCATGTTTTAGTATCCTCTAGGTTTTCTTAAATAGCAGAAGCAACACGTACCCTTCCTGCCTGTGTAATGATCTTCACCCTAACGGGGATTAGGCATGCAACTAATCCTGCTCATCATCTTAGACCAAATACTGGTATTTGTGGAAGGGGAGAAATAGTTATTAATTTCTGTATGCAACCTGATACCTTCCCAGACTGCAGTGTTTGTTGCTGAACTTTTTTTAGCTCCCAACAGCTTACAAGTAAATGCCGAGCAGGAAGCACAGCACTTAAATGGTTGCCAAATTGCTTCTTGTGTTCTTGCCTAGCAAGCTGATGGGGGTCATTTAAATTAGATTGGGTTTTATATTGAAATGGGATCAACCGAGATTTACTTTTTGCATCGTTGCCCTGAATTTTAATATAGAACCATCATCTTGTGAGCCTAGCTGTCCACTCAGCGCAGGGCCTGCGAGCACAGCGCCCCTCTGTGAACCCCCCAGAAGAGGGGCAGGGCCAGGGCTGCTCCTGGGGGAAATCAGCCCCGCCGGCTGCCCCCCGCACCGGGCCCGGGGGGCAGCAAGGGCAGGTCGCAGCGCGCCGGCCTCCCGCGGTTTGTTCCTGCGCCTCGCTGCGTGCTGCTGGTGGCCAGGCTGCGGGTGGACGCCAGCGCACAGAGAATCCGCGGGTTTTCCTTCTCCCTCCGCTTACTCCCTGGTTGCAGCGGATGGCATGAACGCTGGCTGAAGCCGGCAGCCGGCGGTGCCACAGCTTTGGTGCTTGAACCTGGCGTCCTGCTGCTCTCCGAATGTCTCCCGAATGGCTTTGGGTGGAGCTCTGGGGATGATGCTCTCGTACCAGCGTCTGTGGACTTGGTGGCCGGATGGTGAGGGCCCCCGGCAGGGGATGCCGCCAGGTCCTTGCCTCAGCCCCTCTGCAGGGAGAGGGGGTGCCCGGGTCTGGCAGCGCTGGGCTCGCACCGTGCCCTGGGGCCGTGGGGACAGAGCGGGGGCTCTGGGGTCTGCTCAACAGGGCAGGGAAGAAAGCAAAGACAGCCCAAGGTCGAAGGAGGCAACACCTCTGAATGAAGACTAATTAAAAGGAAGAGCTAATCAAGGCCTTGAGCTCTCAGGAGTCCTGCTGGCAGGGATGCTGGGTGAGCTGGTGATGGAGCATGCCTTTTGGGGGAAGGAGGCTTCCTAATTAAATAGGGGCTGCTGAGCTGGGGGGGAAGGGGGGGTGGAAGCTCTGGGGCCAGCATGCGGTGCTCTGCCGGCCAGGTGGGCAGAGGGCTCATTTCAGCCGTGACCCTCGGCAGCACGGTGGCACGTGCTCGTCTGGGAGGTGCCCAGGAGAAGCAGCGAGCAGGCAGGGGCAGCGAGCGAGGCGGGGGGCTGTTAGCAACTGTCAGAGCTCCGCTGCGGCCTTAGCGGGTGGATGAGTAATTAACTTATTTGACAAACATGCAGGAAAGTTCATGACCAGTCGGGGAACAGACCCAACCGCTCCCCAGGTCTAAGATGATTAATCCAGGGCTTGCTCTGGGAAGGTGTCCGGGGTCTGCCAGGGGTGCCAGCTGCCCACGGGGCGTTTTACGGGGCGAGCACCAGCTCCCAGGGACCCGGCTGCCTGTGAGGGGTCTGGCTGCACTGGCAGCAAGGGACGGAGCTGGCCCATGCAGAGGCACAGAGAAGCAGGTCCTGGGGCAAAGCTCTTGTCCCAGCCCCGCGGGAGGGCTGCTGGGGACGTGGCAGCCCTGGCCACAGCTCTGCCCCCCACCTGCTCTGCAGAGCTGTGCACGTTTCGGTGCCGTTTCCATCACAGGTCTGGGTGCCTCAGCCCCGTCCTGCCCTGCACCCACATCCCACAGGAGGCAGGAAGACCTCAGCCAGCGGGAAGGGGCTTTGTCCATCAGGGCAGCTACGGGTGCCCCGGGGGCATGGGGTTTGTGGTGCCTACGGTGAGACCGGTGCCCATGGGCGCTGGGGGGGCCTGGACCTGAGCGCCTCCACCCCCGGCGCAGGCAGCTCCTGCACGGAGCAGAGCCTGAGCAGATGTCCCACAAATGTACGGCCCGCAGATGCACAGGGGCGGGTTTTGCAAACTCAGACTGTGAATTTCAGAGACCCAGCGCGGCACCTGGATGCCTCCCCCAGCCGGAGGACGACGGGCAGACCTCTCCTGCTTTGCAGGTACCAGCGCGTTCCCCGTCCCCGCGCTCACAGATAAAATGTCCCGAAGAAAGGAGTTGCAGACGGTCTGCAGCTGAGAAAATCCCCCAGAACGAGTGGTTTTGAAGTTAAGAATCACACACAGCTGCGGGTTTGGGTCACTCGAGGGCCATTTCCATTCACAGCTCCTTTTTCCTGAGTTCTCCAGCCCGCCCTGCGTCCGGCCGCGTAACTGCGGCGGGTGAGCAGCTCGTGTGCTTGTAGAACCCCTCTGTGGACGTAACAACAGGAACCTGTACAGCCGTGCGAATTCTGCTCTAATCCGCTGAGCAGAGGCAGCCCTATAAAATGCTTATGCCTATAAAATGTGTGTGTAAGATCCTTATTTTTTTTTCCAAGTCTTGCTTTGCAAATGATTAAGTTAGGAATTTTGTTGCAATTTACATTTCAGTTGGAATCTGGGCCGGTACTTTAAATTGTTTTTGTGGACCTGGGCAAAATACTGCTGAGCTGTGGTTTTAATTCTTTTGTACTACAATTTTCAGCAATGATATTGATTAAATCTTTTCTAATGAAATAATGTCAGAGAATCAAATACATAAAAACAGGAGACACAGCTCTGACTTCCCCATTTCCACACTACCCTGGGAAGGACAGGTATTTAACGCTTGTGAGCCTGGAACTTCAGAAAGGATGCGGTCTGTGCTTCCAATTCTGAATTTCAAATAGTATTTTCTGTTTCACAGATCTATTTCTATTGTCCAGACCATCCTCCCCCACAGCCCCATCAGTGTGCTCAAATTATTTGTAAATATAATTTGATAGGAAATATTTTATGAAGACTACACCAGTTTCTTATCACTGCTCGTACTGTATCGCATCTGTGGTCTTTCAGACTGGCTGCAACCTGCGACGTTCTGCCACACCTGAAATGTGCATTTATCTTTATCTGCTCCTCTCTGTCTGAAAAATGTATTACACGCGAGGGCGAAATACAATAATAAAGCAGTCATTGTCTCTTCCGAAATACATTTAATGTTTTAAATGTCTGCAGATGGGTTTCTCTCTTTCTGGATACTAAACAGAGAAAGCCGTGGGCTTCTTGTTATCTGTCACTTTTAAGTTTTTGACACAGCTCGAGATGAATACATTAATTACAGTTATTTAAAGCACTGGGAGGTTTCTGCTTTAAACATTCAAACCTCTATGCTTTTTGCTGAACTAAAGCTGTTCATTACATTTTTTTTTTTCTGTTCCTGTCTAGCTATCTGCCTGCAGCACGCGCACACAGCCTATTGCAGAGATCCAAATAAAAGTCTGGGGTTCCTGTGTCAAGATGACATGCTGGTATTTTCTTAAAGACAGCAGGTAAGGTAGTTTGCTTGGATATAATGTCTTTCATTCAGCTTCCCTAATGTATAATCTTGGAGTCAATTTCAATTAAAAGTGAAATGTTTTGATGATTCCCATCCTTATTTTAATTCCCCTCTGTGTAGAATATGCTGTAAATTGATAAAGCAAGAAATTTGGCACTGCAAAAGCCAGCATAGTCACTTTGCACTTCCTTTGTCCGTGTGTGCACCAGTTTATAAAATAACAGGCTTGCTTTTGTCTAAAATTTAACTTGTTGGGCTTTTATGCTAAATATTTGGCTATAGCCCATGGCAACCCAGGCGTTTACTGCACAGCTCCTTCCTGTGCATTTTGCCGCTTCTCTCCAGCAATGTTTAATCACATTGACTGTTGTCTCTTCTCTGTTACAAGAGAAGAAAAGAAAACAGACAAAAAAAGCGAGTATCATAATGAAACCAACCCAAACCGATGCTTCAAATTAAATAGCAGCATCACCTTTTAATCGGCTGAGGTTCAGACTGGGGCACCCTGATGGGCAGACGAGCTGTGTGGTGCTGAGAGCAGCTCCGAGCCACCCGGGCTGGTCCTGTTTGGCTGCGCCCCAAACGCCCTCCCCGTGTCCCCAGCAGCCTCCCCGCGTTCCCGGTGCCCTCCCTGTCTGTTTAGGTGCTGACAGCGGCGTGTGGGGTCGGGCTGGTTTGTGCTTATTTCAAGTGGATTTTCCCGAAGCGCTGCTCGGTGGCACCCTCTTTGTTCCCGCTCAGCGCGGTGGTTTGCAGGAAGCGCATTTCGGCACTCCCAGGCTGATTTCTCATTCTGCCCTCACCCAGCTGCCCTGGCCCTGCGGACCCCCTCGTGCCGGCGGTCCCGTCGGGCACGATGCCAGGGCACGGGGCGTCGGGCGCTGCCAGCCCTCCGCATGGGCACAGGCACCCGTTCAGGTCAGCACTTTGCACCTGTGCTCATGCAGATTTTCCCTCCCCGGCTCGGTGTGCGATGGCCTGGTGCCTGCCAGGGGGACGTGGCACGACGCGGTGTGCCAGCAGATCCAACGGCATGGGAACGGGATGGTGGCATCCCGGCCCCATCACCACAGCACCCGGCTTCTGTCCAGAAAAGAGAAGCCTTGCTGTGCTGCGCCAGGCGCGGGAGTGCCGGGGAGAGGACGGGGGGTCCCCGGGGAGGAGGAGGAGGCTGCCCCAGCACGGGGTGCGCTGCGGGACCCCGGCTGGTGCCTGGCCCCGGCGTGGTGTGGCTGACATCAGCACCAGGCACAAAGGGCCCAGCTCCTTGTTGTCTCAGGGAAATGCCTCCACAAACACCGTTAGTGCCTGCTCGTTTGAGAGGTAAATGAGAGGTGAATAATTAGCCATGATGCATTCAGTGGTAAATTCCTCAGCTTTAATTTACCTCGGCTTGCGCGTAGCGAGGCCGTGGAGGCTGCTTGGGCACCGGCCCCTCCCAGAGCCCCCTTTGGGGCAGCGGGGCCGGGCAGGATTAGTCTTTTGCAGTCATTTTTTTTTCCATCCAAATTTTGTGTGCGTGCCTGGGCTTTTGTCGCCCTTTTGTGAGCGAAACGGTTGTTTGGTAGCAACGAGCAAGGGCTCCTTGCCAAGCCTGCCTAATTAAGATTAAGCATATGCAGATTTGCCTTGTTTTCAGCTAATGACAGCTGCAAACAATTATTTGTCATGCTTCCTGATTGTTGATTGGTAAAGGCGAGGCCATGCAAGAACCGTACACGGTGGTCTTTGTGCGGCAGCGCTGCCGCTTGCTCCCATGGCCGCGGACACCCACGAGCAGCGCCCACCTCCCTGCAGCCCGGGGCTCGCTCGGGGCTCACCGGTGCCCACGGCGCCTGGAGCAGCGATGCTGGGTTTGGGGCGGCCGCGGCGTTGGCCGGCTCCGGCAGCCTCCGCGCAGCTCTTTGGGTTGGGGTCGGCTGGATGGGGGATTTCTTTGGTTTTTTTACCTTGCCGTTGGCATAAGCACGGTGTGATATTTTTTGCAGGAAAATAAATAAAGACGTCTGAAAACGTATCTGACGTTTGTAGTTTTCAAGCCAGCAGCCTTCTTCAATTTTCTGCAAGCTGAGAACCAAAGCAGAGACCAAATTAGTCGGGAGGCTTTCTTCCTGGAGTCCTGCGCTGAGGGCTTTCAGCTTCGCACAGAGCCTGAGTGCATCTCAGGAAGCACCTTGGCATCTCTCCAAAGTGCCTGGGCTTTTTAAGGACATTCTCAGAAAGAGCTTGATTTTTTTGTTGTTGTTTTATTATTATGCTGATGAAAGGAGAGAGCCTCTTAGACAAAAGAATGCCTGAGAAAATGAAATTCTCCGTGTTGCAGATGAAAACACTCTGCATTGTTTTAAGGATGGCAGGGAAATGAGGACACGTTGAAAAAATAGTCATCACAGAGAGATAATTATATCCTGTTCGACATACACACTGCTCCTCAATGCTCGCCTCGCGGACGTGTGCTCGCTCGCAGCCTCCCTGCCTTTGTCTGCGGCGCCGGAGCCCGGCAGCGCCGGAGGTGCCCCGGTCCCTTCAGACGCTCTCAGAATTTCTCCCTGGGTGTCTCGGCTGATTTCTGTAAATCTCTCTCAGCTGTTTTCAATCCCGATGCAATTTAAAATAGAGTTGAGGAAAACGGAAATGTTCTGGGAGGAAAAATTAGAAAATGTGTCGTCTCAATAGCCGCTTGGCTGCAGCCCACGGTTCCCAGGGCCGTACGGCGGCTGGCAGAGCGCATCCGAGGCTCGCTGCCGGTCGGGGAGCGTCTGCACGGGGCCGAGCCCCGGCCGTGGGCACGGGGGGCGGCTGGCGGCTCCCCCGCGCTGCGGCACGGCTTCGGTGCGGCCGTGCAGGAGGGAAGGGCACGGCCCCGCTCTCCTGCTAGCGTGTCCTCAGCGGGGTGCCGGGCTGCAGTGCGTGCTTCGGGGTTTTCCAAAGGCACTGGGACGCCCGCAGCCAGCAGGTGTCTGTGCCATCGCCTGTCCCCCCTGTGCCACCGGCAAACCTGTTCCAGCTCGCACCCACGCAGAGGCAGGGCGGCCGCGGGGCTGCCCTCCCAGCCCCGGGGTGTGAGGAAGGCAAGGGCCTGGTTTGGGTGTTGAGCAGAGTGGGACTGATCGCAAGCTGGGGTCTCGGTGGCTTCTCCAGCAGCTGGAAGATGGGCACCGGTGGCTGTGGTCAGCTTCCTTCGTGCAGCAGGGCCGGGAGGTGGCCCCGGGAATGTGCAGTGAGAAAACCACCTCTGCGTCGCCCCTGGGCGGGAGGCAGCTGCAGCCTGCTCCGGGGATCGGCCACGGCGCTCGGATACCCACATGTCCCTGAGAACATTTCGGAGAGATCCTGATTTTAATTGGGTTTACTTAATTATTATTTACTTTGACTGAAGAAACTGTTGTATTTAAATAACACTGCTTTTTGCCAAAACGCTGTCACGGAGAAGCTGCTTTCCCTTCAGGAGCCCTCAAACATGGGCTCCCTTCCAAGCCCTCGGGCTCCGTGGCTGTGTGGAGCATCCCCACCGCGCTGCTGCCCCGGGCCTGGCAGGGGAGCCCCGGCCTCACAGGGCTGCGGGCAGCGCCTGCCCCGGCCCGAGCGGCTGGGCAGGCGGCAGGAAGGGTGAACCAGGAGATGTGCACCGCTTCCAGCAGCGCTGGTATTCGTCACCGGAGCCCTGCAGGGCTGAAGGGCTCAGCTGTGAGTGTCCTGCAGGCTGGGGCAGCCCAGTGTGCCTTCCACAGGCTTGTGACTCTAAGGGAAAACAGACCCAAGGAGCAGCTACTCGCTGGAAGGATAAACGACCGAATGCAGAAGAATGGTGGGAAGAAAACTGAACTTCAAGGGATGAAAAGCAGAGCGTAATTACAGACAGCAACAATACCCAGCAGTTGTACTGAATTATAAGCAGACGCGTTCTCATTTCAAATCGTAGTGTGGGGTTGCTTTCCAGTCCCTTTTCCCTCCTTTCCCTTGTGTTTTAAGTCTGGGTTCAGCAGCCCCCAGGCTCTGCCCAGAGCTGGAAGTCCCGGCGCTGGGCAGCCGACGCTTCCCCATCGCGGCGGGCAGCGCTCGGGGACCGGGGGTACCCGCCTGGGGGCTGCCTCCGCTCCCGGCTCCGTCTGCAGCGCTGCGGCCTCTGCTGCGCTCAGCGGGGGCCGGGGCCACCTCTGGGTCTGTCTGCGGCTACCAGTCCCTCCTCCTACCTCGGCTGAAGCCCAAGAAAGGCCGCTGTGCCCCGGGAGGTGTGCGCGGCACGCTGCAGGCCGGCAGGCAGGGGCTGGGGGCTCCGCACAGACACCCAGCAGGGTGGGAGTCCCGGGGGCTGTGTCCGCACCTTGGCATGTTTTCACTTGTAATTGTTCCTAAATCCCCCCCCCCCCCAAAAAAAAAAAAAAAGGCGATTATTTTATTGCCAGCCTTGAGAGACCTCCACACCTTCTGCTTTTTTTTTTTTCTTTTGGTGGGGGGGCTGTGATTTGTGAGTTCCCAGGTAAGACGCCCGCCCTGCCCAGGAGCCCGAGCAGCAGAGCTGCCTGGTCCTGACGTGTGCACACGCGGCTGAAGCTGGAGCACGGCCTTCGCCGGAGCCTCAGCGCTCACGAGACCTCTCGTGGGATGCTGCGGGTGCCTTGGGGGTGCCGGAAGAAAGCCCGAGCTCAGCTGCGGGGACGGCCTGGGCTGCTTGGGGGGGAGCTGGTGGAAGGTGCAGGGCTCTCGGGGGAGCCCTACATTAGGTTATCCAAGCAGCCGTCCTTTGAAAAGCTACAAAAAAATTAGAGCCTGGGACAAGTGCTTGTTTGCAGCTAGCAGTGCTCGCCTCCCCGGTCAGGACTGCTCGTGGGGGACGTGTTGGCGCTCTGATGTCTGTTCTGATGTTGTCTAATGAGCGCCTAGCATGCCTGTCTGCTGCTGCTGCCTGACGTATTGGAAGGAGAGCTGTACCTATTACACAGAGGATACAGGAAAACCAGCAATTTGTACGTGACTATTTTCTGATTCAAGCTGCTGAATATTCAACAAAAATCATTTGTGACCTATATTCAGTGTAATTGCTGTTATTGCAGGGTGGGTAACAGAAACGTCAGCGCAGGCACCGCAGACCTCCGTCCTCGTCTCCGCGCCACTTTGTTCAGGAGGTAACTGGGGAGGGAAGGGACCGGAGGCAGCGCCCGGCTCCGGCCACCCCTCTCCCGGCTTTGCCCTCAGGGAGCGATCGCTTCCCCAAATCTTGATCTATCGCCTTTGCAGTTGTAAAGGAAACACAAAGCAAACCAAAGAGGCAGCAAGTGCCGCTCCGGCTGGGAGCACCAGGTGCTCTGGGGGCTCGGGGCTCCCCCGAGGGCACTTTTAGGGGGTGCCCTGGAGCCGGGACCTCCCTGCCGCCCCTCGGGCCACTTCTCTCCTCCTCGCTGAGCTGCCCAGGGGCAGGAGGCAGTGACCTGGCCCCGGTCCGGCAGCGGGCTCCCGCAGCAGGGTTGGGCAGCGCGGGGGCTTCGGCAGCGCCTCCCCGGGTCCCGCAGGGTTGGGCTCACCCCGGATTGCTCTGAGATGCACCCAGCGAAAACCTCCGCTTCCAGCACGTGCGGTTGGGTTCTGTGCTCGGTAACACCACTTCTCTATCATTTGGTCTCCTTATTTGGTATTTCTTTAATAATTAGCGGCAGATTTTGTACTTATGTTTGCAATTATCTAAATGCCTCTGGGACATGTTCTGCCAGATAATTGAATCTCCTTGGTATGTGACTGCAAAGATATTGTTACTGAACGCATGCTGGAGCCGGAGAATGTTTTGCTGGCTTTTGGTGTCCTGTTCAGATAAATCAGACTTCTTTCCTTTTAAAAAACTAACAGAAACAAAGTGTTTTGCTTTGCTGTCCTCAGCAAAAGCTTTGCTAGCAGCCTATATTGGAGAGGGAAATGCATTATTGACAGCAATTAATGGGATGTACATTTTAATTATAGGCAGCGTCTCTTTCCTGGGTTTCAGCAAATCCTCCGTGTGCCCCATCCGCAGCTGCACAAGGACCTAAGCACAAAATGCAGGCGGGGCCGGAGGAGGTGGTGGAGCGGGGGAAGCTCTGCGGGACCCTCGCCGCTGGGCTTGGCCCTGCCCGGGGCAGCTCCCAAAGGTGGGTGCCAGGCCGGGCTGCAGGACGCAGCCGTGGGGCAGTGCCCTTGGTGCGGGCAGGCGATGCCCCGCGGCACCGGGTCCCCTCCTCGTGCTCGCAGCACAGAGCTTTCTGTCTCAGTGGCATCGGGATCTCAGCGCCGAGCCAGGGACAGGAAACTTCCTGCCTTAACTGCCACTCTTGAGAGTAAGGGCTGAACTACTTGGCTTCTAAACACCCTAATTTAGGGAGATTCCCTGACATTCCTTCCGTCGGCATCATCATTTCTCGTAGGACCCAGATAGGCAGAAGACAGGGAGGCTTGGCGGGGTGTGCTGCTCCCAGGGGGCTCTGTGGGCAGGATGCCCTCTGCTCCCTGCTCCAAGCAGAGGCCTGAGTTTGTAAGAAAAAAAAAAAAAAAAAAAAAAAAAAAGATAAATTGATACAAATCAAGCCATAAAGATGAATGAATATGTTAGAGGGATAACTGGGTCTGTCTCAAAGATAACCTAACACTGCAGCTGTTAGAACAGCCTGCTCTGAGCAATGACTCCTCTGGAGCTTTAAGTAGCTTTAGGGTTGCCGTTCCTATTACTTATTTTATGTCACTTTTTTTTTTTTCCCCAAATATTGAATTTTCTCCCTTTTAAAAATACAGCTGCAATTTGCCTCCACTGCAGCAGCGAGGTGAGCGGGGAGCGAGGGCCGGCCGGCAGGAGCCTGAGCACACCAGCTGCTGGAAGCATCCCTGCCTGGCTCCTTGGGACCCTCGCGTGTGGTTCTTGTGCTGTCCGTGCCCTGCCCCCCTGAGGGATGCAGGATGCGGCCACGGCTCCCCCGACGCGACCCTCGCCCTGGCGTTTGGGCTCCGCTCTTGCAGACGCCCTCCAGGTGCTGGTGTGGGCTGGGGGCTGGGGGCTGGGGGCTGGGGGCTGGGGGCTGTGCCTCCGGTCGCTGTTTGATGCCCTCGTTGCAGGCAGCCTGAGTGGGCTTTTCTTTGGAGCTTTTTCTAACCAGAAAGCAGGGAGGGTGCAGTAACCAAAAATCTCGTTCTGAAGGCACATCACGAAGCAGCAAAGCACAGAGATCTGTAATGAGCAGCTCTGACAACGGGGCCTGGGCAGCTGCGGGCAGCTCTGGGGGCTGCTGGGGAGCCCAGACCGGGGCCCTGGCTTTGGGCTCCAGCCGCAGCCTCCAGCCACAACCCAGTATCTGCCCTGAGGCTGCAAAGGGCCCCTCCAGCACAAAGCCTTTGAAAGGTGAACAGAGGGCAGCTGCCAGGTGGGGCATTATGGTACTGGAAGACTTTTTCCTAAACGTCTTGTGAGAGGATGGGAGAGGGGTGTCCATGCACATCTGCTCTGCGTCATGGGGTGCTCCCCGGCCTGGCTGCAGCATGCCCAGTACTAGTGGGGGTCCCAGAGGGGGCCAGGGAAGTGAGAAGCCCGATTGGCACTGCCCCTTCCCCCGGGACAAGCACCGTTGCTCCATCTGTACTGAACGGCGGTGCTTCTCCTTGGGGTTCGGGGCTTGTTTTTCTTTTCTCCATGGCTGGGGGTGCTGATGTGGCTCCATGCTCTGGAGCAATCCGTGGCTGTTCCCGTCGGTGGCCGGCAGCCCTGGTGTTTGTGGCACCTCCTTGTCACTGGCACCACGTGCGGGACCTCTGCCCCTTGATGGCGGGGAGCAGCAGGGGTGGGCACATCCGGGCCTGTGGCTCTGGGACACCCCGTGGGGACAATGCCCTGCCTGTCCCTGCGCTCCTGCTCTCATCTGGGCAGGTTGGGGCTGCTTAACCCCCGCAACAGCACACGCAGCACTGGGATAACCTCTGCGAGGGGCGGTGTCCCACCTGCCTGCTGCCCCCGGCCCTTCCCAAGGGGATGCCCAGCCTGGGGTTAACGCCTGCCAGCCCCGCTGGCTGCAGCCCAGCCGTGCCCCCACGCACCCCCTGCTCCTGCGCTTCGCCCCAGCCACAAAGCAGTTAATATTTGTTGATCGCGGCGGCGTGCTCGGCTCTCTGTGCAGCTCTCGGAGGCAGCGCGATACTCCCTGGTCTCCAGGGATCTCGTGGCATTTTGCCCAGATGGCATCGGTCTGTGTCTCAAGGACATAACACAGCGCCTACGGATCCTTGCAGCAGCGCTGTAGTGACAGATGAAGCCAGGGCGCTCCTTCGTCTCCGCCGAGAGGGAAGAAAAGCTCCACAAAATGCCCGGTCTCCAGCCGGCCGCTCCCTTTCGCCTCCACGAATGAGCCGGTGCCCGGCGGCTGCCCGGGTTGCTTCGCGCAGGGGCAGAGCTGGCTGAGCACGGGGGGGTCCCCTCCCCGCGGAGGAGAGGGCGCTCGGCTCCGTCCCCTTCTGCCAGCACCGCAGGTAGGTGGAGACGTCCCCGCCGTGCCCGTGCCGCCGGGTGCCCGCCGTGCCCTGCTCTGCTGCCCACTGCCCCGGCTGAGGCCGATGCTCACCCTTCTGCAGAGATGCCGCTGGTGGCCTGGCCTCGGCACGCGGGCTGGCATTGATGCTGCCCGGGGGGGGTGGCCCCCATCCTCTCGGCTGCGTTTTGCAGCAGGCAAAGCGCCAGGCCCAGCAGCCACGGGGGAGGCTCTGAGCAGCACCGCACCAGCCCCCGGGGCCGCAGCATCTGCCCCAGCACCGTGCGGTGCGGGAGGGCTGGAGAGGGGCTCGATGGCACCATCCTGCACCCAAACGGCGAGGGTGCCCACGGCTACCTGCGTGCTCGGTGCCCTCCTGCCTGTGCTTCGTGGAGCTGTGGCCACTGCTGCGGGTGTTGGTGCCTGTGCGGTTGCGGTGGTCTCGGCAGACAACGGCTGCGGCGGGTTTTGGGCAGCGCACGGAGTGGGGAGCTCACCGTGCCCAGCTGGAGCACCCACGTCCCCGCGCAGTGAGCACGGCAGGGCTGGCCCCGTCCTGAGGCCGTGCCCAGAAGCGCGCTGCCCTCCTGCCTGCCCCACGGCCACGCACCCCGCTCTGCAGGGCCTGCCCGCCCCGTTCCCTCTCACCCCCACCCTGGCAGTGCCAGTCTGTTAAGGCCCGTGCTCCAGGGCCTTCGAGCCTCAGGGAGGTGCTCGTGTGGTCTCAGGGGCTGACAGAGTGCGGGGCAGTTTGGTGTCCTGGGGGACCTGTGAAACGCTCGCAGCGCCCGTACAGTGGCCGTGGTGCAGTGCATGGGTGGAGGGAGGGGGACGCGCGTCCTCGGCGCCCTGCAGCCGTGCCAGCGGCATGGGCACAAGAGCAGCGGTGCCCTTCATCGGCTGAGTTTTACTGATGCGTTTTGGTTCCCTGCGTGCCGGAGGTGGTGAACACGTCGTGGCGATGGGGCTCGGGCTGGCTGCCGGCGCGCCGTGGCGGGTGAGGACATGAGGACGAGCAGCTCTCGGCGGGAGCTGAGGCCATGGTCCCTCCTCGTGCCGTGAGCCCCTCGGGAAGGAGAAAGGCATCTCCGGGAGGGGCCCGCCATCGGGCCACGGGTGGCAGCCTCCTGTGCTGCCGCAGGGTGTGGGGCTGGTGGCACCCCTGCCCTGGGGGTGTCTGTAAGATGTGGGGTTCCAGGGTTGGCCCGGCAGGGCAGGGTGTGTGACGCCTCCCTGGCAGCATGAGGAGCGTGTCCCTCCGAAGGAAGCAAGGCATCGCCTCGGCCCCTGTGCCCCCTCCCTCTGCCCGCACCAGGCAGCCCAACCCCCCCACACCAGAGGTGCGAGGGTGCCGGGAGGGGAGCTGCAAACAGCCCCGCACCCATGGGTGGGAGCCCCATGCTTCCCTGCGATATGCGCGGCTGATTTAATACGAAATGAAAATTGGGTTTGTTTTCCCTTTTTTTCCCCCTTTTCTCCTGCATGTGGCCAATCGAGTGTTCCCTTGCCGCGTTTCATTACAGCCTGCACAGGCTCAGACATGGCTTCCAGCGGCTGCCCGTGTGCCGGGAATGCAAATGAGCCTGCCTGCACGGCTGCACCGCGCAGCAACTGCAAAGTGTATTTGTCCTGAATGCAGAATAATTAATGGTTTGGGAGAATCAAGTGAATTACATCGGAGCTGTTGCCCAATTAGTTAAACTAATTGAGAAGTAGGGGCGGCTATCAGAGCCCTCGTGTCCCGGCTGCCCTGCAGCAGCCGCTGTGGTCCCCGCCGGCAGTCAGTCCCAGCCCTGCTGTGGAAATGGGGCCGTTCGGCAGCCTCCCTGCAGAGCCCAGGTTTCATTTTTTTGATGTTCTGCTCCATTTTCATAGGGACAGCCTGCTTTATTTCTGGATGTGATCTGTAGGTCTGCGGGCATGCAAAACTAAATTTTTAATTTCAGCGCCTTGATGCCGAGCAGGGACCAGTCCTCTTACCAGTAACGTGCCCCAGCAGCAGGTCCGGCCCCAGGCCTGGCGGTGCCTGCGCCCTGCCCCTGCGCTGGGGAGGCCGAGGGGCGCTGCCACTGCCCGCGGCTCGAGCAGTCCCCTCCGGTCTCGCAGGCATCCAGGGGGCGGTTGTGTCAGGGGGCGTAACGTTTGTTGGGGGCTGAGGAGATGTTTATTTGTGGAGTTGCAGAAATGGTCATACCTTGTTATTTCCTGCTTGAAATTAAGAAATTTCAAATAACGCAAAATCCTGCACTTAAAATGGCTGGAACGAACCCCAGCTTCCTGCTGCTAATTCTGGTTGGAAAAAAAAAATGTGTATACGTATAAAAAAATGTTAATTTTTATTTATTGATATATATGTGTGTGTGTGTGTGTACAGGGTGTCTATATTGGTGTAAGGGCAGGGGAGCGCCCTCCGCACCGCGGCGCAGCCCGGCTGCGGGACCAGCCCCGCGCTTTGTAGGCGCCGCGCGCCGCAGCCGGGTGCGCGCTCATTGAGTTATGCTTCCCCCCGTATTCGCTGTGACAGATTACAGCTTGATAGAGCTGCAAACACCGAATAGCAACAGAGGCGTCAATTTAGTTATTAACAAAGGATGGTATTCAAATGGCGCTGGCACGGCTCCAAGTCGCAGGAGCTTATGAGGAGCGCGGAGGGTGTATTAAATATTCATTGAAATCTTGGCATTTCGTTCCCATCTCCTTCTCTCCCGCCCCCTCCCCCCGAAATTATTTGGTTCTAAAGGTTAGAAGCCTACTTCAAAAATTAATTATTTCATTAACCCGTTATAAATTAGATTTTTACAACTAAG
The DNA here is from genome assembly GCF_964034855.1 of Anser brachyrhynchus. Taxonomy (NCBI): domain Eukaryota; kingdom Metazoa; phylum Chordata; class Aves; order Anseriformes; family Anatidae; genus Anser; species Anser brachyrhynchus. Next base: position 17,302,249 of record NC_137733.1, read on the forward strand.
TTTTTTAGGGTCGAGGCGAAATGGGTCTTAGTGGCACTTCATCAGGTTTGCTCGTCACGTGAGCCCTGACCCCAGCCACGTGATGGTGCAGACCGATGCTAACGGCAGCATGTGACCCTAAATGCTACGTGAGCTCAAAAAAAAAAAAAAAAAATTTAAATACAAAAATATAAGCAGGTCTGTCTCCTTCCTTCACCTGCCCTTTTGTAGTTGAGCCGTACCTGCCGCCCGGAGACCCGCGGGCGCGGGGAGCTCCGTGCCGCCGCCACGCTGCAAAACCCTGCCCTCTAATTTGGCACCACGGCTCCCCATTTGGTAAGTTAACAGTTACTTCGAGCAATTAATTGGCGCAGCTCTCCCGGCGCCGCTCATTAGCATGCAGCGCGGGCGCTCCGCCGCGTGCAGCCTCGCCTCCGCGGGCAGCACGGCCCTGCCGGATGGAGCAGGGCGCTGCCGCCCGTGGGGGCCGTGGGGCCACGCACCGGGGTCTGCGTGTGCTCGGCGTGCGTGTGCCTCTCCGTCCTCCCGCCCTGCACGCAGCTCCCCGCCGCGGTCCCACCGGCTGCGTCCGCGCAGGCATGGCGATGCTCCACAAAGGGCTCCTCGGAGGTGGGAGCCGCGGAGCCCCGTGTCCGCTGCCCGTTAGTGCTTTGATGCTGGGATTAAAAAATAAAAATAAAAAAATCAAGCAGATGTATCCCGAGTGCGGCGGTTTTGGGGGGGCTTTTCCCTTTCCTTCCGCATCCGAGGGGCGTTTGGCGGCGAGCGCTCAGAGCGATGGTGGTCCATGCTGCCGCCGGTGCGTTGAGCCCCGCCGGTCCCTGCGCGGCGGCTCTCAGACAAAGCGAGCTCTGTTTCGGTGCTGAGGGTCCCGGCAGCACCCGAACGAGAGCGTGGCTCGGCCGGTGCCTCGGCGCTCCCCCGCCACGTCCCCGCCAGGGTGGGGCCGCTCGTCCCCCAGCAGCGTGTGCAGAACAAGGAGCCGCCACGCCGCGCTGCCCGGGGCGGACGGGGGCTGAATCCTAATGCTGGGGGCGCCGGCCCCCACCCAGCCCAGCCGGGAAGGGGCCGCAGGGGCCCGGCTGCCGGGCGGCGGGCGCGGGCGAAGCGGCCGCCCGTCATTAGGATGCAGGTCCATCGCCATCTCCCTGGAGACCATGGGAAAGGAGGGCTCGGTGAATCGTTGTCTGGTACGACTGGCAGCCGTGCTGGGAAGAGGGCAGCTGCGTGCAGGCTCTGAAGGGCGCTGATGAATTACTGCCCCTGTTCAGGCACAAGCCTTTGTTCCCCGCGCATTGTCAGCAGAGAAATTGGAGAGAAAAGTAAAATTAATCAGGCGCAGCTAGTGATACGGGGAAGATAATGGGCTGAGCTCATACTCGGAGATAGGACTGCGCAGCAGCATCCGCCTTAGTTTTAAGCATTAGTAGCAATTTTTTTTTGTCCTTGAACTAATTATCCGCAAAAGCTCTTTTGAGCTGACACCGAATATGAATTGCCGTTCTGGTGTGGCACTGTGACTGTAGTGATCCCATATTTAATACTTGGGGCATTCCTGGGCAATCATTAGCCCCTTTGTGTCGCTGAAGGAAGCCATATGTTTCAGAGACATCTTTAAAGATGCTTGCAAAAACAACAAAAAAAGGGATTTCTGTGTGTTGCTGAATGCGGCTGCCAATCACCCGGCGTCCCGCTCGGGCTCCCTTGTGCTCGCCTGGAATGCGAGGCGGCGGCAGCAGCTTCAGTAAATACGGGCTCGTGTTTGTAGTCGGGATTTGCCGTCTGGGGGAATGAGCTCTGCAAGCTTTTTAATTGGCACGAATGTCCGCCCTGCCCCTTTCGCACATTTGCTGGCTCTCCCCAGCATAACTCTTTAATTCAATCGCGAGGAAGCGACTTCCACAGCTTCGCTGCGTGAGAATAATTTTTCTCTGCTGCCTGTACAGATTTTTTTTGACTCTCAGCCAGCTGTCGCTGTGAGCGAGCGGTTAAACAAACAAACAACTGACCCGGGCCCTGCCTCGCCTGCTGCGTCACCGTCCCCCGGTACCGGCTCCCTTCTCGAGCTCTCCCTGTAGCACTTTACTCAGGCCCTGTGTTTTATTCGGTTTAATTGGTTCCGTAATAGTTTTGTGGCGAGCAATTCTGCTCCCATCAAAACCTTCTCATGTGAACGTTCCCCTGTGGTATGGAGAAGATAAGTAATGAGGAAAATTGATCCCCGTCAGCTGCAGGGGCTCTGTGGCGGTGCCACAGCACAGGTGTGCGTGGGGTGGCCGGGGCTGGCTGTGCCCCCGCGCTGCTGAGATGGGCACCTCTGGGGAAGTAACCCAGGCCGAGCTCACTCGAGGACCGGGAGATGCTGCCGCCAGCCCCACAAAGAGAGAGGATGCGTTTGTCTGTTGTTTAGCATGTGAGGGCTTTTTGAAGCTTGAATTCGGTTGTGGATTATGTAGGGAGGGAGGTGCAGGGATGTACCTGCAGCACTGAAGGTGTTAATGGGACGTTTTTTGGCCTGCCACAGCCCTCTGGCTCGGCTCTGGCTTCATTTCTGAGCCCAGCAGCAACCGTGGCAGCTCTCTGAAGCAGGTCCACAGACCTCCACTGAGCGAGGAGCTCGGCCGGTGCTCGCAGAGGCTCGGCAGCGAGCGGCTCAGCCCAGGGCTGCGCCTGGGCGCCAGCTCCATGCCACCAACAGCCTGCAGCCGTGGCTGAGCTGAGCTCGGGGGCTGCTGGCTCTGCTCCGGGCACCGCCGGGGCTCACAGGAGACCAGAGAAAAACCTCAGGAATTCAGGAATTGTGGCATTAAGCCGCACAGCGGCGGAGCCCACCCTAGGAGCTGCTCGTGGAGCGAGGGCACCCCCGGCGCTTCCTGCAGGGCCGCCCGCGGCGCGCGGCAGAAGGCAGCAGCTCCCAGTGGGGGTGGCCGCACTGAGCCTCGCTGTCGGCCGGGGCAGTGCCCGCCGAGAGCCCGGTGCTGAGTGCAGCCAAACCACGGCCGGTGCCCCCCGGGCAGGGCAACCGGGGCAGGCGGGAGGGCTCGCCTGGGGTGCCTGCTCCGGCCCCCAGCCCCAATGTCAGGCCCAACTTCTGAAGGTCAGCTTGGGCATGCTGCGTAGGATCTTCTCGGTGGGCTTTTTGCTTGGTTTTTGCTCATATGGATTTATGTCCAGCCTTCTCTCATACCCTCGGACCCGTCTCTTTCCAGAGCACCCCATTATGTAGGAATGGGCTTAAACCCACATGGGCAAAGCCTCTCCTGTCCCTGTCCCTGTCCCCCCGGCGCTGAGCTCTGCTGTGGTGCCTGGGGGTGCAAGCGCGGCTGCCGCTCCCCTTGCTTTGCCCCCACCCCACCCAGCGCCTCCCGTCCTGCTCTCGGCAGCCGCCTGCCCTCCCCTGCCTCTCCCACAGCCGCAGCCCAGAGCCCGTGCCCTCGGCCACCCCGGCCTCCTTCGTGCCGGGGGCTGGCGTTTGTCCTTGCCCCTGCCCACGCTGACAGCCCCTTATCTCCAGAGCTGCCCGTCCGTCTCCTTTGGTCTCTGCACTCCCCATCAAACACCTGGCACACAAAGCACAGCTCTCCATCTTGATTTAATAAGTGTCTGGAAATGTCATAAAAGACATGATAATAAAATATCAGATGCGGGAAAATGACTAGCCAAAAGGCATTTAAAAAAGTGAAGAGTGTAAATGTAGTAGATTAAGACACTAATTCCTACCCCTTATATGTTCTCCATCTTTTCCGTGTCTTGACAGACAGAAATAAATGCCCCCTCCCTCCGCAGAGCTCTATCTGCCTCTCCTTGCTGTACTGTAACCACGGGGTGCCCACCGCTGTAACAGCCCATTTATTCTCAAGATTTGATGCTTTATCACTTTCAAAGGAGAGGCTCAGCTAGTTCATCACACATTCCCACTGCAAGCACTTATACTTAAAGAGCAGATAGAGATTCCGATGGTAAGAGCTAAATTTGATTTTTGGTGCTCTGAAGTCTCTCCAAATTAAAGACCTGCAATTTGTGCCTTTGTTTAGACCATGTGGAAAGGCAGCAACAACAAAGACAAAAAGGTAAATGATGAAATAGTTTAAATGAGTTTGGTGGAGGCAGAGGATCCCTCTGTAACTCAGGATCTGTGAAAGTGATAGCTGGTGGGGTTCTTTGTGTTTTTGGTTTTTTTTTCCTTGTAAAAGTAGCTTTGAACCAAATAAAATGCTAGTAAATTGCCAGGCCCAACACACAGTGCAATAAAGACAGGAGCCAGATCAGCAGCTAAGTGATGGATGTGTTAATGTTTTAATAGGCTGATCACCTCATAAATAATTTGCTCAGTTCTAGAGTAATTGACCTGGTCACAGAGGTAATAAAGGGCTTTCCCCTGGGTTCTTGTTCAAAGGTTCAGCAAACCCTTTCAGAGGGCGCCTTAAGTGGCTTTTAACAATATATATTTTATATTGTTACAGTCTAGTACCCTGCTAATTCAGCAGTCAGTGCAAACACCATCAGTTCAGGTCCATGGATATTGCAATTAAAAAAAAAAAAAAAAAGGAATGGTGACTGAGAGCGACTTTTGCCGGCTGAGCTGTGTTAGCGCCGCGGTGAGCGGGCCGTGCCGGCACCGCCGTTCTGCGGCACCTGCGGGCACCGCGCGGCCCCGCTTTGGGACCCCGCTGGGCTGCGTGGCCCCATCCCTCCGCGTCCCTGGCACCGGGCATCGGCCACGGCCCCAGGTGCAGACGGAGCCCCAGGGCTCGGCCGTATCCCCTCAGTGCTGCTGGCACCTCCACGCAGAGCGCCAGCCTGCTTGCTGCTCGCCTGCATCTCGTTTTCCCTAACGCGCCAGGGTCTGCGCCAAGGTCTGTGCCCCGCGCGGCGCTGCTGCTGCCTCTCCGTGGTGTCTGCCGGGCCGGGCGTCCTCGTGTGCTCTGGGTGTGCCTGTGTGTGCTGGGGATTACTGTCATACACCTGGTGTTCTTATTTCCTGGGCATTCCTCCTATGTGCTGCGTTTTCCTCTTCTGTGCCGGGAGTGCCTGTATACACTGCCTATTCCTGTTGCATTTGGGATATCCTTCCCGTGTGCTGGGCACTTCCATTGCACCCTGTACTGCTTTCCGCTGCTGGCTTTGGAGCTGCAGCTCCTGATGGCAGCCAGGGCAAGGCTGCTTCTTTATTCTTAGACTTTTTTACCTTTGCCTTTGTGGGGGTAAAATGTTTTATGGCATCTGCAGCTCTTCCCCATAGGCTCAGTGTGTTTCTTCTTAATTTTTTTATACTGTTAGCTTGAGCTTAACAAAATGCAGCTCGGTGCCAGCAGGCTGATGTTGTTCTGACCACATGCTGCTGCAGGATTTGTCCTCCCAAGTGCTTTGATGTGCTGTGGGGTAGGCCAGCATGGTCATCTTTCTGTAGCTGCAGATAAGGAACACGCTGAACACCAGAGTAATTTGTCAAATAAAATCAATTGCAAACATCTCCAGTATTGCACCTCCAGTACAGGGACGTAATTAAATTTGACACAACAAGGAAACATTCCCCTGTTTTGGGGGACAGATAAGCAGGGACCTGCAGCCGCACAGACAGATCCATTCCCTGGCTCCGGCAGCGCAGGGCTCATGGAAGTGGCTGACGTGGAAATGCCATCACCGCTCGCGGCTCCCTCTGCTCCATGAGGATGAGGAGGGCTCAGCCACGGGACAGGGCGGCCACCCGGCTTCCTCAGCTCTCAACAGCCACAGCCCTGAGCCCCTGCCCAGCATGTGCCTGATCTTGGGGGACTTTTTAATACCGCATAAAACACTGGCCGGCTTCAGCCCCTGCCTTTTACCTGTGCGGGATGGGTGCAGCGGACAGGCAGAGGGAGGTGAGGGTGTGCTGGGCGCACACAGCCCCGCGCACAGCAGCAGGGGTGACCGTGCCTCAGCGGGGCTCACGTTGCAGTGTGGGCACAGTGACTGACCTGCACCATGCCACCTGAAACACAGCGCCGTGCTCAGACCTCCCGCTGCTCCCGCAGCCCTCGCCGGGCAAAGGCGGCAGTTTTGGGGTGCCCGCGGTGTGCGCAGTGTTGGGCCCGGAAGGGTGCTGGTGCCGGTTCTTCCACGGGCACCACGGGTGGCAGGGGGCAGGGTGCTCGTGTGAGGGTCTGACTGCGCCCGAGCGGCGCTGCCTCTGCAGGCAGTGTCCTTGTGTGGTGCCAGGGGCGGAGGTGGGCACCTGAACTGTGCCGGCAGCGTGGGCAGGCCCACGGCTACGTGCCCGTGGTGACCCTGGCGAGGGGCAGGTTCATGCACAGGACTCGGTGTGCAGGGGAAACGAGATCCCCTCAGGGGTGCCCCAGTCCAGCTGTGCCTGCCCCGGGAAGGGGACCGGTGGCAGAAAGGGGAGGACAGAGAAGGGCATTCGCTGTGCCTGGGGCTCCCCGGGCCCTGGCCAGCACCGCGCTGGCTGCGGAGCCTCCCTCCTCCTCCCGCCCTGCCCGCCGGCACGCGCGGCTTCATCCAAACCATCAGACGCAAATGTGGCTGTAATGAAAAGTAAATTTAATATCCTTGCCCCTAGTTTTGTAAATTAGTATAACCGTCAGCTACAGAATAAATGACACCTAATTACTGTTCGGGGAAGTTCATGCAGAAGTGCTTAGCTGTGAGGTGATCATAGGGAAGCACTATCAATGACGGAAAATGAACAAGATGCCGGCTGTAGGAAACTGTAATTACAGAGGACTGACATACTGTGAGCTGTTTATGATAATGAAGTGGTGCATCAAATCAAATTAACCTTAGTTATTTAACACAGAACGCACCGAGGACTTCTCTCAGTTGATGCTAAATCCAAAACCAGAGCAGTCGCCCTTTGGATCGCTGAAGTCAGGAAAGTGACTGAACTGAAGGCAGGGACAGTTGCTTTTATTTAGGATGTGTTTTTGGTGTGGCTGCTGCTGCGTGCTGCGGTGTCGGGGCTGGGCGATGGCGGTGCCGGGCAGGCAGCGGTGCCCTGCGCCCCGTGGGTGTCCCCGTGCCCTGCTGTGCCGGCGTCCCTGTGCGCTCCGTGCCGCAGGATCAGGGCTGGGGAAGGTCAGCCTCCCAGCCCCGGGGTCGGCAGGAGGCAGAGGTTTTCTCCCCTGGTCCCAGCAGTGTCTGTCTGCCCCCCTCCTGCCCGCACACGGGGCTCGCTGCCTGACTCCTCCACTTGTAGGGCAAAGGATGCAAGTGCTGTTTTTTTAAGAGGGTTTTGTTTGCCCATCTCACCTCCCCATGAAGGCTCCTGCGCTCACCGGAGGAACATTTACCTTGGGATCTCTTCACACTGACGGGTGAGTAACCTTTTGAATTAACCCGAATGCTCTGTTAAAGATTAATGAGCTTTAAGCAGGGGTCCGTATCGTGCTGGGGGCTGCAGCAGCACTGCACGGTGCCGGCTGCAGGCAGGGGCTGCTGCCACAGCCGCCTCTCGGCTGGTCTGGAGACCCTGGAGAGCACCATGGCAAGGGGGGCACGGGAAACACGTGCTATGGCAGCATTCCTGCAAATAATGCCGGAAGGCTGTCTGTATCAGCAGCGTTTCTTTCGCTAAAGGGAAGAGTAGGAGAGTCCAGCTCATGGGGCGCCCGTGGCTCCTGCCCCGTCCTGAGCCGCTCAGCACCAGCAGAGCAGCGCCAGGGCCGGCGGGGCGGGGGGGGGGAGCAGAGCGCGGGCAGGGTGCAGCTCCCCACGCACATGCTGCCGGGATGGATGTGAAGGGAGGGAAGAGGAAAGCACCCGACCAAAGTGCCTCTTGCCCTGGTTCGCAGTGTCCGCGTCCTGGCAGTGCCTGCTGGCTTTCCAAGTACTTGGTTTGCTTCTGAACATTTTGTTACGTGCTGCTTTGGATTGTTTTGCGTTAGAAAATATTTGCTCAGTGCCCTGCCTGCCTGCATGGGCCTCTGGGGGAAGCTGAGCCCCTCCTTCAGGAAAGGGATTCCTCAGCAAAACTTCCCGTTAGTTGGAAAAACAAGAATTGCATCTTCAGAGAAAGCCATTCCTCTGTGGAATTCAAAGCAGCTGACGGATTTTGAAAACCTGCAGCTAGATTCATCCTAGCTTTTTTTTCCCATATCTTTCTATCTGATTTTTTTAGTTTACTTTCATTTCTAGCTTCCATCAATAGTGACTTTTGATCCGTCATGCACGTGCACGTACATCCCACAGAAGTGTCCTCAAGCAGCAAACTAAACTAAAGGGTTGAGCAGGCAGCCTGGGGAAGCGCACGACCTTGTGATGTGCGTGCTGCAGGACAGCAGGGCACTTGCACAACCCTTGCTCCCGGGTGTGAGACCCCATCAGGAGCATTGCGGCCAGGTGGGCGCCAGCTGCCGGGCAGCAAATGTCCTGGTGGGACATCGGCGACTTCAGGCTGCCAGGGGCTGCTCCCAGCTCTGCCGGCCGCTAGCACCCGTCCCTGGGAGAAGCAGCAGGGTCCTGAGCCTGCAGAGCTGCTCCCTCTGTCCTCCCGGCAGCAGAGCAGCCCGCTTCCTGCTGAGGCAACGTCCCCAGCCAGAGGACGAGGCCTTGCCCAGAGCCCCTTACAGTCGCGCTGAACTGGAGCGGCGCTTCCCCGAGCCCCCTCACCCTCTGCCCTCTGCCCTGTGCACAAAGTGTCACCCGGGTGTCAGCCCCGCGGCTCCCGCTGCTGGCTCCCAGTGCTTGGCAGAGGGCGCTGGGCTTTGTGGCTCGGGGTTCGTTTTGCTTCTTCCCATCACTATGAAAACGCCTCGCGAATCCTGATAGTTAATCACTATTGTACAGGAATAAAGAGAGGAGATTTTCTCTAATCCTTTTTAAATGGCCTCCAAATGAGGGCTCAAGCAAAGATGACTAATGACAGACATGATTAAACTAATTTGGTAGGTGAAGCTTTGATGGGAGCCCTCCCAAGCCCAGGTATAGCCTTAGGGGACTGTGCACTGCCTACCCATGCTGCAGATGCAGACCTCCTTGCTGTGATATTTAGGTAAGCAAACTGTTTTGTTTTGTTTTGCTTTGTTTTGTTTTGAACAGATTCCCTTTTTTTATTGAAAATAATTTTGTCTATTTCTGCAAACCTTTTACTTAGCACTGCCAAATATAATCTCACTAATAGGATACTAAATCCAGATTCACTTAATAGCCAGATATATGCCTCGTACTTCATCCGATACCTCTCATCAAAGGGTTCCCTCTGAACATGTATTTGCCTTTCAAGAACTGATAACAGTAATGAAATATAAAGTCAATGAAATGTGTCTGAGGACCTCTCCAAAGAAGATGCATTCAGCTTGGGAAACCTGTTGCAGTAAGTTGCGGAGCCAGACACAGCACAGCTGAAGTCTGGTTCCTTTTGGAAGGAAGCAGACCCGCAGCGACCTGCCGTGCAGGCACAGTGCAGCGGCAGCAGGCCGCAGGTGCCAGCCTGGCACAATCTGGGGTCTTTGCTGCTGTTTTGCTACCTCTGCAGCGCAGCTCCAGGTTGCAAACTGCCCCCCTCGGGTAATTTCCTGGCAGAGCGAAAGTCCTGCAGGGCAGATGTGGGGTCAGGGAAGGTGCATGTGAAAGACTGCGGTGGTGATGTGGTTTGAATTCAGGATCCTCTTGAACGCCTCTTGAGACCACCTCCTCTGGCCTTGGGAAGCTGCTGAGCTTTCCCAGGCATCGGTCTGTGCAGCTCTGCTGCTTGTTTCACTGGGTCTAGAGAACATAAGTTAGCTGAAATTTATGAGACACTTGTAAAAAGTTGAATCTAACTCTTCAAGGCCTTTATATTATTAACACATGCTATTTTCAGAACAGCGCTGCTCTGTCAGGGCACGAGGATTCCCAGCAGCATTTCCCTGTATAAAGGCGCCGGTACACCCTGGCTGCTGTGTTGCTGTTGAACCGAAGCCATCAGTGAAAGTCAGCGCTACACAGTAAAACAGATTGGCCCGACCAGCTCAGCCCCAGTGACTTGGCAGGGAGGTTCATCAGCCCGTGCATTAGGCTGGCGCAAAACCTTGTTCCCAGCCAGTGAAGCCGGAGCCAGCTCAGCCCGGCTCGGCCGCCAGCGGGGGCGGCACAGCCAGGTGGGCTTTGGCTTGGTGCTCACCTCGGGGGTCCACGCGCAGGCACAGCACCCGAGCTGGCCCTGCTGGCCAGGAGCATGGCCGTGGGCTGGGGCTTCCTGGCTGGCTGGCAGCAGGAGGGGACACAAGGGCAGCGCAGGCGCTCTGGGGACGCTGGGCGAGCAGGGACGCTGTGCTGGAGGGGATATTTTGCTCCCTTCTCCTGGGGGTTCCTGTGCGGTGCCAGCCCTGCAGCTGGGGTGGCCCCCTGGGCGAGAGGGTGCTGCTGGGGGTGATTTCGGAGCCGCCCCCTGCGCGATGGAGCCGTGCATTTTGCCTCACTCTGAGCGTGTTTCCCTGCAAGAAATGTCCCCACGTGCTGAGCCCGGTGGGGCCGGGGCCAGGGCATGGAGCAGCCCCGCAGCCCGGCCCCGGGGAGCTTTGAGAAAACCGTCAGGGCTGCTGCTCCGCGTAACGGCCCTGCAGTGTGCTGTTGTTCACTAAACTGTCAATTAGTCTTGTACATAATTAACCGCCATATATCCCCTCCTAGGCCTATTAAAATACCAAAGCCTTCGCAGAGAAAAGTGCAGGACTATGCAGGACAAACTCAGAATGTCCCGTTCCTTCCTCACAATAATGGGAGTGATTAATGTGACACTACTGCTGTCCATCTTGCTTTTGTTTAATTATCATTTTTGTATTGTTCTTGTCTCTGGAGGCTCGATCTGGCGGGAATGGCTTGATGGATTATGTATGAAATCCAGGTCAACACGTCCAAGTATTACTGCCTCATAATTTGCTGCGCCACAGAGGCCAATATAGATGCCTTGTGTTATTAATTATACCAATATATTTTCATGAGTAATGTGATTAATTAGGCTGTATATATTACAGTTCCAGGCCTGTTCTGTTGTGTGTTTGTTCTTGGATGGAGGTGGCTGGCTCGGAGAGCAAGAAGCAAAATCTGTAACTTGGACTCGGTCTCCTTTCTTCTCTCCCGGAGGATTCAAGGGAAAAATAAGACTCCGTCACCGCTCCTCTTGTGCCAGGCAGGCGCGAGGTGCTGGGCGAGGGCAACGGGGACTCAGCCCGCAGAGAAGCTCGGCCAGGCTGGGGAAGGGGCACAGAGCTGCTGGGGAGCCTCCGGGCTGCTCTCACCGGGCTGTGTCCCGGGGGGGCTCAGCACCACGCAGCCCCTGGCGCCGGGGCTGCCCCTGCCCCCCGAGGGCTCCGCAGCACCCGGGCATCGCAGCGTCCCGGAGCCCTGTGCTGCGCCAGCCTCGCTGGGAGCGCTGCGAGGGTGAAATGGCTCACAGAGACTTGCCTGCCCTCGCTGAGCTGCTTAAAGCGTGCCAGTGAAGTTGTTCCCGTAACTCATTTTTATTTTCTTCTTACAAGCTCACAACACGGGCTCTAAAACGTGCCGAGTGTGTTCCCTGGTGCCGCTGGCTTATGACATCTGTGGGGCTCAGGTTCACAGAGTGCTTCTATCATGTCACAGGCGGTATCTTGACTAGCTGTTGTCAGTTTTCAGGGTACAAAGACGGGGCAGTGTTTGCAGCTTTGCTGCAGCATGAAAATGTCCCCCGAAAAGCATCTTTGGGCACAGCTGCCCCAGGCCGAGCGGCCGCCTGGCCACCGACGCTGCACATGGCCAGCACCAGCAATGCCGCAGGAGGCAGTGGCACTTCTCCCCCCCCTGTCCCCCTGTCACTGCTGCTCTGGGAGCCGGGCAGCAGCAGCCCCACACAGGAGCTGCACCTTGGCTGCATCTCGGCCTCAGGGCTCTGCTCCCTGCGGCAGCTGGGCTGAAACCTCTCCTGTCTTTTGTTTCCGTGAAGGTCAGAGAAGAGTCACCGCCCTTTAAGTGCCAAGAAGAGGCCTTCCACCCTCTGGTGCAAGAAGACTTTGAACAGTAAGGCAGCTGCTTTTCCTTTCCGAATGGTTGCTGCTTGATTGCATGCACATTGATTTTACTCTGGTCATTTTTTTCCTTCTTGTCATGAGTTTGATTGCAAGGGTTTGTTTCTTTGCTTTTTCATGTAATTCAGCTCTGGCAGTCACACAAACAGCCATGTCTTTGATGGGGTATTGTCCTTCTGCTCGCACTGAAGTCCTTCCAGTGATGCTTCCCGACCTCCAGTTGCAATTTTCACGAAGCCTGGGGCAGGCAGTTCTCGGGTGCTGCCTCCCCAGCGGCTAGCCTGGGGCCAGCAGGGAGACGTTGTGCACGGTGCCGGGCAGAGGAGAGCAGCACCAGCACACCACGGGGCAGCTGTGGCTGTTTGGCTGTGCAGGACCTTGATTTAATTATGCCAGTGGCTGCAGCTGGCACCCAGCCGGAGCCGCACAGCCCCTGCCAGGTTGCTGTGACGGATCTCCAGAAGCGCGCTCTGCCTGCGGCGCCCTGCAGCCCCTGCTCTGGCTGTCTGCAGGGTGAGCTCCGCCACCGTGCCACAGCCAGCAAAGCCCCTGGTGTGCCAAACCCGTGTGTTAGCCCGGATGGCTTCTCCCACAGGGAGACTGGAGTGGCCGCAGCCAGTACTATTGGCTCTGGCACAGCTGCGCACCAGGCCAGGTTTGCAATCCCCTGTATTTCTGGCATGCAGAAATGCACCACAGCGTGGCTGGCATGAAATGGCAGGAAAGGCACAGCAAGCACAGGATGATGGGATGGGCTGGCACCGCTGAAAGCCACTCAGCCACCGCAGCGGTCACCCGGTCACCGCACAGCGGGGAGGCGGCGTGGGGAGCGGGGGCACCTGGTGGCACCGGCGGCTGCCCGGGCAGAAACGCGCCCGCCCGCTGGAAGTGGCGGGGAAATGGAGCGGAGTCAGCCATAAATTAGGCATGATGAGGGCAAGCTGGGACACAGGAGCCCAGGCTCATTACTGATGAGCTCTCTCCCCAGGTCCTGCTGTGTATTTATTTATTTGTCCTGAAGCTACTTAGAGTGTGAATTCCCCCTCTCAGGCAGGCAGCGGTGAGCAAGGCGCTCCCGATAGCGCAGCCCTGCGCAGGGGGAGCTCGGCTCCACCGGTGTGGTCCAGCACGGCCCCTTCTCCTTGTCGCTGAGACTTCTTCCCTGGCACCAGGGAGCACTGAGAAGGAAATAGCACAGCAGGTAACCCTGCCACGGCTGGGGAGCATGCTGAGTTTGGGCAGATGGGTGCACCCTGCCCTGTCTCAGAGCACCGTGCGTGGGTCAGGGTAAGTGTGGTCTTCCCCATCCACATCCCCAGCTCTGCCTGGAGCTCTGCCTGAAATGAAACCTTGTCGAGATCAACCCCAAGTGGCCCTGCCCTGGGCTTTGGTCGTGAGGTGGGGAAGAGCCTCCTTTATTCTACATTTAGCTCTTGGGATTCACCCCCTCCCCCAGGACAAGCCCATTGCTGAAAATGCCTTTTAGAAGCTCCGGTCACAGTCAAAATTAAATCAGAAAATGAACTATTACTCAAAGTGACTTGGAGTTGCTCAAGATTTATATGCTTTGGGCAGCTTGAACTCCATTTGCTGGGGTACCTAGGGAAGCCTCAGCCACTAGCGCACCGTGACCGTTTGCAATTTCACACCACTTTAAACTCGCTCTCATTGAGATTGGGGAGATGAAAAATGTCTTTATTAAAAGAAGTCACAGGTCCCTGATTGGCTGCTAAATGTGTTTTAATGTGTGGTGTGAGCGGGGAGGGCAGGAAGGGGTGCGGGGCACGTTGGTGGCTGAGCTCACGTGGCAGCCTGGCAGGGCAGAGGGACTCTGAACAAAGGATTTACCTTCAGTTTTCCTGCTGCTTGGACCATCTCGAGATGGTTAGCGATGGTTCTGCACCACCCTGGGGACAACCTCAGGCTGGCTGGGCTGCTGTGCTCCAGCTGGGCTTCCTTGGTGTGGTCCTGGCAGTATCTCCTAATGAGGCACTGTCTGCAGACACCCACGTGTACACATGTTAAACATGCTTTAATAATTGAGACAGTTAAACTCGCCATTGTTTGTGTTCCAACAAGTGAGAGTGTCTTGGTGACCATCCTCCCCCGTCATCACGCGTGTCTCGAGCAACTCCCATGTGCAGAGCGGACGGGGAGCTGCGGAGAGGTGTTTATGCTTCCTGCTGCTCTTGTTTCTCCAGCAGACCTCTGTGGGTATTCACTCCATAATGATCTTTTATTCTTGCATTTGTATCTTTACTCCAGGAATCATGCACTAAACCTGGAGTGAAGTCAAGCACAGACCCTCCTCCCCGCTCATCCAGCAATGCAGTTTACAAAAGGCTCTGTTATTATCCCCGCATCCACACTCTCTAACCCTGTAATTAGATGCTTAGGCTATGATTGCCCCATTGTCCGCTGGATGGGTTTAATCATTCTTTTCTCCTACAGTGGCAATTTTGTTCCAATTAATTATTTCAGTTTGAACAGCAATAACTGGTTGAGTTTAGAGAGAAATTAAAAGGGTAGAGCAGGATAATGAAGAGTGAGCTAACAAGGGAGAGACTGCAAACAGGGCTGCTGCGTATCCCTGCTTCTCTTCCAAGCTCTCCTTTGCTCCCCAGGGAGCTTTCTGGGGCTTGAAAGCGTTCTCCCTGGAAACAAGGGTCCTGCACAGTGCAGCAGTGCTGCCTGGCTTCGTCCATGCCTGGAAGATGTTACTGGGTCTGGTGGAAGCAACAGGGTACGCTCGTGGGCTCGTCCGCCTGGGAAGGAAGATGTTTCTCATTCAGGCTTTAATTGATGTATCCTAGGCTCTGGTACAGGCAAGGCAAGGTTTTGTCTGGTTGTGCTATCTACCTAATGTTTTCCCCACCAGTGAACACACGTCCCAGTTCTGTCCCAGCTAATCAGGGTTTGTAGTCGCTTCCCACAAGACTCCCTGGGGAAGCGAGTTCTCAGTGCTGGGATGCACCAGGAGGGACGTGCGGCAGCAAAACAAGGTGCAAAAGAAAACAAGCTGCCTGGCCCAGCGTTCGCGTGTCAGCGCCTCCTCAGAACGAGGAGAGTTCTCTGCGGTCCTGTTTCTCGTCAGGTCCTCGCTGGTTTTCAGCGCAGCATTGCTGTCTCCATGAGCGTGGATGCAGCTTGCTGCCGGAGGAGACGCAGACTAAGCCTCGCTGCTGGCGGGCGCCCGGCGCTCGCCCCAGCCCCCCCTGCCCACCTGTCCCAGGCAAGAAGCTGCTGCCAGCGGCACCCTGTGCTGCCAGCCGCACTGTGCCTTCACAGCCATCTGCGGAGCAGCATCTGGCAGTGCTCCGTCCCTCCCGAAACAGCTGGCTGCTTGGCTAGCTAGCACACCCAGGCTGCCATCTGAGGGCCAGGTGCACGCAGCACGTCCCACGCTGCCGTGCCTCCGAAGGTGAGACCGGCAGGAGGGCAGCGCCTGGGAGGCTCTGCTGCTGCGGTGTCCCAGAGCATCTCCGTGCCCACGTGTGTGACAGCGGGCCCGGGCCCTGTGCTCGCCCCCTGGTCCAGCAGAAGTTGCTGCTGCGGCCAGGGCAGGCGGCAGTGGGCCGGGGCAGGCGCTGGGTGGGCATGGCAGAAAAGGCAGCACCATGATTTGGGGTCAGTCTAAGGCTATCAGTGCATGTGAAGAACCTGCCAGAGCCACAGCACCGCTGTGAATCCATCTTTAGAAGTTTCTGGCCCCATTTACTTTTAGATCCGTGTTGGTATGAACAGAAACTAACGCACAGGCAGCCCTGGGGCTAGTTTTTGCAGCTCTGGCTCTGGGCTCCCCAAAGGGAGGAGTTTTGCTGTGGCAGTCGCTGAGGGCCTCCTGCAGTCTGGGCTCTGCTCGCTGGCCTCGCCGCCCTGCGCTCAGCCCCCTGCACGGCCGCCGTGCCCAGAGCTTTGTGACCGAGCACAGCCAAAGGCAGAGGGGTCGGGGCTCCTGCCCGCCGTGTCGTGGCAAAGCTGGGGAAAGTCACCAGTGCAGCTCCTCCCGCACCGTGAGGATGCTCGCTGGGAGCAGGAGAGGCTCTCCTCCCGCCGTGTCTCACACCAGGGTGGCCTGGGGACGAGCCCCTTGCTCAGTGGCCTCGGGTGACAGTGTGGGCAGGGGGACGTGGGGCTGGAGGGGCTGCTGCACTGCGAGGCTGCGCTCACCGATGCCAGGGGGCATGTTGAGCCAAAGCCAATGGCAAACTGTGGTCTCTAAATCACTCATTTATTCAGGGAATTATCAGCTGGCACGGGTGCCATTCTCAAGGTGATTCAGGATGCAACTGATTTGGGTTAAATAAATAAATAAATAAAAATTGTAAGGTTATACAAGGTTTTGAAGAGAGAGGGGGAAAAAAAAATTGATGCCTTTCAGGAGTTACAAAAATGCTGCCTGTGCAATTCATGTATAATTCAATGAATTCCAGAGTAGTTTGAATATTTAAATTATGCATGATCAAAGCAATAAAGAAATCTGCATTTCCTCACTCCAAGCCCCCCAGACATAATGCTCCCAAGCGTCCCCTCCCCGAAAGGCAGCTCCTCGCTTCCACACTCCCAGATCTATTGAGCCTCGTCGCTCCAAAGAAATTGAGTTCGACTGGAAAAATGTGGCCGTCGAGCGCAGCCGCTGCTCCTTAGCAAGCGCGCCATGCATCGCAAGGCGAGCCCGCGCCGTTGCCAGGGCGATGGGCAGCCCGGGGGGGCAGTGGGCACAGGAGCAGCCCCCGGGCACGGGCAGCCCCCCGGCAGCCCCCCGGCAGCCCCCCGGCAGCCCCAAGCCATGCGGGGGCTGCAGCCCTGCACCACGGCATCCCTCGGGGTCTGCAGAGGCGTTGCTGCTGGTGTGTGTGTGCTGGTGGGCTCAGCCCCCCACCGAGCCCCTGCCCATCCATCCCTCTGCTGCAGCTTCCCTCCTGCTACGGCCATGGCGAGCTGGGCAGGGGAAAAAAGCAAAAAGGGGAGGGAAAAAAAAACCAAACACACAGCAAAATGCAGTTTCTGCCCCTCCCCCCTGCTCTTGTCCAGATGCTGTAAATTTTCATTAGTATTCTGTAATTTAATGATCAATTCCCAAGAGAAAATTAGTCTTCAATTTACAAAAAAAATCCCTGTTAATTTAAGCATAATAGCAGGAGAGTGGTGCGGGTGCCGGGGCCCAGTCCTGCACCTCCCACTCTTCCCTCTCCACAGCCTTGCAAAGGGCAATCACCAGGGGGAATTTTAATAATACTCCGAAGTCCATTCGAAATCTCCCAAGGAAGACTGCAGAGAGGTTCCTAGGGGCAAGAAAAGCAATTTCCTCCCGAAACAAGAGGTTGTTCTGAGCCTGGCGCGCGCAGCTTCAGCCGCAGGTTGACGCCGACAGAGCCGGTGAGGCGGGAGCAGAGCGCGGCCAGCGCCGGCCCCTGGGGACCGCGGTGCCATGGCCCTGGTGGCGCTGGGGACAGCAGCGCTGCCCAGCACTGGCAGCACTCGTCCCCACGCGCCGAGGGCAGCGGGTAAATCTCAAGCGATGCAGACGGAAGCCATCCCCTCCAGATATTGAGATAGATGGTGGTGGCTTCGCTCATTAGAAGTTGTGGCAAAGGGTAGGTGCTGGGAGTCTGCATTCCGGGGAAGAACTGCAAGGGGAGCTCATTAACTTGAAAAATTGGGTCCAGAGGGCTCATTTGTCTGATATCAGCTCACTGTTTTTTCTAGTAATGTAGGAAGTGAGAGAGGGAGATGTGAGCCTCTCCTCAGTGACCGACTCTTTGATTTACCCCTTTCTGATTCATGTCCTCTCTTCCAAATTGCCTGTAGTACTGTTTATTTTCCTTAGGTCTCAAGCTGACCCGCGCGGAACATGGCCCTTTGCTCCCCTCATGCAGCACCTGGGGGGCAGGTCAGGCACTGCTAAGCGTCTTCTTACCCTAGCGCCACGAGGCTGCTCTGTCGGGACATGGCCGCATCCTTTGTTCAGGCCAAGGTGCTCATGGAGCAAGGTGGCTCTGGGCTCTTCACCTGAGCTCTGCTGGTCCAGGCGACCGAAGCTGCTGTCCATGCACCGGAGCCACGGGTTCCACCCTATGCAGAGGCCATGGACTTCCCAAAGCAGGCAGGGCCAGGAAGCTCCTTGTTGCCCCTGCACCCAGGATGGGTCTGCTGAGCTCTCCGCTTTGCTGTGTGCTTGTGTCCGTCCCTGAACAAGCAGCTCCTTGCCGGGGCTTGAGCGTCCTGCCCCCGCTATGCCTCCGCTCTCCCCACCCTCGGGAGGTGCCGCAGCTCACCGTGCTCCCCCCGGGACCCCCAGCAGCTGCTCCCTGCCTTGCTGCCCGAGCACACCTCGTGCCATTTCCCCTTCCTTCCCCATCACTTGGGTGGTGGCTGCCGCGGGCAGAGGCTGCCTTGAGGTGCTGGGCACAGCTGGTGCTGCCCCAGAGCCCTGGTGCAGGGGGTGCCAGACCCTCTCCTGGCAGTAGAGGCTGTAACGGCAGCCGGACACTTACCTGGAGACCCCCAGGGTCTTCTGAGTGAATTTTCAGCAGGGACAGCTGAAGGATCCCTCCAGAGCAGGGCGGCTGCCCCTGAGCTGTGCGGCTGCAGAATTCCCTGTGGGCACAAAGCCGCCTCCCGGAGCTTGCTGGATTTAGCAGTCCGGCTGCCTGCACCCCGTCCCCTTACCATGTCTCCTGGCGGACCCCCCCGCAGCCAGACCTGGCTGAACGCACGTGCAGGTCACGCTCAGCTCCCCGCCTGCCCCAGGCGCAGGAGCCAGCAGCCGCTGGTGCCCCGGGACCACACGGGAGGTTCGTGGGCCATGGGACACGAGCACCCCGTCCTAGGAGGCCCGCGGGGCTGCCGTGTCTCCACCCTGCCTGCGAGCGGCAGGCAGCAAAAGCGACAATTAATAAAGTGTTAGCAGCAATCATGTTAATTGCATCAAGCTATTAATAAAGGCAGATCTGTCAAAGCGCAGTAAATACTTGAGAGGAAGTCAAGGAGCCGTCCCTGCCAAATGCAGTCCCCTAGCCCCACACATGGCGGGCAATGAGGAGGAGGAGGAGGAGGAGGAGGAGGAGGAGCAGCAGCACCGTTCTGTCAGGGTCCTGTGCAGGAGAAGGCCACGCAGGCTCGGGGCTGCACGCCCAGGTCAGCATTTCTGGCTCCTATCAAAAGGCAGTTTAGAGTCTCGGGTAACTGACACAGATGTAAGTAATGTTCTCTTTACAGCCAGCCTTTCCCCGAGATGTTGTTAAATTAGAAGGGAAATCTATTTCCTGTTTAAAAAAAAAAAAAAAAAGGCGAGTGAACTCAGTGTTAAATATAGATATATGATATGTAAATGAATCTGACAACTGAGTGAATAAAAAATGAAGGTTTAAATTATTGAAGGGTAGGAGGAGATGGCGCATGCAAATAGCATTAATGTGGAAAGAGGCAGCTCTCTGAACGGGGAAAGGAGGTTTTGAAACATAATTATTTCTTTTAAGAAAAGGGCTACATATTAAATAAAAGCCAACAGAACCAGCACATGTTTATTTCAAAGGCCTTTCTTTCTATCGTGTCGCTTTATTCTCCTGGCTTTTTTTTTCTTCTTTTTTTTTTTTTTTTTGCCTGCAAAGCCATGAGAGAAATCGAAGGCTACTGAATATTTTAGCTTTAATTAAAATAAGATAAATTAAGTTTTGATTGTTACACGAGAACAAATGGGTCCCAGAGACGGCCGATCACAGGCTGCTATTGAGGCGGCTGTGAGAAGGTGTTTCCGAATTGATTTGGTGGGGATGGAGCTCACCCGGCCTTCAGCCCCGTTGCACTCACACTGTGGTTCATCACCATCGCCGGGAAGCTACGACGGCTTCCCGAACGTTTGCAAGGATTGCATGGACTTAACTTAAATGGAAAAATACCTGCCTGGAGATGTTAGCTCACCAGAAGGAGTTAATTGCCCTAAAAGTGTGAAGATAATCTGTTTGGTTTTGCTCTTGTTTCATCGCATATGTAGTGAAGACCGCAGGGTCCGGACACAGGGAGTGAAACAGCCCGGGCTGAGCTGGCTCCAGGGCGCTGCCGCTGTGGGGCCGGGGTTGCAGGGAGCACTGGTGGCTCACTGTTGGAAATAGAGAACCAGCTGGTTATTTTTATCAGCAGTAAAACTGACAAGGTAGTCTCACGGAATGGGTACTCTGCAAGCGCAGTAAATGTCTTCATTACCTTTCCATAGCTATATTTATGCCTCTCTGACCCTCTTCAGGACTGACAGGGCAGGTTACGGGTTTCCTTTTCCTAATTCAGTACATGATGGCTTGGGACAAGTTGTTAAAGCTATAGATCAAAATGTCATTTATTAGAAAAGTGCCTCCCCTGGGATTCTTATCCTTCGTTTATTATTTGTTGTGTGCTGACAGTGTGCTTTGCTCTGTCTAATCTGTCTTTCTGGCTATTTATATAGCCCTCGTCACGGTAGCACCTGGGTGTCTCCCTTTGCTTAAAAAATGATGTTCTGTCTCTCTCCTCTTTCCCTGCTCTGGGAAGCGGGGTGCGGGCTGCCGCCCCGGAGGTGTTCTGCTGTTGGTGTGAAAAGTGCGTGATTGATTTCCCCATGTGCTTCCGAGCCCCGAGCTCCCCGTGCTGCGCGGCTGTCCCCAGTCCTGGCGGGGCACGGGGGGACGTGCACGAGCCCTGCCGAGCTCCCGGCTCACCGGGGCAGGCGAAACACAGGAACCGATGGGCTCAGAGCGGCTGCTTTCGCATCTGCCTGGCAGGAAGCAGTGGCTGCTTTCGCCCCCTTCCCTGGCCTTGCGGGGACGGGTGGCAGCGTCAGCGGGCGGCGTTAGTGGGGGGGCCGTGGGGCTGCGGCCGCCGGGTGGTCCCGGCCCCCACCCACACCACGCCACGCTCGGCTGGATCCAGCCCGTGCCCCGCACGGTTCCTGTGCTTTACATGGTAGATTACCTGCACGGCTATCAGACGCACAAATTGTGTTGTTCATGGCCACAAACCCTCAAAGAGCAGCCCACCAGCCAAAAGTTGTTGAAATAATTCTGAACAGAGACTACTAAACCTTTATGCAAATAATTCAGGAGCTGAGAAGGAGATGGATTTGCTGAATTAGTTGTTCAGTATGTAGCACTGCCCAGGACAGACCAGCAAACCAATTAAAGCAATTCCTCCCACAGACAACTTCTGCATTGATGAAACGAGTGGGGATGATAATTCCTTCTTGGATGCCCCCTCATTTTCACCGCCTGCTCGAAGGATGCAATTCATTGTCCTTGCCTTCCCCTTAGACTAGCAAATAACGTCAGCAGCTAAGCTGTAGGTGCACACATATCTGTGTGCAATCCATACACGAGATTGCAGTCTATATACTAGATTGCACCGACTCTCTAATTTGCTTAGGCAAGCACAAAGATTTCCTTAGCAGATGAATATGGCACTGACAGTACACCAGCAAATCCTGCTGTGTGTGAGAGATGTTGTAAGCTTACCATTGAGAATTATTTGCGGGTCTGTAGCCAAGAAAACGGGTCCAGGAATCCTCCAGGCAATGTCCATCACACACCTGTGCTGTAGCAACAGTTTACTTCCCACGTAACTGAGACCTGCCCAGCAGGGTCTTTGGTGAATTCCATGAAGTTTTCTGAAAAGCATCCTCCTTGACTCTAGGAAGTCCTCCGTAGGACATCAATCTTACCTTCAAACACACTCTGCTATTCAAACCTTTACCCCTGGAAACTCACCCTCTGTCACTCTGTAAGGATGCTGCCTTTTCACTTCTCCCCATGATATCTGCCAGGCCAGAGTGCATTTTATACAGCTGGGGACAGCTGGGGAAAGTTAATAATCACCTACCCATGAGTACAATAGAGACTAAAAGCTGAATTTTTAATGATCTGAATGTACAAAGCCAGGTTTTGTCACAGTCCCCAGGGGGCTCGGGGCTCACCTCCGTTTCCCACAGCTTTCCACCCACTGTCTGACACTTTGCTAGAGACCGAGCTTCCCATCAGGATGGGGATGGTGCCTCTGCTGCCCGCCTGCTCCACCCCTGCCCGCTCCATCCCTGCCTGCCCCCTGCCCACCCAGTGCCCCAGGGGCCCTGCCCCGTGGTCTCCATCCCAATGCCCCCCCTGCACACTGCCAGGCGCCGCAGCCGTGCCCGCAGCCTTTGTGCGCGCTGCGCGCTGGCAGGCAGCCAGGCCGTCCTTCCCGAGCCGCCTTTGTTCGGCGGGAGCCGAGCGATGCAGACACGCGGCCTCGCTGCTCGCTCCAAAACGCGGGGCAGGCTTGTGGCTGCTGCCTGCCCCAGGCAGAGCCCTGCAGAGGGCCAGGGGCCTGCAGCGGCTGCGGGGTGCCCGATGGCAGGGGCAGGCAGGGTGGAGACGTTCTCCTTCTCTCTCCCGCTGCCTGGGTGTGTCTGTGATTTCCTTGCGCGGTCAGACGTGCCGTTCCCAGAGCAGCCCTGACCACCAGGCTCAGATGCAGCTGGATTTGCTGCACCGCAAAGCCCAGTAGCTGAGATCCCATCGCTGGGTGGCAGAAAAGCTGCTGGGGTCAAAGAGGAGCCCCCGGGTGGGACCCTGGGACCCTGCCCAGCCGCGGAGCCAAACCTGCCCAGCCTGGTGCGCCCGTCCTGCCCCTGCCCCGGCGGCGCTGCCCCAGCGGTGAGGTGCTGCACGCGGCCACGCTGCACCGGGCAGCAGGCGGGACAGGAGCCTCCGGTCTCGGCCCCCATCTGCAGCCCCGCTGCTGCTGTGCTGTGCTGCAGCTGGAAGTGGGCACGAAGCTGCTGGCCTCAAAGGTCTGGCAGCTAAGACCTTTCATCTTGCTAAACCTCAGACAGTCTCCTAAGTAATTCACTGCATCATTGTGGTGAGATGGAAACCACTCTAGCGCTGCAGTTCCCAGGACACATTTCACAGGAGTCACAGTGTCAGCCTAGATGTGTTTCCTACATCCCAGTTTAGGAAATTGCTTATAAACAACTGTTGGGAATGCTGAGTTCCCCTCCTCTCCTATCCCGTCCCAGCGCCTCCTCTCTCTGCCGTGCAGAGGGTACTCAGAGCAGGCTGGGCCCCCGGCAGGGTCGGGGAGAGGGGGAGAAGCCCGGCACGTGCAGCCCAGCGCCGAGGCAGCCCCAGTGACCGGCAGAGGTGGGGGCGCGTGTGCGGAGCAGGGCTGGTTGGACCGAGCAGGGCTGGTTGGGCTCCCACCCACAGCTCGCCAGGGCTGCCCAGCTGTAGCGGCCACGCTACAGGAGGACCCTGTCCTGCACGGGGGGAGCCGTGCTGTGCCAGCCAGCTGCTCTGCCGGAGCTGATGGGGAGGAGAAGCCAGGCAGGGCGAGGCAGCGGCGAGCCACCGGCAGACACGGGCAGGCACGGCCATTCCTGACCTGCCAGGTCCTCTGGGGTCTGAAGCTCTAGTTTAAAGAGAAGACCGAGAAAAAAATCCTAATTCTTAACCAAAAAAAGAATGTTATATGAGCGAGAGTCCCCAGGTACATACTTACATCACAAAGTGAGAGAAAAGCGTAGCAATGCAGCTGCCCCTCAGTAGGGCCACAGTTACGCACCTGTCTGAGGCAGGAAGCCATTTTACACAGCCAGCATTAAACCAGGTCTAGTATATAAATAATTGTACAGCCACGTGTCTCCCGGTACCTCTGGGTGCACTTGTTTGTCATTCCAGAGAGTGTAAGTGACTTTATTCACGCACTGTGGCCTGCTGTACAGCGCATCCTCCCACGCCCCAAGTGTTCTCTGCTGTTGTCAGAGAGAAGTGCAACAGAGGTGAAATCTTCCGTCGGACCGTGCTGTGCTGAGCAGAGCGCCTGTTGGGCTGGACAGCCAGCAAGCACTGGTGATGAGGAGCTGTGCCCCGGCTGCAGGAGGCGGCAGGCAGCGCACACAAACCCCGGTGCAGCCAGCAGCCGGCCCCGGGAGCGTCCCTTCGCGGTGGTGGCTGTCCCCACAGCGTGGCTGCGCCGCTCCTGGTGCTCCCTGTGGCGCTGGCCGGGGCAGCCGCTGCCTGTGCCGAGCTCCTGGTGAGCTGCTGGGGCTGCAGGGCAAGGAGGAGGCAGCAGAGCACTTTTCCCTGCAAGCTTCATCCCCATGTTCCTGCCAGGTGGTGGAGGACACCGTTTTGTTTTTCCACGCCTCTCCAAATAGTGCCACGCTACTTTCTGGATTTTTATTTATATTTAGCAAAAACCCTACAAATAAACTAGAAAGAGCCATGGCAGTAAAGCAGCCACCCACCCACAGTGACCCAGCCAGCTCCAGCATGGGCACAGCCTGGGGACCCACGCCAGTGCCCAGCCGTGCCGTGGGTGGGAGCCCCCCTGTGTGCCTTCGGGGGGGCAAAGATGGGGATGGGGCAAAGAGGGAAAGGCGCGATGGAACCCTGAGTCGATTTTCTTCCCCAGTGCAATGCAGCCCTGGTAAATAAAGATTGGAAACGTCTCTTGCACTGCGCCACTTAAGAGACCAGGGGATGTGAGGACGGCGTAATTGGCTGGATGCAGAATGAAATTCAGGCTCAGCGATTCCATTTTACAGTTGGCAGCCTTCCCAAGCACAGATCAGGGGAAGCAAGTTGGACTAGCTTTAAAACACAGGGAAATTCTTTATCTTTTATAATTTTTTGCTGATTTAAAGGGTAGGATTAAATTCTCATTTAATAACCCCAAGTGCCTGCTCTCCCCCGCTCTGATCACTCTGTGTAATGGTGATAATGCTGGAAAGGCACTGGGAGCCTGGAGGCAAGGCAGCAAATTTTCTTTTCCTGAGCACAGATCTAATGATTGTTTGCTACTGCAGCCTGTGAAACAGGCACTGACTGCTTAATCATGAGCCTTCGCCTAAGATTTCGGGAGCTGTTTTCCAGGTCTGTTTGGAAGGCAAGCCGAACACTTTCTGTTAGCACCTTCCAACTTTGTCATTTGCGTTTCTTCCTCCTAATTAAGGATCCTACAGAGACCCAGATGTCTAACACAAATAGTCCAGTTGTCTTGACTGAGCTGCTCCTGGGCGGGCAATGTGTTTATGAGCAAGAACTGCTTCTTCAGTGCCTTTATATTACCACCTCTTACCATCGGCTATGCTATTTTTAAATCGTTCTAAAAATGCATCCTGTAAATAAAACCTCTACAATGAACAAGAAGAGGAGCCTCCTAGCAGAGTAACACACAGAGCCTCTCTGTGAACAAGAAGACTGTTTTCCCTTGTCTGTCAGATCAGCTCATTTAGATTATTTAAGTCAAGTGCAATTTTGAAAACAATCTGTTTTGCTCATGACAGCTTCTTCATTCTCTATAATGATGCTGAATGTAACAAGCGGCAAAGGGTTATTGACGGCAAATTCTCCACATTCCCAGGCCTGCGCTTCTCATGTCGACTTATAAAAGGAGCCCCTTGCTTTATTTTCCCCAGACATTAAGCAGAAAGTATTTTCTAACGTGTCGGCTTTAGAACACCGCACTGAAGCTTCATTTTGCATGAAGCCTTGACAGCAAACACAGATAAAGGGGAAGGGTGGAGGGAAGGGGAAACTCTGAAATGGCGCCAGCTCATTTTTAACTGTTTTTAGTCAGTACATTTCTCTCTCTCTTGCAGTTTACTCTCTCGCTCTGATTATGTAAAAATCCTAATTAAAAAGTTAATGGGGAACTTGAAGACTGGAGAATCCAGATGCATGCCAGGCTGGCAGGGGGCAGATGGTAGCTGCTGTTGTTGGGAAAAGATATTTGGGGATCAGTGACCAGAAGGCCATGTTTACCGACCGGTGAAAATGTAACTGTAAAGATCCATCGCTGGCAGCTGCCTGGAAGCAGAGCCCTCGAGTATTTGTTTCCATTATTTCTAATTTCACATATGACTGTAGTGCTTTAGGGACGTTCAAATACATACCAGGAAAGCGGTCGCCAGTCTAACCTCAGCGCTACGAGGACACAACACAACGTTTCCCAAATCCCCAACCTCTCGTCTTGCCGGGGGCAGGCGGGTGCTGCAGGAGGGCTCTCCCCACCAAGCAGCCATCGCCCTCATCCCTTGCCAGCATCAAGGCGAGCAGCGAGCAGCGGGGCCGTCCTCCGCGGGCTGCTCTGCTCCCTGCGCTCCCTACGACTGCTGATCCGCCACCAGGAGAGGGAGAGGTGGGGAGCCACGGGCACTGCTCCCAGGCACTGCCCATCTCCGCAGGGATGGGGAAGAGGACGGACAGATGTCTCCAGCAGGCCCAGCTGGCAAACATCTGACCGAACAACCTTACACAGCACATCAAAGTGCTGTGGACGTTAGCCTGGGCGGACGTTAGGCGCTGCCTGTAAACGTGCTGGAGTGCCTCTGCCGTTCTGAGCACACCAGCGGCAGGGTGTGGAGGAAGGCTCGCTGGCAGCACTGGCTGGATTCCTCCCTGCATGCAGTACCTGAAGTACTCCTTCACCCACTTGTGAAGACAGTGGCTTCCTAGAGACAGTGAGTCCATAAGGAAGCGACATTTCATAATTATGACATTTCATAATGGATGTGAAAGACTTTTCTACCCTTCAGCTGCTCCCAACCCAGATGGTTACACACATCTTTGTAAGTGCAGAGGTGTTACTTTACTGTCCTTTTGCTGGCCGAAACAAGAAGCCTGGAGGTTCAAGCTCTAATGAACACAAGAGAAAAAGAAGAAAGAATGAAACAAAAGAAATGTAGCGAGCAGGACAGAAAGTGACCCAGATCTTCTCTTCCAAATAACCTTATGCTCAACAAAACTTCGAAGCTAAGGCCAAGGCTAACACTGGTGACAATTCTGGAGGTGGCAAAACTGGATTGCTTTGCTCTTATGAGCACTGTGGCAATCAGAAGGGGCAACAGGAGCTCAGAAAAAGTAACTACAGCACAAGCCCCAGCACAGTTCTCCTACAGCATCTCATCACCACCCTGCGTTGTTTCTGTTGGCAAATGGGGAGAACCAGCGTAGTTAACGGGTGTCCTGTGTTACACTGTCATGCATATTCCAAACAGTCGTTGCATGGCTGATGAGTTGCCTGGTGAAGTCTGAATTCAGAACAGAAGGCCTCTCAATACACAGTTCTGCATCTCTGGCAGGATTTAAAACAAGGAGAGGCTATCTAGCACCACTTCCACCCAATTGCTGTGGCCTGTTAAGTATGGCTACTTGACTAACAGTCCTTTTGCTGCTTCTTGAAGAAAATGTTCTTTTTATTTGAGGGTTGTTGACTTGCCATATTTTCACCAGTGTATCCAGCAATGAAGCAGCCAGTTTCATAGCTGTAAGAACATAGCTGAAATAAAGTGTTAGTTGTGAGGGTGAAAGATGTAGGATCGCAATGTTGGTGTGAGATGTTGGCATAGGAAGTAGGGGGATAGTTAATGAAGCAGATTTGCTGATAATGTACAACAAACTGTAATATTTGGATGTGCGCAAGTCGATGGGGCCGGATGGGATCCACCCAAGGGTACTGAGAGAACTGGCGGAGGAGCTGGCCGAGCCGCTTTCCATCATTTATCGGCAGTCCTGGCTATCGGGGGAGGTCCCGGTTGACTGGCGGCTAGCCAATGTGACGCCCATCTATAAGAAGGGCCGGAGGGCAGACCCGGGGAACTATAGGCCTGTCAGTTTGACCTCAGTGCCGGGGAAGCTCATGGAGCAGATTATCTTGAGGGTCATCACGCGGCACTTGCAGGGCAAGCAGGCGATCAGGCCCAGTCAGCATGGGTTTATGAAAGGCAGGTCCTGCTTGACGAACCTGATCTCCTTCTATGACCAAGTGACGCGCTTGGTGGATGAGGGAAAGGCTGTGGACGTGGTCTACCTTGACCTCAGTAAGGCTTTTGACACCGTTCCCCACAACATTCTCCTCCAGAAACTGGCTGCTCGGGGCTTGGACTGGCGTACGCTTCGCTGGGTTAGAAACTGGCTGGATGGCCGGGCCCAGAGAGTTGTGGTGAATGGAGTCAAATCTGGTTGGAGGCCGGTCACTAGTGGAGTCCCCCAGGGCTCGGTACTGGGGCCGGTCCTCTTTAATATCTTTATTGATGATCTGGATGAGGGCGTCCAGTGCACCCTCAGTAAGTTTGCAGATGACACCAAGCTAAGTGCGTGTGTCGATCTGCTCGAGGGCAGGAAGGCTCTGCAGGAGGATCTGGATAGGCTGGACCGATGGGCTGAGGTCAACTGCATGAAGTTCAACAAGGCCAAGTGCCGGGTCCTGCACCTGGGGCGCAACAACCCCAAGCAGAGCTACAGGCTGGGAGATGAGTGGTTGGAAAGCTGCCTGGCCGAGAAGGACCTGGGAGTATTGGTGGATAGTCGGCTGAATATGAGCCAGCAGTGTGCTCAGGTGGCCAAGAAGGCCAACGGCATCCTGGCCTGTATAAGAAGCAGTGTGGCCAGCAGGTCGAGGGAAGTGATTGTGCCCCTGTACTTGGCTCTGGTGAGGCCGCACCTCGAGTACTGTGTTCAGTTTTGGGCCCCTCGCTACAGGAAGGACATGGACGTGCTCGAGCGAGTCCAGAGAAGGGCGACCAAGCTTGTGAGGGGTCTGGAGAACAAGTCTTACGAGGAGCGGCTGAGGGAGCTGGGCTTGTTCAGCCTGGAGAAGAGGAGGCTCAGGGGCGACCTCATCGCTCTCTACAGTTACCTGAAAGGAGGCTGTAGAGAGGTGGGGGTTGGTCTATTCTCCCACGTGCCTGGTGACAGGACGAGGGGGAATGGGCTAAAGTTGCGACAGGGGAGTTTTAGGTTGGATGTTAGGAAGTACTTCTTTACCGAAAGGGTTATTAAGCATTGGAACGGGCTGCCCAGGGAGGTGGTGGAGTCACCATCCCTGGAGGTCTTTAAAAGACGTTTAGATGTAGAGCTTAGGGATATGGTTTAGTGGAGTACTTAGTGTTAGGTCGGAGGTTGGACTCGATGATCTTGAGGTCTCTTCCAACCTAGAGAAATCTGTGAATCTGTGAATTTACAATACAGAACGGAAGCAATTGCTACAGCAGTCTAACTGCTGGAAGCATGTGCATAAATAAAATTAGAGAACAATCTAAAATAATAAAGAAAACTACCGACCTTGACTATGAATGTTATTGACAGAGGCATAACACAGTTAACGAAATGTTATAATAAGAGTAATGCATTTATTAGCCTTCCTATCTGAGGACAAACTTAACAACAGTCCTCCTACATCGAGTGCAGTCCCTTTAAAAACAGATGAAACAGGACTGCGGTGAATGAAACAGTCACAGAAAGCTGAATCCAGATGCCAGGAAATAACAGCTTTCATTTACACATTATTACATGACAATCCAAACTTTTTCATATGAAGAAAAATAAACCTCAAGACCAAATTTAACTTCCAAGTTATTAATAGAAGCAGAGAAACTAATTTCAAACTGTCAGTGCCCTTTTAAGTACATGAAAAATAATACTATCACTTTATGCATGTGCATGTTCAGCTCACAGCAATGCAAGCTATATCATTAAGCCTCTAGGAAGAGGACAAAAATAACCTTACTGGCTAGGCTGCATTGTCATAAATGCTCATCTTTAATAATGTAGGATCTTCTTCAGCTGAAAAATACTCCATTCATGCTGGCAGAAAGGCAGGTGGTATTGCAGCAAACTTCCAGAGACAATTGCTCATTTGTCCAGGGCATCCATTTATTTTACAGGTGAATGAAATGGCATTCATTTTTTTCACTAATGCTAATAAGAATGGTAAAAGCCAGTTGAAACTGGGCTGGTAAATGTTTGTAATAATGCTGCAAGCTGGATGCAAGAAGAGAGCAAAGACTTCCCTATGCCAACAAAACCACCTTTCTCAGCAGCTCTCATAATAGAGCAGACAGGAGGATGCTTATTTCCATTTGAACAGTAGAAGGGAGTTCAGAAGAAAATTAAATTCCTGAACATTACTGTAGGCACACACAATAACAATTATTCCCTTGAACAGTAGCTGTTCAGACTGCTAGGGTATTTTTAACTAGTGCTTTAGAACTAAATGAGGAATGCCAGCGAGCAGCCATCTGAATGACAGTTTTGCTGTGCACCAAAACAACCTAGCCTGGGACCAGACAGAATATATTGAAAGCTAATATATCTTGTTATATTTCTGAGATTGGTTTGCAGAGATGGAGCTACAAGTATGGTATCAGTATACTTGCTATGGCACTGATACCTTTCCAGTTCAACTTGTCTAAAAAGAAGCCTCTAATCTGTATTTACTCTTTTCTTATAGAGTCTGCTAGCAGTGGTGCATCTGTGTCTTTCAAAGAATTTTATCCTCTAGGCATTGGAACTTGGGGAGAGAAATCAACCACAATGTTTCCAAATGCAGGCATGTTAAGCTGACTCATGAGTTTAAAACTATTGCAAACAATCTTCTTATATATGCTCATTATTCATGCCAGCAACACTTTAAATTGCTCTAACTAACTTAAAATATAAAAACATACTTCCTTGCCATTATTTATTCTGTAGACTTGGATGGTGAAAATTGAATCTTTTCACTTTCATTTTTGAGGAACTTTCCAATTCTTACGTTTGCAGTATTTGGGCTACAAAGACCTAACTACAATGCTATCTCTACCTTTCCTACAGAAAAGTGCCTGTAACGATGCACTTCTGTTTACGGTGATTTTTTTGTCTGATCTCGTCTTCATTCTGTCTCAGCATTAGTGTTCTTAATTATTTTCCATTATACCCTGTCAGTTCTTTGAGTGATTTAATTTCTCCAAATTAATTTCTGGGATATTTTTACTGAAATCAAGTGCAGTAAAACAGAGTGTGGCTTATATATTCTTCTCTCTTTATTGCATGTGTATGAAGTTAATTTAATCTAAAATGTAAACAGAGATATTTTATGTGTTCAGATAAATGAATTTCTAGCTAGGTTTGTGAACACTAGATGCTTTTCAGTGTCCTCTCTCAACGTAAGGAAGCCTGTGGAAGAATAAGAGAAAGGACTACCTCACTTCATGGTGTTTATTTAGACACTGACACTTCTTTTCCATCAGATTCAGTTGTTACTGACACCCCAAAATTCAGAACAGAACTGAGCATAGCAGTAGCGCCTGGGAACAGAAACAGCCGTACCCCATAGGGAAAAAGTACTGGTGGGAACGTGTGTTATTTGCCTATTTGTGTGTCATCCTGCATTCCTCAGGGAAATGACCGCTCTTTTCTATGGGTTGTTGCAATGAGGTAATGCTTGGGATTCTGTGTGTATTTTCAGGATAAGTAACAAACACGGTGATAAACTACATCCTCAAACAATCTGCCGGACGGAGCGCTGCAAAGGCCGGCCCACCCACGCCGGCTGCCACAGCCGCACTCGGTGGGTCAGGGCTCTGCGCCCGCACCTCGGCGGGCCGCTGGAGGCCGGGGGCACGCACAGAAGCCCCCGAACTCGGGGTGAGCTCCCGCTGGGGTGCCCTGCTGCGGCTGGGGCAGGCCTCACACGGGACGTTCGGGCCCCTGGAGGCCAGGCCCGGTGCCCGTCGCCTCCCGCCCCACCGGCCCGCTGAGGGGGCTCGGGCCGGGAAGGACGAGGCCTACTCCCGGGCCGGGCCTCGGCCTCAGCGCCTCGCGGCCCCCTCCCCGTTGCCAGGGCGGTTGCCGGGGCGCCATGTTGGGGAGCGCGGCGACCCGGAAGCGGTGCCGGGAGCGGGGTTTCTCTTCCTGCGCGGCGGGGCCGGGCCGGCCGGGTTAGGAGGCAGGAAATGGCGGCGGTGCTGCAGCAGCAGCTGCCGGGCCCTCCCGCTCCGCAGTGCCGGGCCCAGGCCGCCTAGAGCCGCCGCGACAGCGCCGGGCCCGGGCCGCAGCCACGCCGGGCCGGACTCCGAGCACTTTACATACATGAGGTAGCGGGCGGGGGGGGGGGGCGAGAGGAGGGGAGGAGAGGAGAGGGGAGGGGCCGGGCGGCGGCGGCCGCGGTGGGGCCCGGGGGCCGCGGGCGGGGGAGGGGCCGGGGCTGGGACCGGGGGGCGGGGGGCGCCCGGTGGGGGGGGCGGAGCGGGGCCGGGGCCGGCACCGGGAGCGGGACCGGACCCGGCGGGGACAGGGGCAGGGGCAGGGGCAGGGGGCTGCATCCCCGCGGGCTCCCCGCCGCAGGGCCGCCGGGCGGGAACGGGGCCGGGCGGCGGGAGGCGGCGGAGCCCCCCCGGCAGCGCCCCGCGGAGCCCCCGCTCCCGCTCCGCCGCCCGTGCCCTGCAGCCGCCCGGCCGCGGGGAGGTGGCGGCGAGCGCCGTTAGGCGGCCCCGGCGCGGGGTGATGCAGCAGAACGGAGCGGCCGGCCCCGGGGCGGCCGCGCGGGGTGAGCGCGGGCTGCGGGGGGGCGAGGGCGGCGTCGGCTGGGCCCCGGCGGGGCTGGGGACGCGCAGCCGGCCGGTACCGGCGGCCTGGGCTCTGCCCGCTGCCTCCCGGCAACCCCCCCCATGGAGCCGGGTGCGTGTCCTAGCCCCGCCGCGGCTTTATTTTTTGCGTTCTGCTGCATTTGTGTTGACATGGAAACCGACACCGCTTTCTGTTCCAGAGAATTGGAAGCTAAAGCTACCAAAGAAGTCGAAAGAAAACTAAGCAGGTAAGATGCCCGTTTGAATTCACTCCCGCACTTCGGAAAGCGTCAACCTAAGGCTAAAAACTGGTGTGTTTGGTTTTTTTTTTCTTGGGCATTTAATTTCATGTTAATTATAAGGATTAAAAAAAATAATAATTTGAAAATGTGCTTGTCTGTTGCGTAGGGGAGTCTGCAATTTAGGTAGTTCTGTAGTCTAAACACCTTTTTAATGTAGTTTCTTTTACATAATAACAGCGTCAGATTCTCTAATAGAGTTTGTTTACTAGGCTCTTTTGCCAGGGGACTTTTACTAGGGCCATTTGAAATAAGTTTAAACCCTGAATTAAACTGATTGCTAGTTTTTACATAGCTTGCTTTTCTCTTACTTATGGCAGTTAAGCAGTCCCAAACTTTCAGATTGATTTACAATTACACTGTGAAAATTGATCGGCTCTCCCCCGTTGTCAGCGTGTCTTCCTTTTTTTGATGATATGCCTGAGCAGGTTTTTTTTTTTCCATTTTATTGTTGGCATCTGAACAATATATACAGAATCATTAAGACGTATTTAAAAATGATAAGCTGAATATAATGTCAGGGTAATTGTTAAATGGACTTTACTTGAACAGAATATTTTCAAATTACAACTCTTTAATCTGTCCACCAGAAATTACAAAGCAGTCTAAAAAATTAAATCATTAGCATTGTGTGGATAGTACTCAGTGTATACTTGATACCAGAAGCAATTTCAGAACCGTGTTTTTAGATAGAGCACTGAGATATGTATTTATAATGGCACAAGTCTTAGAGTCATAAAACTGTGAAGATCTATTGAGTTGCTAGTGAGGTCTGTCCTGTCATGCGGGCAGTATAGGTGGTGAAAAGAGGTGAAGGTAAACTGTACAACTGCCTGAAGAAAGCGTTTTGTGGGGAGTGAGAACAGATCAAGGTTCACTGAGTAACTTCTGGTATGGCTCAGGTCTCTGTTTTCTGACACACGAGCTATGTGTTTTCTTCATTTAAACGATTAAGAGCTGCTTTTTCCCTTGACGTATCAGTTGTTTTCAGAAACCTGTCATCTAACTGGTTTCTGTTTAGTGAGGGAATTTTCACCATGTGGGCACATAGCCTGGTAAAGCTGCAGCATGCCTACTCTGGATAGGCCTGATTGTTTTACTATTGCAGAGCTCAACAGATAGCCTTCATTCTTTCTCTGCTATCGTTGTTTGTGATCTTATTAAATTTGCAGTGACCAAGTCAAATTGTAAAAGAGTAAATATCTTTCCCTGGGAAAGGTAAATAGACCCATTGTACATTTTTTCTTAATCTAAAATTTCATAGTGTATATACAGACTTTAAACTCTGTGGGATGTTGGAATATCTTCATTTAAGTTCTGAAATTGCCTTTGGAGTTTATGCTTAAAAATAAATAGGTAGGAAATACCCTTTTTGTAAATCTTACTTAAATATTGGCTTAGACTGTTGGTTTGCGATAGAGTAAGTATTACAGCTGTTAATACAGCTTGCTTACCCGGTTAGAGCGATGACTTTTAATCTCGGGATTAGAAATTTGGCTCGTTTGGCCTCTCACAAAAAGATCTTCATTTGGTCTGCGTCCTCTTTAAAATGCACTTCTGCAGTGGACTAGGTGTGTACTGCTGGTTTCAAAAATAGGCATAGTGCATGACTGGCAACAGTAATTCAAATAAATGTGTTGCACATTTTATTGCTGCATAATATTACAAGTGAAATGTAACCTGTTCAGTCTACCTCTGAGCAAGAACGTGTTACCTCCCACTATTAACTGGAGGAATGCAACTTAAATTTGGGTCAAATCAGCAGCAGTAAAAAAGGCCACGTAGTTCTCTTGGTTTAAGAAATAGCTTTTTAATTCTGTTTGCTAAACAGGGCTTTTCTACCTCACTTACGTGGAACTGAGAGAAGGTAAATATCTGAAATATGTTTACAGTTTTACTCCCAAGCACAAGCATTTGACTCTTACTTCACAATCATACAAGTTACAGGGAAGATTAACAACTCTGCTTTCATTCACCCGTTTCTGCTCCATCTGCGTTGGTTGCAGACTGTCCGTGTTCTGGGAAAGCAGACTTTGCCTGACAGCATATATACCTCTAGGTTTCATCCATGTATTCTTCTAAGTTACTAATGTATGTCTGTTGTTGTTTTTTCTTAACTCTTCTGTGTTAGAATAACCACCATATTTGCATGAGGCTTTCCTTATTTGCTTTAGAAAAAAATGAGATGATTCAATGACAGAGGCATAGATATGAGAAGCAGAGTGAGAAATGTAGTGGTTTCTGCTGATACTTTAAGCACTTGATTTTCTGTTGTTATTTTTGTTGTGTTTTTTTTCAGAGGTGGGAGGGGCAGGGCTTTTTTCCTGATAAACTTCCTACAGGATGACTTCTGCAGTCAAATGAGAAGAGCTTACTGCAAAGAGGCAGCGTTCTGTTTATACTTTCAAGACCTTTAGAGATGCTTAAGCAAAATGATATATTCTTTTCTCCCCTACCCAATCAGCGGGATACCTTTTCAGATGATGTGTAATTGTCAGGTTGGCCCCATAAGGTAGCTCGCATTCACCTCTTCCTTTTCTAGTGTTACCGGAAACCCACCAGGCAGTGTGCTTCTTGACTCCACATTAATAATACTGAAGCACTCTTCGGTAGTTACAGTGCTGGGCTTGAGCAGTGTTCAGGTTTGTGCATATGTTACAGATATCCTGCACAACCAGTTCGCTTCTGGAGAAGCGGTTTAATGGATCTTCCTATCCCCGTTTGTTAAGTGAAGATAGGGATTGTTTATTGCTACTACTGAAGTCTTGTGTATTTAGATGACAAACTCTTTGGGAAATAGGCTTGTATGACTGCGTAGCGGTAAACATGATAAACCCTAATCTCGGGTGAAGCCTCGGGGAGAAAATGGAACCAAAATGTTATTCCAGAACTGACGTATTTATAGCGGTTGCAGTTTGTGACATGGTTCTACTGAGCCAGCCTCTGCGCTAGGGAAGTGGGGAAGATGAGTGTCTCTGAACTAATTGATAATGGTAGACACGATAGTTGAACTTCTGTCACCTCACTCCTAGGGTGATAAAGACAGGTATTTTAAAAGCAGAAAAGAGTAGCTGGCACCTATTTGCTAATTAGTTATGCACTGAGGTATCAGTTTTTAGCTTGGCAGCGCCTCTTCTTTACGTTAATAGCTGGGAAGAATTAACACATGCAGAATCTGTGTACAAGTGGTTTAACTTTCTTATCAGGGGCTTTCTTTGCTCCTGTGTAATGTGCCGAGTGGTTTTAGTTGTCAGAATGCTTCTGTTTAAGGCATGTTTTAGGTGTCTTTTGTTGTTAACTTTAAAGTACTGGCTTCTCTTCCATAAACTTGGAGAATGTTCTTTGTGTTGTGATGCCCTATTTTATAGGAAGTGTTAATAAAGGAATAGGAGGATCAATTTTTAACTAAAATACACATTTTTCTAGTTGGTTGTTATATGATGATGGCTTAATACAAAAGCAAGCTATTGGATTTTAGAAACGGAGGAATAGTTTTTATTGGTAGCTGTATGTATTTGCATTATCTAAAAAAATTAAATATTAGGGAAATTTTAGGTCAGAATACAGCAAAAACATGAATTTTAAGTCTTGGCAGTGTGTTTGGAGGTCTGTATATAACATCAGACATAGGTGAGTTATGTAGTGCATGCATACATTTGCTGCTTTTGCAGAATTATAAAAGGTCTTTCAGTTCCGTATGCTTACGTAACTCTCTGACTGTTCCACCTCTAGCATGCAGTTAATTTATAACTAGAAGAGCAAATAGTGAAATTGTTCTTATTGTTGTTATTGTTTTGTTTTTAATTAAAAACTTTTTTTTTCAAATAATATATTTGTCACTGGAAATGTTGAAGTGGTTTCAGAAGCCACTGTGTGTAATCGCTTCTAATTGCTACTTTTATGTTTAACACATGTAGCAAAGGGGTAGAGGGCAGAAATCCATAACTAATTAGCACAGAAGTTGATGTTTGGTGATTCAATAGCAAGCATGCTCTCAGTGTCTCCAGCGTCCTGCTATCAATAAATAAACTGAATGATGCATGCCCTTTCAAGAAGCGGACCAATAAAACCGTTTTACTTTCAGTTATTAATAAATGTCTTTTTAGCTTCAGATATTAGGACAGGGCCGCTAGGGGCTGGTTGTTTAAGTCGTCTCCTTTGTCCAGTGAAAAGAGCTGCCAGCCCGCCCGCCTCGTGTTGGTCAGGACTAGTGCCAGCCGGTGGTCGGTCACTCGGTGCGTTTAGCACACTTGGCCAGAGGAATGACACTGAAAACCCTAGTGCAGGCTTTGCGGTGTTTCAAGAGCTTCAGAGTAACCTAACGCAGGATACCTTTGGGAGAATCCCTTCCCAGCCTCATGGCTTGAAGCGTTTGTCGGTGATAAGTGTCTTTAAAATGTACTAGCACCATCTTGTGGGGCAGCGTGACTTTAATTTGGTTTGAAAGTGAATTGAGAAGGTGGCTGTCTGGCTGGCAAACGCAACGTGAGTATCGGTAACGGTGCTGACATCTCCAGCAGCCTTTGTAGAGAAGCGCTCCGAGTGCTAGCGTTCACTTGAAGAATCTCCAAACCCAATTAATACAATTCTGTTACATAAGTAGCTTAGTTCTGATGAGTGCTAGATAACTGGCATTAGTGGTGGGATGGCGGCTTGATTTATTTCAGCGCTGACATTTGCTGGGTGCAAGCACTATGTGCTTTTCACTCTGAGATAAATACCGTGTTCATAATATTGCAGTGCAATGTCTTAGATCT
This sequence comes from Anser brachyrhynchus, assembly GCF_964034855.1. Classification (NCBI taxonomy): domain Eukaryota; kingdom Metazoa; phylum Chordata; class Aves; order Anseriformes; family Anatidae; genus Anser; species Anser brachyrhynchus. The sequence continues at coordinate 17,339,621 of NC_137733.1, forward strand.
TAATTTGTGTCAAAAATCTTATTGTAACCATAATTTCCTCAGTGGGGTGACTAGAATTGTAATTTATTGTGGTGTAGCATGTTTCCCTTTTGTATGTTACAACAGCAAAGAAAGCATGCTCTACAAACGTTAATTATTGCATCCTCATTATGTCTTTCAGGAAACTATGGGTATACTTGATTCTCATATAGTGTAAGAACAGAGGTTAAATACGTCTAACTACTTTCTCTATTTCAGCCCATATATTTTTAAAATGCCAGGCTGTAGCTTTTTAAATTACACGTTAATAGAAGCTTTTGCAAGACTTAAAGTAATCAGTAAAATATGATTTGATGTAAATGTTACCTGCAATGTTTACATTGTGAATATTACAGCTTTTCCAGATTGCAAGCCAAATAACAAGTCAAACAAAAAGTAAAATTAAATGTTAGCACTGTCAAAGCTTAAAGAAGTAGTAGAATGACCGTAGAAGGCAGAATGTAGTTGCTTTCTACTTAATGGCACAACTGATAGTAACAAACTGAAAGACTTAATCTCAAAAGTCACCCAGAATCATGAGGCACATTGTCTTGCAAAAGCGGTACCTGTCTTAGAAGATAAGTATATTAAAAAAAAAAAAAATGGCTTAAATAAGTAAAGAGTTCTGGTATGTGTTTTTTTCCTTACACAAACAAGTTGTGCTGAGTGAGTTACTGTGACAAGACTGCCACAACTGAGGGGAAATTTCAATGTGATTGATAAGTTTTTATCTAGCAGTCAGTCTATTCACAGTTACGCAGACAGTTGCAACTTCTACATGTATGTTCTCAGAGCTTTCAAAAAGCGTAGTCTCTCCTGAGATCAAGATCAATTTTCATTTGGTCTCACTTGAAAATAACATATCTTTCTAGTAAGCCGTTTAAACTGAGGGTCTTTACTCCAGTCTCAAATGTCAATTTCATATGGCATGGGTATTTTATTTGCAGTTGATCTAAATTGAAGAACAAGGTTTGCATTTTTGTTACCACCATTTAGCAAGCTAGTCCAATTATTTAGTAGGAAAAGGAAATGTCCTGTAGATGTAGTTGCAGTGAAAGCTGGATGGCTGATAGGGGAAATAATAGAAGTCTGCTTATATAATTCTTACGAACCAGAATTTGCAGAGGCTGAGGGGCCAAGCATGCTGCTTCCAACACCTCTTTTCCAGGGCAATGGCGTACACCTACCTAGATGCAGGGAAGAGCCCAGCAAAAGAGCTTGTTGTTTTTTCCATTTTCGTCTTGTTACTATTAGCCTCTGCTGCTACAGTGGTTTTTGTTAAATGCTGCAAAGTAACATGACGCTGTTGGTAATTTGTACTGAAAGAGATACCTAAAATGCTGAGTGCAGAACAGGCATGGGTAGCTATGAAAGTGTAAGATGATAAATGAGAAATACTACGTAACTTCTCAAGAAGTAGCGTTAAAAACGTAGCTTGTTATAATTGTACCTTCTAAGGGATGCTGGAATCCAGTGCGTAAATAGTAGCACGTGCTGCCTGTTGGTAGGGTCATGTATTAACTTGTTGGGAAGAATAAGGGAGACTTGCTCTTTCGGCTGTCGGAGATGGAAATTTAGGAGTTCTGCCTTAGACTGTGATGACTTAATCGGTAAATCTAAATTTGTTTTTTTTAGGTCTATGCTTATGTTAGAGGGTAGTGGTAGTAGGAGTACATTCCTTGAAAGATTCACATTTCTAATGAATAGGCAATAAGGACTTTACTGTTATTTAATTGTACGATGAGTTAATTTTGCTTTTCAGTCATTGAGATTTAACATTATAACAGTAATCTAATGCTCTTGTTAAAACCTACCTATAGGTAGGTAGTTTTTTTCAAGGTCCTGGTGCGTACTAATCACAGTTTGTGTGTGTGTGCTGAGCTGGCTTTGTCATGTAAAATCTCTTCTTAAATACATGAAAATAGAATGATCAGTGTCATAATGTAGGAATTTTACTGTTCTTATGTGGTAGCCGAAAAATGATGCTGAGGTAGAATATTCCAGAGCTACTGGTGTGTTATTTGTTAGCATTTGTATTCTAAAAATAAAATGTAATCATGTTGACTTAGTTGTAGCAAGATCGATGAGTCACTTTTTTTGTTGTGAAAATACTGCTTTGCATTGCCTGTGCTTTTTGCAGTGCTCTAGCTTTCTTCTAAAACCTGAATGATTTTTCAGTTAATGAAGTTTCTGCATGTGAAGCACTAACATTTGTTAAGCAAAAGCGTTAGTGGCTTTCTTAACCCTTAGAATTCTTCTCAGGATATTAGAAATCCTTTAAGTAACCTTTTGTTCCAGCAGACAGTTCGGTGTAACACACCATCCTGCGGCGCTGATGTGCTTCCTGCATCAGAGGGGTTTGACCTGTGCCCGTAGCCCTTGTTGAGCTGCTGGAACAATTAATTCAGGTGGCAGTCAGGAGAGTTGGACTGTTTCCCTGGGGCTCTACAGCCTAGCGAGGGCAAGTTTCAGGCCGGTTGACCGCTGCTGACAGCAGCAGCCTGTTCCCCAGATGTCACCTCTCGCTAAGGCCTTGCAGCTCAGCGTCTCGCACGCAGTCGTGCGCACCCAGCGCTTCCAGATGCGGGGGCACGGGGCCCCGGAGGCACCGTGACCGGACTGGGCGGCAGCTCCAGAGCTAAGAACCTGGCTCTCCAGGGCTAAGGAGCCTCTGGGAAACAGAAAGTCACGGGATGCTGACAACGATTCCAGCTGCACAGCCGGCTTGTGTTGGTGCTTTTTCCTGGGGTGATGCTGGGGCAAGGTAGGCAGAGCGCCGCTCCAGGAAATGTGTTGAACGCAGCCTTGTGCAGGTGTCAGGCCAGCCGCATGTGTGCCAAGTGCTTGTGTGGTGTGCTCCAGCAGTGAGGTTGTGAGAGGAGAAGGGCTGGCGGCGTGACTTCTGCTGGCCGTGGGAGGAAGGTACGCAACGCTTGGCCTTGTCAGTTGGATAATAAGACTCTTGGTAATAATACATAGAAACTACAGATTGATTTCAGACCTACACACTTCTTGTGGTGTTTACCGATTTAATTTGCGTGTTAAAAGTTGAATTATTCCAAATGAGGAATCTTTCCTATTCAGTCTGAGGATGTCTTGCAGACTTTGGTTACAGATGCTCAGGATGGAAGGCAATGATGGGCAAAACTGACCTATATCACACACACACACGTGCACAGATGTCACTGCAGGTTCATCGTTACCTCCGATTTGCAGTGTGTCCAAGGGATTGCTGTAAACTGACCTGGCCAGCGGTGATCGTTTTCTGTGGTTACGTGACTAACCTCTTAGTTGCTCATTGATACCTAATTGCAAATGCAAGATAGCTTTTTGCAGGAAGACAGTCCTCACTGAACCTTGCAGCCTGATGATAAAACTATGGTAAAATGTGGAATAACCACATTGCCTACAACTGAAATACAGAGGGATCCCAGAAAGAATAGTTAGTTAGTTAGTTTACATATCTCAACACATCAGAAGCAATGATTTATTAAAAAGAAGCGACTGTTGCTTGCTGTCTGTCATCAGAAAATTTTAAAGGACAGAGCTTGGTCTGGAGAAGCTTTTTAGAGCGGTGGGGGGGGCATACTGCTAGCATTGGGCTGTTCATTGGCAAAGCATGCTACAGTTCTACTTGTGCTGTCAGGCTGATTTGTTTAACCCATGCAAGGAAAGTTCATTAGTACTTGTAACAGTCACCCTAGAGCTGTTCGAGGAGAAAAAGAATGCTGGCTAAACAACAAATCAGTGATATCCCACCAGAAGGGACCACTGGGAAAAGAAACAAGTGGAGGATGAAATCAGATTTGCAGTGAGAACAAAGATCTTGGCAAATAGGAATGAAAACTGATTTCTGTTTTTATTAGTTGCTATTCAGATACATGTAGTCATGCTCCAAAGAGTTTGTTTACAGAGAGAAGTCAGAAAAGTCAAAATTTTATAATTAAGTAAAAATTAACAAAAACAACAACAACAAAAAGACATTAATTTTGTGAATACAGAACTTCCTACTCTCCAAATACATTCTTACTAACTCAACAAAGTATAGCTGTTGTCTGAGTGTACTGGAAGAAATAGATTTCAGTAAAACGTTTCAGTTAGCACATGTGAAAAATGATCTTATGGTTGTATCTTGGGTAACATTAATAGTCTCAGAAGTTTCTGTGCCCTGTAAATATTTAAAGTCATGCAGCCTTTTTTATTCCTCGATGTCATATGAAAGCATTACTGTATTGTGTCTCTTTTTTGTTTGAAAATAATAATAATAGCCAAATGGCCACAAGCTTTGAGATTTAAGTATAGGTATCATTATCATGGCATCCTCCCTGCTGGGAGGAGAACCACTTTTAACGTTTTGCTAAAGAATCTCACAGTGGGACAGGAGAACAGTCTTAAAGCTTAAAGGTAGAAATCAAATGCGCAGCGATGATGTGATGCTCACCTCTTCCAAAAGGCTGGCAGTATTATGCAGAGTGCTAAATATAAGAATTTTCTGGCTACCAGAAAGAGAAGACCCGATGAGCTGTTGTTTGGTATTAGTTGCATTGGCACCACCTACCGTGAGGGGTGGGTGGCATAAGAATACTGATTTGTCTGCTTAAAGAGTGAGGAAGTTATGTGAATTTGCCACAATGGAACTTGGCAACTAGAAGTCACGTGTCAATTAAAAAAAAAGAAAAGAAAATTAACTGATACCTCGACTCATTTTGGACGGGACTTGAGCTGCATGAAATGTAGAATTAACCGATTATTTATATATCTGAGGAAGTAATGAAAGATTTGATGCTGCTTACGTATCCTGTATTTTACTGTATTCAGTTGCATCACTTCTGGTTTTTATATCCAATTATCATATTTTAAGCCGCAGTTTTATAGTTGTAGGTAACTTGAGGCTAAAAAGGAGCCAAGTGTTTCTAGGCAAAAGTAAACCACTTGTTGACTGCTCCTTAATGACATGTTTAGGTTTTTCCCCCCGAAGTTTTGTATAAGCCAGGTTGTCTTTATTGCTATGAGTAAATTTGTATCCATGTCATTGAATGAGGTTGACTTTTGAAAGGAGATTTTAATATATTCAAAGTAAGTGTGTAATAAAATACCTTCTCCTGCCTTGCTTAGTGTGTGAAATGCATGGCAAAGATAAAAAAAAAAAAATCACAACTGTGTTTATGTTCAAAGCTGAACTTTGGAGATAAATGCCAACAAGACCAGCTGTCACCAACCGGGGTGTAAATTCCGTAACCCTTCCCTTGGTTGTGTCTCAGCTTTCTCTTTTGCTGCAGTAAGTAACAGATGTGAGTCTGTTCGCTTTTAGTGTCCGGTGATCTCCAGGGCAGCTTGGGATCTGAGCACCTCTCGCGCTGCAGCTGATGGAATAGAAAGCATGTACAGATCTGGGAGCAAGCTGCTTGCTTATGAAACGTTGCTTTAAAAAACAGGACTTCTGCTAATCTCTGAAGTTTATTCAGAGAGTAAATGTGGTGTCTTCTTGCTTTACTTAGTCAACATCTGTGCAGTTTATTCCCACGTCCTGTTCAAGTGCATAGAAACAAGGATTTGTTTGAAGGACATGATTTCCTCGGTTAGAGGGCGGGTGTGCGTTGGAGCTGCTGTTCAGATTCAGGCTATCGGGGGTGTTTGGGGTAGCACAGATATGCTTCAAGAAGAGGACTAGAAAAACATTCTCAACTTTTTCTTAATCGTGTCCCCCTGACTGTATGGTCAGGGCGTGTGGGCCAAAAGCTTCAAAGCTTTTGAACTTGTAAACATTCCTGACCCTGAAGTGGTGAAGGAGCCTTGCAAGTCGGTTTTCTAGTAAATAGAAAATATTTACTGTCTGAATCTCAGCCTTTGAAGTAGCTGAGCATTCGTAGGCTCCCTCTGTCATATTTACATGCTTGTATACCTTTATTTCTTTCTGCTTTTTATACTCTCCGTGTTCTCCCTTTCGTATTTTCTTTGAGAAAGTCTGTCTTTGAAAGACTGCAGCATAACCTGTGAAGTAGCGTTGTAGTGAAGCCTTCTGTTTTAGCATGTAAAATTTTATATTAAGTGAATTTCATTTAATGACAAACATAAAAACTGTTAAAAGTTAGTTTTCTCACTAATCTAAGGTGCTCTAAAATTGCTCTCCCATTGAAAGCCCAGGTTTGACCATGCTCTTCAGCTTGTTCTGCTTCTTCACGCATCCTTTGTCAGCATCTGCACACGCACGCAGCTGGCTGAATTATCTCACTGCTCTGGCAAGAAAATGCCTACACTGGATGTTTCTTGGCAGAGGCGGCATTTAAGATCGGTGAGCTGATGCAGATTCCTGCGTTAGCTCGGTGGCTGGGTAGGAACCAGCGCTGACCCAAGCGGGTGCGTGCAGCCACGCTGTGCCCGGCCAGGACTGGCCGCGCCGGGCAACCGTGGTGTGGGAGGGCTCAGAGTCGTGCTGATTCGCAGTAGCAGGTAGAGCTTAAACAGCATCTGGATTGACACTGGCTTTTGAATTGAGTTAATGTCTAAGCCTTCGTTACATGTTTTATAAAAGGAAAATATTCTACGTGTCTTGGCACTGCATCTGCTCTTAAAGTTTTTTCACTCGCAATTTGCAGTGAAAATGCGTAGTCCCTGTAGGAATATTATCCAATTAGAAGTAAAATTCCCCAGTTCCTTTTGGGTCACTGTGAAATAATTGTTCTAAAATGAATCTAAGTGTGTACAGATTGTATTTTGGGAGAGTTAATTACAAACTGTGTGGTTCAGGGATTTAGTGCAAGAAGAGGAAGAACAGTTGATGGAAGAAAGGAAAAAGAGAAAAGAAGACAAGAAGAAGAAGGAAGCTGCTCAAAAAAAGGTATGTTGAGCATTAAGAAAGTGCTTGTGGATTACTTCTTTTCATCACTGGTGAATATTGTTATATCCGTTGTTATACAAAAGTGTGTTCTTTTTAATTTCATTTTTTATGCTTTATATCTACTGTCAGTTATGCAATGGTGACTGACGTATAGAGCCTCTAACTTGGCTTTGTGTACAGGTTCCTTAGAGATTAAATAATCTCCTGAGATGACCGTTCTTTTTCCTGATTGCCAGTTAAGTCCACTTGAAGTTTGAAAACTTCCTCAGTATCAGTTCTCCCTGTTAGCCTAAACAAAGGTGTTCGTTGTGCACCTGTAGAAAATTCGGCATGTCTAATCTTATGACAAATCTAAGTAAAATTGTACAGAAAGGATCCTTCTGGAAAAGGTGAGGTGTTTCCTCCTATTTCAGAATGAGGTTCCGTAATCTTTTCAGCAGCTGACAACAACGCTGCATAATAATTTTTGGACCTCAATTGTAAATTTGTAACTCGTTCTCTTGGAATTCTTGTGACCAGGCACAGAGTACGGAATTTAAATGAAAATTTTTAATGAGAAAGGCGTTGGTTTACTTGTAGAATTTAAGTCTTTCAAATAAGCGGTTCTTTGGGGTTCTCTTCTCCCCAAGTTTCGTATTTTCAGGAGTTGGAAAGGCATGTGTGAGTGTATTTTTGGAAGAAGTAAAAGCATAAATATATTTTGAAAGTGAAGACACCAAACATTTACCTGAAAATGAATGTTTTGCTTTTGCTTTCTCCTTCCATATAGCACATGATGGCCTGTTATTAAGCTACATGTCTTTGTTTATTTGCTGTATTCTCCGAGTAACAGAATATCAAGTGCTTGGGCTCGATACATCAGAAATTTTAAGAGGCTCCTATGGAAGAAGCAGTAGGTTGCCACAAGGATGCTCATGTGCATTCCTGGATAAGCCTAAACTTGATGTAGATTAAGAAAATATGTCTCTGAAAAACCACAGCAACAAACAACTGCCAGTTGATTTAGATGTTGTTTTTTTCTTTAAAAAAAAAAAAAGTCTTATTACAGACGTAGCTTGATTCTAGATTTAAATGAAAAACGTGTTGAAGTAGCTCACAAATGCTCTGTTTTTTTTTGAGAGGTGCCTGTCTGCTATTTCGTATTTGTGAGTAATTTCAGATTGATCAAACTTGACCTTTTTGCTTTGTAATCTAACTTTCTCTGCTTCATCTCTTCAGAACGTGCTATTTAGTATTATCAGTCTTAGGCTTGCTAGGAAAAACTTAAGCACCTATCCATGCACCATCCAATCACACTGGAGAAGGAACAGCTAATGCTTGTTTTTGTATATACTGTGGTCTTTTAATAATTGGAACTAAAAGACAGGGATTGTAGGAGAACAGCAGCTGTCGCAGAGGTGTGACGCTCAACTTAGAGAACTCACATTCTGTTGAGTGGTGCCTGCACCCTGATGTTGAGCAGCTTTCATGGGACATAAGCGATTGTATTCCATATACCTTTTATGACTATATAATACTGTGTTTTGAGCACTTGGTTCCAAGCCAGCTGTTGTGCATGAACTATCCTGGAATTCAAAGTGCATACAAAACCTCCCAAGTCTTCAAAATAATTTTTTTTTAACTAGACTTTTTAAAGCATAATGAAAAGTTGTGGCATTAGGTAGTAGCCCCAAGTATATCAACTTGTGGAAAACAAGGATGAGGAGCAGTGATATTGGAGTCAGGGTAATAAGGGTAAGTAGGCAAACTGAAAGTGAACACGATGTAGGTTTTTTGATGCCCTCATGTAAGCAGCCATTGATTTTGATTTTGCTTTCTTAATTCCAGTGGATGGTGCTTGCTGTAAGTAGAGTGGATTTTCTTCAGGAGAGATTTTGCAGATACCTCAAACTTTAGTTATTTTTTATCAATCTATAACAGCATACATTAAAAAAAAAAGGTGCATTTAGACAGTATAAGAAATTTTTGTATGCATCCTTGCCTTTGTCAGCTTAAGAAATTGAAAAAGGCTTTTTTCTGTTAATGTGCTGTTAATTTTCCTAAGAGAAGTGAGGGTATGGTACTGAAGCATCATTAATAACATTTCGGTAGTCAGTCCTAGTAGTGATAATATCTACGTCTAGGTTGCACATCAGATCAGTGGATCAATAATTTTTTTGGTGTGTGTATGCACTCTCTTTTTCTCTCGAGGTTTTAATTATAGATAATCATAGTTTAAGTATTACTGCGAATTACTTTATTGCACCATGTGTATATATGCAATACCCTAATTCAAACAGGTTGTATACAGCTACCAAAGTGACCCTATCAGATTAAATCTCAGTTTGCTTTTGCGGTAGTGTATTTTAGAAGTGATAACTAAGAACACTCCCATTTCAGATGGGAAGAATTATGATTTGTGCTTCTGAGAGGTCCTTTATGAAGTCAGTTTCACTATCTGTTCTAGTTAGAACCATGCAGTTGAGATTCAACAATGAAATGTTTCTATCCCCATTTTTATCTCAGGATAAAACCATATTCAAATATCTCTCATCTTGCCTGTGTCACAGGAGTAACAATTGAATTGTGGAAATGAAAGACTTAAAGCTCTTGCATTTACTTTCTTTCTTACCTCCTTTAGATTTCTATGTCCCTCCCCTTTCTTCCCCTGCCGTATTCTGCAGTAGAAGTGGTGGAGCTTCCTTGCTTCCAGGCACAGTTTTTAACTCACTTCAAACAGGTTAATTTGCAAGTTTAATTTAGTCCGTTTCATATGCTTATCTTTCAAATTAATTTTGTCTTCTGTAACGTTTTAACAGCTTTCTAGGCATAAGGAATAATAGGCATGGGTTGGTTAGAGAGGAGTAGAAGGTTCTAATGTAGATAATTAAATAATTTTAAAAAAAATTTAAAAGAAGAAAGTCAAAAGCTAATGTCGCCTTATAAAGTGGCACGTGCACATGTGGCTTTTCCTCTTATCTGCACAAATCACTGACACGTCTTCTTTCTTGTTCTAGGCCATTGAACAAAAAATCAAAGGTAAGTTACTTCAGAGTTATTTCTGTTCTGTATATTGTTTCTGCATTTTTAAATATGTTGAATCACGTGGGCCAGCTGAAAGCTACTGAAAAATGGGATCTTTGAAACTTCACTTGCACTATTTCGAACAGTTACCACAAAAGATTAGAAGAGTAAAGGGTAACGTTTTTTTCCAGGGGTTGGAGCGTTCTGTTCTTCCTATTTTCCATTCTTAATTACTTCTACAGCACTAGGATTATATGTAATACCTTCCCATCCTATCCTTGTTTGCTTTTTTCTTTTCCCTTTTCGCTTTGTTTGAAAAGTGCACCAGCACTCTTGCACTTCTAATGTGACCACTTAGAGATCCACCTAATGGATCAGTTTGGAACTTGCTTTCCAAATATTCTAAGTGTAACTGGGGTTAGGAACACTTGATAGACAAGTGATTGATACGTCGATCACTATCACTTTTAACTACTTATTGTGTGTGGAGAGTTCATCGTGATAAGAATGATCACGATGACTATCTTAAAAGCTGTCATTTAGATGTTAGTGGCAGGCTGGGAATGCTGCAGTTACTCTCAATGTTTGTGGGTTTTATAAATTCTCCATTCCTTCTGTAAGCAGAGGAAAAATCCTTTTCACTTCTTAAGTTGGTTGGAAAGTGGATAATAATCGCGTAAGTGGTCGTGTGGAGTGCTTGCTGAATCAGTGTTTTTTGGGGAACATCAGGTTTAATTTAATAACTTGAGCAATGGTAGAAACAGGAGGTTGGACACCCTGCTTAGCAGAGATGCAATTATTGTTGGAAAAATCAAAAATGTCTTTGAAGTGCTGTTCTGGCATGAAGGTAGTAAAATGGTACAGGACGTACTGTGCTTGAGAAGAGTCAAAGAAGCAAATGAAAGTGTCCGTTAGGAAGGTGGTGTTTGAAGAAGCATGCTAGTTGGCATGGGGTTGGAATGGAGGGGGCAGGCTCTTCACATAAAAAATGCACTGCTTCTCCTGCTGGGTGCTGCGGTACCAATTACAAGGTATTAGGAGAGGCGTTTATGTCTAGTTTCCTTAAGTGTGATGTGTACTCTTTTGGTACGTGTTCAAAAGAAAAACCAGGTTCTGTAGGGCCAGTAGGTTTTCAGGGAGTGACAAGGCTCTGCGGACAGAATGAGAGCCGTCTGTGTTTTAGTAAGCCCTTTTACGTGCTGCTTCAAGGAAGCGAATGTTTTGGCCTGTGGAATATTGATGGCTTGTGGCAGAGGGAGCTGCTAGATCCCGGCGGCTGCATGTGGACGTTAGCGCACTGCTCCTGGGGCAGATGTCCTTAATGGCAGCTTAAGCTCTGCGCGTGAGGCGTCCCGGAGGCTTCGTTGGGCTGACGGCAGGACCTGGCTCTGGGCACTGAACGCGGTTGGGCAGTCTGTATTTGGCTTTAAGCACAGGACTGAACATTTGATGAAAGTGCTGGAGATTATAATAAAATAAAAAGTGAAAAGTGTTTGCTGAAGTGCCCTTTTTCAAGCAGTGTACAAAATTGCATTTGAAGTGCAGGTGAAGTATTTGCTTTCTTCTCTATATGCCTGCCACAAACCTCCTAAGATAATAACCAGCTTTAAAGAGCTGTGAAAGTATTTGTTTTTATTCTGAAGTAATAAACCGTCCAAAAAAACAGTGAAGGAAAATGATACAATACTTTACTTTAAATAATAATGTATATTTTTTGAATGAACATCTGACCTACGTACTTAAGCTGTGCTGGCATCCATGTGTCACATTAAGGACAAGGCTGCAAAAAGCAAATGGCTAAAAATAGCACGAGGGAGGGAGGGTAGTAATTCCGCTCAGTAGGCTACCTGATGGTAATCTTCAAATCGAGAGAAAACGTCTTCCTTATGAAGGACAAACTAATCTTTCTTACTTTTTCATTTTCTCTTTGGAGGCCTAGTGTTATTTACTGAATGAAAGTATGAAGTTCCAACCTTAACGTTACCTTATTATTAAAGGAGGTATTTCAGCAAGTTTAGCAGGAATTGAGTTGTCAAAGGAGCACAAGCTGGCTGTCCAACTGAAGAAGTACAGGCATCAAGGGATTCAGATATGCAACTTTTTGCAGCAGTTCCTATAGGAACAGAATGTGTTGCGGAGTTGCACATGGCTCTTTCATTGTTTCAACAGTTTTGCCTACTTGTATTCAGGATGCAAATTAATGTTTCATTAGTTTCCAAGTTTCCATCACGTTAATGTCTTTAAATAATTTATTTTGTGCGTGAGCTGAAGATAAATACAAGAGTATAGGATCTCTAAATAATTCAGAATTATGTTCTTTCTTTTAGAAAAGTAACTGGTTAAGTGGGGGGTGGGTAGAAAGGTAATTTCTTTATTTCTACCCATAACTTGGATGTTTCCAAAATGTTTTTTTAGCTAAGGTAGAAATTGGTGTTGTACCAGCTGAAGTAGCTACCAGCATGCATGTAAATTATAAGACTTCCTTCCAAGGAAGGTTAATGGTGCTGATTTCTTCATCATGCTCAGGATGGAGAATGAAAGTAATGAAGAAAATGCCAATATAAACTTTTTTGCTAAAAGTAGCATTTTAATACTGTAGTATTGCCATTAAAAATACATGTAGTTCATTCCTGTGGATCTCAAATATTCTAACCTGTCTGGTTTTATTAGAAGAGGGAAGAAGACGTTCATAGGAATTAGAGATGAAAGCATTATTTGGGAAGGTTTCTGTATTTGTGCAGCAGCTAGCATAACAAATTCTTATACCAACAAGTGTCCTCCAAGTACTCTCATACAGGGTATTTTTAGAAAAAATATCACTTGAAAGTACTTAACTTGACTATTCTACAGTATTCTCAACAATCGTTGTTGTATTCCTTCTGGTTTCACAAAATATGTATTTTTGTTGTGTTTAATGTCAGTACTAGTAAGGACGGACAAATCGATCCGTTTGCCCTGGATTCCTCCTATAACAGGAATCTTCAAACCGTGCTGTAGCCGTGAGCCAAGCACTAAACTAAATGCTATTTAAGAGGAATACTTGAGTTTTGTTTTAATACTCACTTGAGTAATCGTGATGTGCTCCTACAGAATGTGAGATTTCATTGCGAGATAAAATCTTTTTTTAGATACAGACTTTAATTATGTACGTAATAACCTAGTGAAATAATTCATAAAAACTGAACGCTGGTGTTTATGCAAATGCTAGTGTTGCGGTTAGTTGTTCTGAATGCTTTGTGCTTTGCAAAACAGTACAAGCTAGAACTGAAAACATCTGTCAATCTTCAGTTCTGAATTGCCCGGCTCTGCAGAAGGCACGGGCATAAAGTACTACTTTTATTGCAGAACAGAATAAACTTGAATCAACACTGAAACAGAAAGTGCTTTTAAAAATAGCTGGGTGTGGAATTGAAATCTTTGACTCATGTTTCCCACCATGGAAACTTCTTATTCATTTTCTTCTCTGTGAAGCAGAATTGCCCAAGCACACTAAGTCTTCTGTTTTTGTTGGGTTCGGGGCTTTTTTTGTCTGCCTGAGAGCGCTTTACCTGATTGGAAAAACTGTTACGTTAGCTTTTAGATATTGAAAGTAAATAGTCAAAATGAGCCGAATAATAAATGCTTGTTGTTAAAACTACCCGTGTAAGCGGCTCTTAGTTTACCTTTGTGCGGATCTTCAGGGGTTAATGAATTGGCAAACAGTTAGATATTTTCCAGATCAGCTAGCTGAGCTTACAGCTGCGGCCATTTTTCCACAACGAAAATTCTAGCACTACATCTTACGTGTGTCAGCTTGAAAGCCAGACTTCCTCTGTTTGCCCTTCAGCATTCCAGCACTGACAACTCTTTGGGGCATGACATGCAGGGAGAGCGTATTACAATACATTTTTAAGAGGTCAGCCTAAGCAGCAGCGAGAAGAAACATTTAAATGACAGCCCGATGCTGTTCTTTGTGTGGTTTAGTAGGCGATTTGATCTTTGTAAGCTGATTTTGTGCGAGTGAGAAACTGTTTTCCATCTGCACTGAAGTTATTCAGACAGCTGCCATTTTTTTTATTGGAGGGGGAGTTTAAGTCACTGGGCCCCTACTCCAGGAGGAGTTGGCAGGCAGCACTCCTGTAGCAGTAAAATGACACCATGCTTCTCCTCCATTTTCTAATGAAATCTGCAGAGTGGGAAAGCAACACAAGTTGGAAGCGTCTTTCTTTGGAATCTCTCTGTAAAGTGTAACTTCACCATCCCCTGCTTTGTGGGTTTTCAGCAGGTTTGTTCTTTATAAAAATCTGTCATTTTTAATATTCATTTTTGTAAAATTGCTATTATTAGTCAAGTAAATTAACTGTGATTGTCTGTTAATAATATTACCTTTCTGCTTTAATGTGGTTCGGAATAAAATACTGTTGTACAGAACAATTTTTATTAAACAAGCAACTTCTTTATAAGACACAAATATTAAGGATTAAAGTGTCTTGGAATTTATTGTGGCACTATTGGAATATTAATCTATTATTTTAATCTTCTGAGAAGTTGTGGACCAGAAAATGTTGGACAGGATAAATTGTGCAGCTTTAAACTTACTCTGTAATACTTGGGGAACCCAAGGCGAACTAATTTTGTTGCACCTCACAGCACCTCTGATTAATTTCAGTTTGAAATTGACATACAAATATGATCTCTGCCTATCTTAGTTAGTATAATTCTATTATCTGGTAAGATTTTCTATGTAATTTGCTGGTCATAGTACAAAGAAGACCATATTTGCCAAAGAAGCAAATACGCAGAATATGAGAGAAACATAATTTTCTTAAACCGTTTGTGAATTCTTGTTCGTGTTGTAGCTTAGGGGATGGCTTGGCAGAAAGTAGCTTATTTATTATTTGCACTCTTTTATAGTTGAAAAGTGATTTGATTATCTGAAAGTCCATTGGATTTTGTTATAATAAGCATTTGAAGTAGCATTTGTTAGGAAAATGAAGTATTAATGTTGCTGTGCTGCAGTACTGCCCTAAATACGCTGCTTCCAACTCTGCGTGTGTCACGGAATGTCGTATATAAATTATTTTGCTTTATCTGGGAGGAGTAACTGTATATGAATGAAAGTACTAGGGTAAGAAAAGTGAATCTTTCATTGGCTGTGGTTTAGGGTGTTGTATGTGGCATTAAAAATCTCTTCAAGGCATAGTGTATTTTCCACTTAAGTTGACAGTTTAAAAAAAAAAAGTCTTAAATACAGAGTCCAGAGGGCTAAAAAAAAAAAACCTGTGTCCTTAAGTGGTGCCATTTTTGTTTGACTACTTTATTGACTTGGTAATGGTATGCTGGCTGCAAAAAGTGGGTGGTTTGTGTAGCACTGTCAGCACACCTCAGGAGTAGGCTGAACCGTGCTTTAAACTGCAAAGACCTGTAAAGAACCACAGTAATTAGCAGGAATCAGCTGCAGCAGAAGGCGTATTGGTAGATCAAAAAGCTGAGATCTGGCCAGTAGTTGCACAGAGTGTGGTATGCGAAGAAAACTTTTTTAATTTCAAAGCTTGTAGTAGTACCTAGACCACGGGAATGTGATAGCTGCTTATGTATTGAGCTGTTCGCAGATTCTTAGATATTTACTGAAGTGGCCAAACAACAACAGGAAAAAAAAAGCTGTTATTTTCAGTTCTGCTAGTTATTTTTAAACCAGGAAATGTTGTAAGTAGTAAATGGTAATATGGTTGTTTAAGACTTGTATTTAAAAAAATCAGTTTTAAACATAATTTGTTGTCACACTACATGCATCTGAAGCACTGTGCAAGGAATCGGAGTTATCATTTTTAAAATACAGGTATCAACTTAAACAGTCAGAATCAGATACGGCGCTAGCACTTCTTATCAACTCCAGTTTATCTAAGAGCTTTTGAATACCTTCTACTCCCTGCAGTCTGTACATTAAATTGACTTATGTCCTGGCCATTCCTCTCCTTAATTCTGTCCTTTTCCAGCCGGCTGTGAAATAGGAGAGCCGGGGCAGTGCTGGGGGGGGCTGTGGCGTGTGCGGCTGCAGCCGGGCCCTGCTTCCCCCCGACACCCAACTTCTGGTTGGAGTTGGGGTGTTAAGTTGAGGATGTTGTGGTTTTCTCTTTAGTTAGCATCTGTGTTTGGCGTGTTCGCTCACGGTTGACTTTGGCGAATTGTTCAGCCTTCATCGCGCCGTAAAGCGGGCGTGCTGTCAAAGCTCCGAAAGACCCTTTGGAGCTGGAGGTGGGCGTTCGGTGTCTTACCAGTGTGGCCATGGAGTCACCGAGCCGTTCACAGCTGCTGCCTGCACCGGTACAGTCCTCTGCTGGCACCAGATCTGACTGGAGGGTATTCCTGTATTTCCCTGCGGAGGCTAGGGTCGCTAAAAGAAGCAAGTCTTCACAGTGCGTTCTGGATGTCCTGTTCACCTCTTGTTCTTTTTGTGAACACTGTCAAGTTTCCCATGAGAGGAAGATTTTTTTAAAAAACTTCAGTATTTTAAAGTAAGGTTTAAATTCCTGAATGATCTGACACAGTGCTGACTTGTCAGAAAAAACACTATAGAAAGCTTGTTAGTAGTAGCACACTTTACCTTTGTCAGAAGTAAGAGCAAGACACGTCTACTTCCAGATCTGTGCTATTGAAGTATTAAAGCTGTATGATTATGGGGTAACGTAGTTGTAACTCATTCTCATTAAAACCTCTAATCAGAAAAAAATATGCCATTACATAACGCATAAATACATCTAAGAATATCTACTTAATCTTCATTTTTTTAAGATATTGTTCTGATGAATAACTTTGTCCAATTTTCTTTTTTTCTGGGGGTGGGTGTAGTGCCAGAACAAACAAAGACAAGTGTAAGCCAGCCTCAGCCTGTCACCTCTAACGGCACTTCCACAGTAACCAGCACTAATAATAATGCCAAGCGGGCCACAGCCAACAATCAGCAGCAGCAGACCTTGCCTCGATACCCTCCTCGTGAAGTACCACCGCGATTTCGACACCAGGAACAGAAACAGCTTCTGAAACGAGGTCAGCAGTTACCAGTTATAGCTGCAAACCTGGGATCTACTCCTAAAGTATTAAACGGCCAGTCAGGAGGCAGCACTGTCACAAATAAACAGCCAGTGGTCAACGGAGAAGTGCCGAACAGCAGCAAAAAACAGCCAGGTGAGGGAGAGGTACCTTGTTTTCCTTTTAATTAAAGTTGAATCGTTTAAATCCAGTTATCAATGTGTATATTATTTAAACTTCAAATGCAAGCAATAGCACACTGAGATGTTCTCCTGTGTTGTAGCTTAATATTAAACATTATAGGATGACTTCAGACATCTTTTTGCAGCGTTGTCTGAAACTTAAGTCATCTTAGCTGCCTGTTGCCGCCGATGGTGTACAATTTGAGCTGATGTTGAAGCCAAGGTGATGACTGCTTTATGTCCTGAATTTCCATTCTTTATAATAATAATTGATCCAAATGTGGGCTTGGTACAGAGAATGTGTTCAGTTTTGATAAACATCTCAGGGTCCTTCTTATTTCTAGAGCATTCTGAATGGCATCTCAAGACTTTATATATATATATATATATATATATATATATACACATATATATAAAGAACCTCCTCCAGAACATGTCCTCTACTGATCAAATTGTATGGTAGCAAGTAGTAATTTAAATAAAAGTTCCCGTGTAAACTAATTTTAAAAGTGTAACTCTTTATAGAGCCTATTAAACTTCTCAATTGCATCCAGAGGATTTTTAGTATACTTTCCTCCATTTAACTTCTCTTGTGAACCGCAGCCTGGTATCTAATTAGTTGGATTCCCATTTGTGTATCACATTCTTCCCCGATTTGCTCAATTTTGTGCTAGTGTGGCTGGGCAGTCTTTAGGCTAGGAGATGTCAATATGTTCCTGTGCAGTGATGTATTGAGTGTCTGAGGGGCAGCTGCTTTACTGGCAGTAGTTCTGCTCTTTGAATAATAAGTTAATTATTTGGATAATAGATCTATGTGTCCAACTGGTAACTAAAAGGTTATAAGAGTCTTTTAGGAGAGAGGCAGGCTGGCCGAATTACTTTCCTGTCGTACGGAAGTTGTATTGTAATGTATTATTTGTAGCGTCCTGTCAGTCACTGCGATGGCAGAGCCTTTTTTGATTATGTGCTGTACTCGGGGCATTCCTGTCTGTGCAGGGTGGATTGGTCGGATTTGACAAGTGTAGGGCGGGGAGGCCTATTTCCTTCTGTGCCGTATATCTGTGTGCTTGAAAGTTCTTTCCTCTGCCGTAACGAGGAATAATGTCTGTTGTGGGTGTTTTGAAGGTTAGTTCATTGAGATATGTAGGGAAGATGACTGTGAAGGGAATATTCTGTAATGGTTTCAGAATCTTGTCTAATGAATCGATTGTGAAATAATGTTGAGGTGACCATAGTCCAGCAGCATGCGGGACTACCTTAATGTGTTTTGATGTCTTTGTAACTGAAAGGAAATAGTGTTGTTACTTGCCTTAGCCTTGCTCCTTCTCCACAGTTCCTCTTTTAGCTTTCAACAGCAGCTTCAAGGTACTCTCCTTGTTACCTCAAGTTATAAAAAATCTCATGAAATGGGACACATCCTTAGATCTATTCAATTTGAAAGAACATCCATGTACGGGCCATTTGGGTTAACAGATTTTATACCTTAAGGACATGTCTTATGTCTTTAGGACTTGAGGAAATGGCTTCAGGTTGTGCCAGGGGAGATTCAGGTTGGAAACGAGGAGACATTTCTTCTCAGAAAGAGCAGTCAGGCATTGGGACGGGTTGCCCAGGGAAGTGGGGGCGGCCCTGGGGGCATTCAAGGAAAGGTTGGAGCTGGTGCTTAGGGACGTGGTTTAGTGGGTGACATTGGTGGTAGGGGGATGGTCGGACCAGGTGATCTTGAAGGTCTCTCCCAACCTTAATGATTCTATGATTAACAGTATATCTTTGAAGATGATTAGGTTTATGACTTTTAAAGTATTATTTAATGGATATTCGAATTGATATGTATTTTAGGGCTAAAAGAAATACTGTAGCTTCAAAATGCTAGACTGAATTGCTGAAATCAATAAAGGCTCCAGTTGTTTGTCTGTCATTCTCTGACGCCCTGGGGTAGGATCTCCTGAGTTCCAGCTGTGGTTATAATGTCGGGTAGGTGCTTTACAAAAGCCAGGAAACACAAGTACTACTAACTTTACAGCTTGTTTAATGGGCAAAAAAAATACCTCTTTGTACTTCATGTGGACAATCATCTTCAGTGTGAAGCTTATGGAAGGAGATACAGTCTTGTACCAACATGGTTAGTTTAAGAAATCTGCATAAGTAGCTCTTCACCAGAACATTTTCATACCAAATTCAGGTGTTTGCTTTACTGAAATTTTTCCCCACGTGTAAACTTTACATGAAAGGAAGGTTTTGAATGCTACCTTGGTAGGCTTGATTGCCTTTATGCTTTGTAACACATCTGAATAGCCAGGTGGTTATTCCACAATACGATGATTTATATAGTGAACTAAAATATTTGCTAGCAGTAATTACTTACAAATGCGGGATGTAAGAAAACAAAAGAGAGCCGTCAGGATCCTGGCTTTTGTCCAGTTGCTGAGTTGCTTTGATTCCTTCATTGACATGAGTCACTCTTCCTTTATTCTTATGCATCTTGCAGTTGAGCAGTTGCAACCGGAGACTTTGGAAAAAAAAAAAAATCTTCATGTAACTTAAGGGGTTTTGGTTTTTTTTTTTTTTCCATGCTTATTGTAGGAGTAAGGGAAGAGGTGAGCAGTTGGGATTTGGAGTGTGTAGGGATAGAGGATGACTTAATGTAGGAAACGTTGCCTTAAATGTAACAGTTATGATCTACGCCTGTAAAATTTGTGGATATGAAATGTTAAATTTGATTCCATATGCTGCCTGTAGGGCACTTAAAAGGAAGAAGCTATGAAAGTGGTGAATGAAAGTTTGTAATGAACTTGCTTAGGTTAAATTGAAGTTGGGTTGTACTTACTTATTTCTGTTTGCTAAATCAAGTAGCCAAATGATAACCTACAGGTGGAAAAAGTGTACTGTTCAAAGAAGTGATATGAACTTGCTTGAGTTTCAGGGCTTACCTCTGAAATTCTAAATTAATGCAGTTCAAAAACAATGAGTTTTGATTTCAGTGACTATAGATCTTTTCTTTCCTTTATATAAATCAAACTTTTAAAATTAAGGGCATTTTTAATTGGCTAATTAAATGCCAAGTGTATAAAATCTAGCTAGTAGTGGAAATATTTGTTAAAAGCAGCAAAATTGCTGAAAACAAACAACAACAGCAAAAAGAGTAACACTAGGCCTGCCCGTAGCAAATCCAGCTTCCTATCAGTCTCTCCTGCTGTGTTCAGAGCTGTAGGCAAGGTGATTCAGGACTTGCTTGACACTAGTGCTGTTAATAAGATTGAGAGAGAGCTCTCGAGAGGTATTTTTCTGAAAAGGGGGTGCTAATAAATGATTTAAAAGTAATGAGTGGTCTGGGGACTGATCTCAAAAGCCTAGTTTACTTAAGTAACACTCCTGTAATTTTCTTGCTTTTTTTTTTTTTGTAGGCATGCCTCCCATTCGGGACTTGGTGAGCCACTCCCCTAACCAGTCAGGTGATGCATAGCTATTTAAATCTCACCTTTTTTCACACTGTGTGTTTGTAGTAGTCACATGTTTCACGCAGTTATGTCTTTGATTTTTTTTTGATTCTTTGGCTTATGTCTTTCAATAGCATGTGTCGTGCGAATGTCTGACTTTAGTATACTTTGTGTGCCATATCGTATTACACTTAGATAAACATTTTTAATTTTCTGAAATGTCAGAATTCATACCAAAAAAAGTTTGAAGCCTAGACTATGTGGCAGCTTAGCTCTGAAACATTGTCCTTTTTTTTTAACCTTTATGCTTACATGTTGAATTGCATCTGGATGTTATTAAAGCGAATAATCTGTGTAAGCTTGAATTTTGTATCAGGCTTTTCGCAGCACTGGGGAGGAAATAAGTGATCACAATCCCAGTCTGGGGGCCTTCCGATTTTGAACGCCAAGTTTATGAAGGAGTTGCATGTACCTGGGGCGTAGAGCTGCGTGCCTTGCTTGCTAGATGAGACTGTAAAGTCTCCCACTGCATGTCCAGGTTACCGCAAACACCGCTCCCAAGCGGCAGTGCTCATCTCCTCCCGCCTGCCAAGTTCATCCCCTTTGTGAGCCGGTTCAGCTTTTTGGTGTGATGGCAGGCCCACCTGAGGGTTAATTATTTTCAGTGGGTCAGCGAGTTGCAGCTCGCGGCAGTGCTGCACAGGCGCTGTGCCCAGCGCAGGGAAGGGCCAAAGGCCGCGCTGGCACAGAGGGTGCAGAGCCCAGGGTGTCGCAGGGAGAGCCGCCCGTCGCGCTGGGTTAGCTGCAGGCTCTCCTGTCCTGCCCCAACGGTTCGGAACCTGTTTCGGAGGCAGGCAGCTACGTCTGCTGATTCTTGGGTTGGAGTACTTTAAAAAGACACAGACAGACTTGGGGACCTTTTTCTGTAGCACAGAGAAGCTGATACCTGGAATTAACAAATACAGTGAGGCAACCCTTTGGTTTTGGTTTTGTCCCTTCATAACAAATGTGCTTTTTAGCTTGTTTACTGAAGTCCATCTTTTTGTAAGGACAAAAACTACAGTATTTGGGAAGGTATAGTATTGACAAACTGTATGTGCCACTATATTCTGTGGCTGGAGAAGGAGAGGGAGCGAGGGAGCAGAATACAGGTATTTCTTAACTTGGGCTCCTCAGTCCTACTGTTTAGTTTAAGTAGTGTGGTGGTGTCATCAACTAATTTTTCAGTTTTGAGGTGTTTGTTTTTTTTGTGGTATCTGTCAGATATGAAAAATCAGAAA
This sequence comes from Anser brachyrhynchus, assembly GCF_964034855.1. Lineage (NCBI taxonomy): Eukaryota > Metazoa > Chordata > Aves > Anseriformes > Anatidae > Anser > Anser brachyrhynchus. Next base: position 17,361,387 of record NC_137733.1, read on the forward strand.
GAATAGCTTGCTTGGTCAGTATTTGTATATTTTATCTCAGGAGTTTGTGGTTGTGGAGGTTTGAATTAGGAATATTTCTGAACCGTGTCTTGTGAGAAATCACTAATACATACTTGTGTCCAGGAAAAAGATTGTTAGTCAAGGTAGTTTTTATAGGTACTAGGATAAGAGCCTAGATGACTAGAAATTAACAATTATACAGTGTTTGTGTACTGTGCTCGCTAACACTGTGCATTGCATCTAAATTAGTATAATAGAATTTTAATAAATACAAGTTTTCTTTCTATGTATTCTCTTGCTGTGCAAATTAGGGTTTGTTTGCCATTTCACTCTGGCTTGCTTGCCATCTTTATGCTTTCACGCTGTTTTTCATTGATTATGTTATTGGGGTAATGCTTACGTAATCAAGATTTTTGTCTTGTTAGGACAGTTTTTAATACCGTTGCTTCTCTTGTTCATGAGAATGCAGAGAACTCTGCTTATTTTTTTTTAACGTAGGTTAAATGTCATTTTGTAAAATACCGTTGAGAATTTGAAATCTTGGATTTCATTGGGCAGCTGTTCAGATACTGCTGCGTTTTTAGTGCCACGTTAGTGGGCAGGTTCTAGATTGTGTTCACCTGAACGAATGTCTTCGAGTTCTCCCAAGGATGCTGTGTGGTTCTCTTTTCGAGACTATGGAGCTGCCAGTCACTTCTAACCACTGCCGCCCTATTTCTACCTGCCATGGATCTTTTTCCACTTCTCTATTCCAAATTCTTTTTCCAGCATCCTTGTTTCTCGTGCTGTAATTATCACATGAAACTTTTCTGATTGTTTAGACTTGCTTAAGCTTCTCTCATCCTGGATGAGAGAAGTAATTCTCTCATCTGTCTCAAAGTCCTTTTGAGACGAGCACTGAATCAAGATCTCTTTAAAGCTACATCACTTACGCTTTTCTTCAAATCCATCGGTCATGTTTAGATGTGATAAACCGCATCTGCCCTTTTGGTGGTGGAGTCAGAGTACAAAGAACTGGCTCATGCCAAATATCTTTACATGCGCGCTGTGTTTTACAGCTGAGCTACTGCCAAAAATTACATCTTGTATGTTTTAACCTTGAAGTAGGTGGCAGTTGTGACTTTAGTAGAGTAGTTGACGCTCAGTTACTTGTTACTACTTGTATGGAGGCGATTGGTGTACATCAGCATCTGGGGGCTTCAGAAGTTCTTGTGCAGAACTGGCATTCCCTGTAGCAGAAGGGGGGAACTGGAGGCACTGCCAGCTTCCTTTCAGACTTCACGATTAAAATGTTTTTCTAGGAAACACGTGAGGCTTATAAATTAGCATTGTATTTTAAAAGCAGCCAGTCCCTAAACGTTGTATAAACAGCTTTTGAGAAGACTAAGGATGTGTAATTGGGGCATTTTGTTACTGTGAGCTCTGTCTGTCAACACGGCCAGGTACAACTTCATAAAGGTATTCAGCTGATGTGACCATAGCCTTTTCCAGTCAGATGTGAGGCATGCGCTATGCAAATCCAGTAATTAAATCAGAATGAATGGGAGCACAAAAACTGTTTTTTTAAGTAAGAGGAAACATTACTGAGAAAAGTAAATATCTTTATTATTAAGAAACAAAACACAATGTTTTAATGGGCAGCCAAATGTGACTTGCTACTGTTCTTTCAGTTCAGGGGAAATACTAAAAAAAAAAATTGCACTGACAGGTTTTGTATTTGTGTTCTGTTGCCCTCTTCATTACAGTTTTCCCACATGCTTCATACTCTTATAGTTTCATCTTCTGCTGCATCTGTGTTTTGATTTAACAACTTGGAAAAAAATCTCTTTGATAAAGCTTTAGAAATATGAAATGAAATTTGAAAATTTGCAGCACTTAATTTTATAGCAAATACTTCATGGTGTATGTATTTAACCATGAAAAGTTTGTAAGTGAATTGAGATGTATTTCTTCCTTATTACTGGATGTAATCAGCCTATTAATTGAATAAGAAACAGTAATTCTTACATAAATGAAAATGAAGCAGTAGTTCAGCTACTACACTTAATCTGTGCTTCTGCAGCAGCAGAACTTCAGATTGGTCTTGTGAGTTTTGTGTTTGTTGTGTAAAAGAAGAAAGATAACTTGTATTTAAGAAATCTTATATAACATCTTTTTAATGTTGTGTGTTTCTCCAGCTATTGGCACATAGCATTTGCTAGTGCTAGGTCAGTTTAATATCCAGTTCAGATTCCTGCCTTTCAGAATCCCTTTGATTTTAAACATGTATGGTTTTTTTATATGAAATATTTTATGTGGTGATACAGAGTATTAAAAAAAAAACAACACACCTTTCTCTGGGGGAAAAAAAAAGAACTGTGTTATTATGCTTTGAGAAAATGCCACTTCACATGGCTAGTGCAAATTGTTCTAGGTTATACGTACGGCAATGTTCTAAGCAGCTGTACTGTAGTTTTCTCTGTAATCTTCAGTAACTAGTGTTAAAATAAGTAAGGTAATTTTTGGCTTAGTATCTTTGTAAGTTTTTGTCTTCTGTTCAATGAAGTAACAATGCTATATTTATAATACTGTTCTTGGACTTTCCTTATCTTTAGATCTGAACCACAGTGGTCTAGGATCCCATTATGAAAATTCTCACTGGGGACCAGTCTCTTCAAACAGTGACTCCAGCACAAACTGGGATAAAGTTATTGTAGACGGCTCTGACAAAGAAGCATGGCCATCAATCACTGGCAGTGACCCAGAGTTGACATCAGAATGTATGGACACTGACTCTGCCTCTAGCTCTGGGTCAGAGAGAAACCTCGTTATAATGGCTTCAGGGAGCACAGGTGGTGAAAATGATGGCATTCGAAATGGCATTGGACATGGTTCTCAAAATAAGTTTGTGGTTGGTAGCAACAGCAATAATGTGGGCAATGGAAGTATTAATGGACCATGGGGTTTATCCCATGGGACCATAATAAGCACATGTCAAGTTTCTGTGGATGCTCCTGACAGCAAATCTGAAAGTAGCAACAATAGAATGAATGCTTGGGGCACCATAAACTCTTCATCAAATGGAGGGTTAAATCCAAGCACTTTGAATTCAAATGGCAACCATGGTGCCTGGCCTGTATTGGAGAACAATGGACATGCCCTGAAAGGGTCTGTAGGGAGTGGTAATTCTGGCACAAATATTCAGTGCAGTACCATAGGTCAGATATCTAACAGTCAGAGTATTAACTCTAAAGTGGGTGGTTCAGCCCATGGTTCCTGGGGAAGCCTTCAGGAAAATTGTGATTCTGAAGTAAATGGTACAAGGAAGGTTTCATTCAGTGGGCAACCTCAAAACCTTAACACTGAAATGAATGGACCAAATAACACTACTAACTTTATGACCTCTAGTTTACCAAACTCTGCTGGTTCAGTGCAGATTAACGAACTGCCTAATAATACAGGGCATGGGGCCTGGCGTGTGAGCACAATGAATCATTCTCAGATTCAGGCCTCTCCAGTTACAAATGGCACTTCCATTTCTCACCTTAGCAATGGTGAGGCGAAAAATGGTGGATCTTATGGTACTACATGGGGTGCCTATGGTTCTAATTACTCTGGAGACAAATGTTCAGGCCCGAACAGCCAAGCTAATGGTGACACTGTGAATGCAACTCTAATGCAGTCGGGCATTAGTGGGCCTGGCAGCACTAACTTTCAAATCAATGGGAATAAAGGAGGAGGGGTGTGGGAAGCAGGGACAGTCAACTCCCAGAATATGCCATGGGGAAGTGGAAATGGTGCAAGTGCTGGCGGAAGTAGAAGAGGATGGGGCAACCCTGCACAAAACACTGGCACTAACATTTCAAATGGTGAATGGAGTAAACTGCCTAGTAATCAGCATTCCAATGAAAGTGTAAATGGAAATACCAGGAAGTTTACAAATGGATGGAAATCTACTGAAGAGGATGACCTTAACAGCCAGAGTTCTGCTGTGTCTCAGATAACTGAGCAGAACAGCTCATGGGCCAAAACAGGTACGGGGGACAGTGAAGGTAGTACAGAGAGCACTGGATGCCATGAAGACAGAGTTACTACAGAAGGACAGAATCGAGAGAGAAGAAAAGTTGACCAGCATGCATTACTCCAAAGTATAGTGAACAGAACTGACTTAGATCCGCGTGTCCTTTCCAACTCTGGTTGGGGACAGACTCCAATCAAACAGAACACTGCCTGGGATACCGAAACATCACCAAGAGGTGAAAGAAAAACTGACAATGGGACAGAGGCCTGGGGAGGCTCTGTGACACAGACTTCCAGCTCAGGGGGGTGTGTGGATAGACCTAGCCCTAATAATAATGATACCTCATCTGTATCAGGGTGGGGAGATCCAAAGTCTGCTACAAGGTGGGGAGACTCCAAAGGGTCAAATAGCCAAGGGGGGTGGGAAGAGGATTCTGCTGCTACAGTAATGGTCAAGAGCAATCAATCATGGGGAAGTGGCAAAGAAGAAAAGTCATCGTGGAATGACACACAGAAGATCAAACAGGGATGGGTCGATGGGCAAAAGGCCAGCCAGGGTTGGGCAGTTTCTGCCAGTGATGGCTGGGGTGAAAATTCAAGAGGTAACCATTGGGGCGAGGCTAAGAAATCTAGTTCAGGAGGTAGCGACAGTGACAGATCAGTATCTGGTTGGAATGAGCCAGGTAAATCAAATTCTGTTACTTGGGGAGGTAGTAATACAAACCCGAATAATTCTTCAGGATGGGATGAGCCTGCAAAGTCTAATCAGAACCAGGGCTGGGGAGACCCTCCTAAATCCAGTCAGCCTCAAGGTTGGGGGGATTCGTCAAAGCCAGTCAACTCTCCGGAATGGAACAAACAAGATGTTGGATCTTGGGGAGCGCCATCTGCCACCAGTAAACCACCGGGGTCAGGCTGGCTGGGTGGACCGATGCCAGCCCCAGCAAAGGAGGAGGAACCCACTGGCTGGGAGGAGCCATCCCCTGAATCAATACGCCGCAAAATGGAAATTGATGATGGAACTTCTGCTTGGGGTGATCCAAGCAAATACAACTACAAAAATGTGAATATGTGGAATAAAAATGTCCCAAACAGTAGCAGCAGTTCAGACCAGCAAGCACAGGTACATCAGCAGCTACTGTCTTCAAGTGCCATGTCTAGCAAGGAGAGCAGTTCGGGTTCTGGTAAGACTTGGTTTTACGCAAATTTGTATTTTCATTTAATTGTAAAACAATTCTCTTGTTCTTGTTTCATATAACAATACTTCAGTTTCAGAGTGGAAAGGGGAAAGTGGCAATGGAAGTACCTTTTTATTTTTTATCTTTTTGTGTGCATTTTTTTTAAACATTTGATAACTTCATACAAATCAGAAGTTCTGTTCTCATTTTAAATAGCTTGAGTAACAAAGGCTAAACAGCTCCGCTGGAATTCTGTGGAGTGGGAACACGGAAAATGTTAAAAATAGTATTTGAGGAATGAAAGTTTTCTTCATTTAATTCTAAGACTTAATTTTGCCAAAGAATCAAAAAAAAAAGTTGAGCTACTACAAGGCAGAATGAAGGATGGTTGTGTTATATGAACTCAAGATCAGGCTTTGCAATCTTGTAGTATTGAGGACAGTAAATAATACTTGTAGATGAGTTTATGTGGTATATGCAAAGTGTTTTGTGCTGTCTTTTTCAACTGCAAAGAGGAATAACTTAAATATAAGGGGCAGATCATAGGAACTTAGTATCTTAGAAATTTCCATTATCAGAATGAAATTATTTACATACGGAATTTGTATTTTTGCATATTTTACGGAACAGCTTACAGTTGTAATAATTACCTTCATGCAAAATGTAAATGTGTATTAATATGCTTTTTATTGTATGCTATGGGTCTAGAAAAGGCAAAGCACGTGATTCTTTTAAGTGGCTTTTAAAGTCCTGTTAAAAAACATGCCAGTAACTCATACTGCTTTGAAAAGGTTGGGGAGAGCCTTCTACTCCAGCCACTACTGTAGATAATGGAACTTCAGCGTGGGGTAAGCCCATGGATACTGGTACTAGCTGGGGAGAACCCATCAGCGATGCAGGAGGCACCTCTGGCTGGGGAAACGCTTCTCTTGGTCAACAGGCTTCAAACAAACCTGGTGAGTGCTTTTTGCGCCATCTTTGAATAAAGATACTAAAGGTGAAATAGCTATCTAAAAGCTTTACTTTTTTGAAGGTTTCTGTCTTGAAGTAAATGTAAAGCTAACTTCTCTCTGCGTTAAGGGCAGCTGATTAATACTGATGCCAATATCCTCATGGTGCGTTTTTGTCACAGCAGCTGCTCGTAGGTGGTGTTTCTTTCCTTCACCACCAGACTGTTGTTGATCTGAAGCTTGTCAGGGTTAAATAATAACTGCTTCACTTTTAGTTTCTGTTCTTAGTAGCTGATTTGCATGGAGACCTTTGTTTTGTTTGAAATGTTAATGTTTTGGGTTTTTTTCACAACAAGGGCCTAAATCTATGCAAGATAGTTGGTGTGGAGATGATATGCCATTGACTGGCAGTCGTCAGACCAGCTGGGAGGAAGAAGAGGATGTAGAGATTGGAATGTGGAACAGCAGTTCTTCACAAGAAGCTAACCCATCTTTAAATTGGCCACCATATATGAAAAAAATGCCCACAAAGGTAATTATGACTTCCCATAGAAGGTAGTTAAGGCTTTTGCATTGTTGTCATTTATAAAAGCTAAGAACAGATTGCTGCACTGGGTGGTGTACCATTAAGCTTTAATCTTCATTCGTAACATTTTGTGGTTTAATTTAAGCAGTAGGGGGTAAACAATATCTGAGTATCACAGGAATTCCTTTCTGTTTTTAAGGGAATAATGAAAGGTGGAAATAAGCAAGATGAAACATGGATCAATCCATTCATTAAGCAATTCACAAATCTTAGTTTTTCAGTAAGTATTATACCTTTCCCATCTGTAACGCTGTCTTAGAGTGTTAGTTATAATGCACAAAAATGAAAATGCTTAATTGTCTAATGTTCTCTTTCATAGTATTTTTCTTTTACGTCTGTTCATCTTCCCTATCACCCATCCCTCAGTAAGGAAGGATGTAAATTTGCACCCTCAGTAAGTTTGCAGGCGACACCAAGTTGGGGAGAAATGTCGACCTGCTGGAGGGTAGGGAGGCCCTGCACAGGGACCTGGACAGGATGCATCGATGGGCAGAGGCCAATGCAATGAGGTTCAGCATGGCTCAGTGCCGGGTCCTGCACTTTGGTCACAACAACCCCATGCAGTGCTATCCATTTCGGGCAGAGTGGCTGGAAAGCTGTGCAGAGGAAAAGGATCTGGGGGTGCTGGTTGATGCTTGCCTGAACGTGAGCCAGCAGGGTGCCCAGGTGGCCAAGAAGGCCAACGGCATCCTGGCTTGTATCGGGAATAGTGCAGCCAGCAGGAGCAGGGAGGTGATTGTCCCCCTGTACTCTGCTCTGGTGAGGCTGCACCTCGAGTGCTGTGTTCAGCTTTGGGCCCCTCACTACAAGAGGGTATGGTAAGGGGCATGGTTGGACCAGGTGATCTTGGAGGTCTCCTCCAACCTTAATGATTCTGTGATCCCCTTTTCCTTTTTACATTCTCAACATAGAAAGACCTATTTACCGATGAAAGGCGATGTTGTAAACACTACCCAGGTATTCATCCAGTAGTCTGTTGTTTTTACGTACTGTTACATGTGTATTTTGGTAAAGATACCTGTTTTCAATGGGTAACAAATAAAGGGAGAAAATGCGTTTTAAATAGTCTAATTTACCTTGATGTCTTTTTTTCTTGCAGGTTTGAATTGAAATAATATATATGAATCTCTTTATTTTAGCTTTTAAAAAGATTATTATTAAATAATTATGATTCATTTTATTACTTCAGAGAGAATCACCAGAAGAAACCATACAGAGCAATAAGATGGACATGTCTGGAGGTAAGAAAGGGAAAACCTAGCTAGGTTTTATAGCTTTCCATTCCAGTCTCTTTTAGTTTAAGTAATTCTGTAAATTGCTATATTTATAGTAATTTCCTTTATATATGTGTGTGTGCATAAATAAAGAATTTCCTTAAAGAAAAAGAATGCCCTTGTAGAGAAAAAATAATAATTGTGCATATACTGCTACATACCTGAATTACCTGATTGCTACAGTAATGTTCATCCATAAATCAAGCTAAGCTTGTACATACTGAGCTGGCATGAAAGAATGTTTTCGTGGTGTGGGTTTTTTTTAACATAAGTATCTAGACTGCTGTCTGACCAACTTCACTAAAATATGAACAGAAATGTTCTGAATACCACACTCATTGCGGTTTGTTCTTGGAAACACATTTTCAGTTCTAAGAAATAAATTAATACTGAACAGTTATTTAAGATACATTTCTACTTGAATGCAAAATGACTTGAGCAGTTTTTATTTGGAACTGTTTGCCATTATGATTCCTCTAGCAAATAAAAATATATTTAGCACCTTTACAACAATATATGATAGAATATTTAATGGAAAGTGATTGTGGCACTGACTTCATTGTAGTTGCACTTTTTAAAATTCTAGTTTAAAATTGGGTATTTTCACAGTCTATATTATGCAAATAACCTGTTCTTTGCATTTTAGATTTAAATATTAATAGAAAAACTCATGTTTAAATTATTTCAATTTTTAAATTTGAATTTAAAACATCAGTTGGGAAAGTAATTCTCTTGCATTGCTTGCAGTAAAGTATTAAAGACTGCTTAACTACTGCTTATATTTTGATCTTCTAACTTGCCTAGTGGCGTTAACAATGGAAGATAAATTTTACAATTAGCTTTTAATAAAAACAAATATTTTTAAATTTCGTTTTCAGCTAAATAAGATTTTTGGTGGTAGTGATTTCCCCCCACCCACCCAATAACTGAATCAAATTAAAAGGCCTCTGAAATCTTATAAAAATGGGGGAGGTAAGATAAAGATACAACTTCAAAGCCAATACAGTGCTTGGTGCTGCTTTTTTTTGGTGCCATTAACACTTGGAAACTTAATTATACTTGTCTTGTTTTTTAAGAGCAAACTGAGAATAGTATTTTTTGTGAAGCCTAGCAAAATATGTTGACACTTTGCTCATTCCAAGTTTTGAGTTGTCTGTAGCTGTTGATTCATAGTGTTTCCTTTCCTTGTAAGCAAAGCCCAGACAGCTTAAAGCTAAATTGATGCTTTCTTTTATTAGTATCTAGCTTGAAAGCAGTATTCGATATTTCATAAGCATAAACCTATTCTAGTTTATCTGGAAAACTGAATAATCCTTCAGTGTCATCACCATAAGTCTCACCTTTTCTTAGGGATATTGCAAGATAAGAGAATGGAGATGGATAAGCATGGCCTCAATGTTGGAGATTACAATCGTGTGGTTGGAAAAGGCCCCGGTTCTCGTCCTCAGATTTCCAAAGAGTCTTCCATGGATCGCGGTCCTTACTTTGATAAGGTTAGTAGGTGTCTTACTGGGGAACATTCTTAACTTCTTTGACTCAGCATTCTAAGTAATTATTTGTGTGCTCCTTAGCTTTCTGCATTTAGTGGAGAGAAAACTTAGTGCCTTCTTGTTGATCCATAAGATATGTTTTGTTCTTTTTTAACTTACTGATATATAATACTAAGCACTTTCTGTAGCTCATTTGCAGTGCAAATAACTAACCTGATCTCTTTTGTTTTCTGCCTATTTCCTGCTGATGCTGGACTGTCATGTGACTCTTCCCTTCTGTTCCTGGCAATGGTTTCTCCCTTCTGCTTGCTTGCTGGCTGGTTGTTGCGCATCGGTTTGTCTGTCCAATCAGGATGGCATTGTAGCAGACGAGTCCCAAAACATGCAGTTTATGTCCAATCAAAACATGAAGCTTCCCCCTTCAAATAGTGCACTACCTAACCAAGCCCTTGGCTCCCTAGCAGGGCTGGGTATGCAAAACTTGAATTCTGTTAGACAGGTAAGGCTGTGTGCATATCCTTGGCATGTTACTTGACAGCATTTAATACCTTTTATTATTTGTCCTAGCTACTAATGTGATTGATATGTTTTTAACTTCTAATTCAAATGTATAGGGGTGGGATAAGTAGCAGAAGTATTTCGTTGTCACTAACCATCTGTCTTTTCCCCAGAATGGCAATCCCAGTATGTTTGGTGTTGGTAATATAGCAGCACAGCCCAGGAGCATGCAGCAGCCTCCAGCACAACCTCTTAATTCATCTCAGCCTAATCCACGTGCTCAAGTGCCTCCTCCATTACTATCCCCTCAGGTAATTGAGTACATAAAACTTTCTATGTATAAACTACCAAAATGCTGCTTCAGAAAAAAATTTCCATTTATCAGTGTTGCTGGTATTTATTCTGTAAATATTTGAAAGCTACTTTGGCCTAATTAGTGTTTCAAAAAGAGGCAACTGTTAATCAGATATTATAATGTTCTACACCTTGTATAAGTACTTGCACATGTTAGTCAGTCGCTCTTTGTACTGGTCCATTCTGCAGGTTCCAGTATCATTACTGAAGTATGCACCAAACAACGGTGGCCTGAGCCCACTTTTTGGCCCACAACAGGTAGCCATGTTGAATCAACTGTCCCAGTTAAACCAGCTTTCTCAGATCTCCCAGTTACAGGTAAGCTAAGAAGGTAGATGCTCTGTGTTCTGTTTGAAACTATAAGTAGAAACTTCTCAGATATAATTTTTTCTAAAAAAACAACAACACCAAAACACTGTCTCCTAGCGGTTGTTGGCTCAGCAGCAAAAAGCGCAGAATCAAAGAAGCATGCCTTCTGGTGGTCGTCAACAGCAGGAGCAGCAGGTAAATACATTTATTATTAACTTTTCAAATAATCTTTAAAAACTGTTGTTCATCCTAAGCTGTATTTTTTGTTACAAGCTATATAAAAAAAGTGTGCAAGAATGAATAGGATTTTAACAACCATTAAAAGAATACACTTTAGCTTAATGCTGGATATTTGTTGTGCTAAGATGCACAGAACAGAAATGCATTTCATTATCTTTCTTTAAATGTGGAAAAGCTTTTGACTACTTATATTGTAACTGCTTTGTTTTTTTAAGGGTCGATCTCTTAGTATGCAGCAACAGATGATGCAACAGTCCCGTCAGCTTGATCCAAACCTGTTAATGAAGCAGCAAACTCCGCCGTCTCAACAGCAGTCACTCCATCAACCCACCATGAAATCTTTCCTTGAGAATGTCATACCCCATACTACTCCTGAGCTACAGAAAGGGCCATCACCAATAAATTCATTCAGCAGCTTCCCTATAGGTGGGTCTCCATGCTAATTTCATACAGTCAGTCAGTGCTTTTGTGACACAGGACACAGCCTTTCTTTTAACTTTGCCTGGAGTCTTCTTCATCTGAAAACAATAGCGGTTGCAATCCTGTTAGTATTTTCCATTTTAACAATAGTAGTAATTCTTTATGGGACTCATCCAAGTTACCTTTGTTCACCAAGTATCTTTTTTCACAAGTACACTCATTCCCAGAAATTGTCTCTTTTAGTGCAAAATGTTTTATGTTCTTATAGAATGCCTGTCTGCTTTTGTTTCTTTCTTATTCTATGGGTCCCAAAGATGACCTAGTCCTTTTGTAACTGCAACTCCTAAGGACTAAGCTAAAGGACTTTTAGACTAAGTGGAAGCGCTACAAAGAATCTGTTGAAGTGGTCTCATTTCTTTGAATTTTAAGAAAGTCTTAAATTAATCTGGAATTGCATAGGTAGAAAAAATGTTAATTTACCTTCTAGTGCTTTTGAACAGAAGAGAAGGCTTTTAGCATTTTTACGCTAAAATGCTCTGCATTTTTAAAGAATGGTTGTGTCTCATTTCAGGCGAAATGTCTGGAAACTTGTAAATACAAATATCTCCTGTTTCTTTCTCCCTACATTTCCAGGCTTCTGTCCAATTTCTACTTCAGAAATTCCAGGCTTGTATATTTTCTCCTTATTTTAGGTCCCTTTTTAATGCTATCTTATACTTAGTATAAGTGTATACCATTTGCCCCTATTTTTTCCTCCTTTTCAGTTTGCTTTTCTTCTACGATCTTCTAATCCTTTCAGTTCTGTTGGGCTGACTTCCTCTGCATTCTCATTGCCCTTTGTAGAAAAGTTTATTAGAGACTGCTGCTGAAATCCTTGTGCTTATAGGTGGTGGTACGGAGCCGGTGGGTCGGTGCAAGCCATGCTGTTGCATTGCATGTGGCACACTGGAATCTTGCTTGTGGCCAGTCTTAAGTCCAGGCTGTTGCTTAACGGTTGCTGCTGCTGATTGGCATCAAGATCTCTCTACTGCTTTTATTCAAAGTGCAAGGCATAAACATGAAGTTTGCTTAGCTATTAGAGGCGCTTTTAGTTCTAACAAAAGGAATATTTAACTTTCTTGTCAGACTTCTTACTGAGCATTTGCATCCTGTCTCTATTAGATTCCTGTTGTTTCAATTAGAGATATTATTTCTTGGTTTGAAATGTCTTAAAATATTGTTAAGCAGCTTTTTTCTCACCTTAATTATTGCTACATTCCAAGAACCATCAGTATATGTCAGAATGCTTTGGGATCCTTTTGGCGTAGCACTGTATAGTTATATAACCAAGTGGAGCCACACAGTCCTCAAATAAAAGGCTTAAGGGTAGAAATAACAGGTTCCTGGAATTTCTTCACCCTTCTGTGAAAAATTGAGCCAAGACGAGTATTGGTATCATCCTCCAAGTGCATATAGTAGTGCAGTCATGTGAGAAGGAGCTGGATTTGCCAAGTTGTCTTCTTGAAAATCTCACGGGTATATTATTTTCTCCGTGTCCTAACGTTAGCATCAGGAGACCCAGCCATGAAAGCAGGGACGTCCTGTTTGCTTTCTAGGTAACCAAATTTGTCAAGATTCTCTAGATATTTGTTCATCGGAAGCAGAGATTTGGGGCAGTTGTTTGTGTGTTCTTTCTCTCCGGTTAACCAGTGCTGCAGTCACATCCTAATTCATTTACAGAATTTAAGAATCTTGGGTATTAAAAAGTACCATGTGGTACTGCCAAATGGTAAAGATAGCTGAGGAATATAAAGTCTTCCACAATCAGGTATGAAAAATGGCTTCTGGGAAGACTGTTTGAATTAGAGATTATGTCCAGGTACTGATGTTCATAGCTCAGTGCAGATTTCAAATATGGAGCTATGGCCATGGATCTGTGCTTATCAAGGGGCTGGAATTAACCTTATCAGCTAGATGTGCCTATTTGCCAGCTTGCGATCCTTCTAGTCTTTTTAGAGGTCTTCTGCAAGCTTCTTTGGAGTTGATAGAAAGGTTATTGTGCATGGGTTACTGTACTGACAACAGAGGGAGAGGTGTTAGAAATCAGAGTGATTGGACTTCTCACCCCATTTCAGCAGTTAGTAGTTGTTCCATTTATTTTCAAGGCCAGATTGGATGGGGCTTGGAAGGTGGAAGGTGTCCCTGCCCCTGTGAGGGGTTGAAAATAGATGATCTTTAAGGTACCTTGAACCCAAACCATTCAGTGATTCTATGATACTTCCTAAAACTTGGCATCAACATCCCCTCGTTCTTTGAGGGAGGAAGCTTCTGTATGATAGTGCCTTTTGATTCGGGAACAGAATTAAGCACCAGTTTCCAGTTCTGAATAAAGTTATTTCTAGTAAAGATGTCAGAAATTCCCTGTGTCTCTTGCTCAAAGTTAAAATGTCATGCCTTATTTTCAGAAATTAAGTAAATAGATCTGAAGGGTTGGAAATGTAACCAGCTGTGAGTTGTGAATTAGGAATTTTTACAGACCTGGCAATCCCTAATTGGTAACAGTGCAGGCATGTCACAGTCCAAAGCGAGGGTGTGTTCAAGCCCCAGATAGTTGATTCTCACAGATATTTGGACTGCTTTAGGTTGGCAACAATTATGTTGATTCTCTCGTCGATAAACATTTTGAAATACAGACAACAGCTTAGAAAAGGTAAAGCCAAGTTGTGTTTTTCTCTTAGTGAGGTTTTAATACTCAGTGCAAACAGGATAAATAAATGGCGCTGGGAGGCGGTTGTATTACTTGTGAATCTCTGTGCAAAGTGCTTATGCATCTGTGTTCAGTGTGGTTCAGAAGCTGCTGAGGTATCCTGTTGAACAGCCTGAATAAGAATGGGATGAGATTTTTAACTGCCAATAAATGCCAATACCTAAGTTTTGCAGAACAGGGATGAATACAGACACACCCTCCTGCCGGGAGAGAGGTGTCTGTTATTACTGAGCACAGTTCTCCAAGGTACAGTACTTTCACTTTGTACAGATGAGTTGAATTGTTAGACTGATGCTAGACTGGTATTAGAAATGCCGCATTTTTAAGATGTTTATATTTTTTTCTTCAATGGCTTCTTCCACTGATGTGTTTTTGCATGAAGACATCAACTGAGAACTTCAGAGTGCTTTGCATTGCTTAGCTTAAGCTTCTGTCTGTAGTAAGTTCACTGTATTAAGTGCTATAATGTTTCTCAAACAGACTTAGAAGCATGAAATAACCATAGTAATATGCTCTTAAATGTTGATTAGGACAATAGTGGTAATTGGTGGAAAAAAGGCGTTTTGTCTGTCTGTCATAAGCTATATTTGTTTTTTAGGAATGAACTCAAACTTGAATGTAAACATGGATATGAGCAGTATTAAAGAGCCACAATCTCGGTTGAGGAAATGGACTACAGTAGACAGCATTTCTGTGAACACATCGTTAGATCAAAACTCCAGCAAACATGGTATGTTAAATATGTCATTAAATAGCATCTGACACAATGCACCAGACTTTAATGTTCTCTGTTTGCATATTTACACTTGCAGTTGTAATATTTGTGTTGCTTGCAGGTGTCAATTTGTATTGCATTGTCTCTGACAACCTTGCTGCTTGTCTTCTACAGCAGCCCATAGCTTTCTTGAATGTTTTTACTTACAGAAGTGATGTTGTGGTGAGACTAGTAGAAACACTCTGGAGGATTCATGTTGAAGACTAAGAAGTGTGAATATTGCTACTAGGCTTACATTAATCTGGATTGAAAAGCTTCATATATTTTTAAAACAAAAGCTTTAGATATTCTAGCTACAACACAACCCCCAGCCCCACTGTGCTGGTCTTAAGGTGTTTTATGGTAATTTAATTCTGTGTGCACACATTCTGCTAATTTCTGATACCTTTTAATTATAGATCTTAGTTATTAATGTATTTGCATCCCTAAAATGGGGAGAATGTAGAGGGAATAGAATAGTACCATCGGTGTACTTTGTTTTTAGAGGAGGCAGATATGGTTGCTTTATATTTCATTCCAGTGATCAGGGTTCATATGACGTTTCAACTGTTTCAGTTGCTTGACATTTCATCCAGTTAAAATTTGAGTCTGTAGCACAAGCGTTCTGTGTCTAAAGATAGTTGTAAAATGTCTCTAGTCTCCTATTACCATTTAGTCCTCAGATTGTTTGGATATTTTTAGAATCGTCAGCTGTTCTAATGCTGTGACATGGCTTGCTGCCTTAAACATCTAGTGGAGACATCCTGCTACTGCACTTGCTTGCTCTAAACTTCATCTGATTGTTACCCACAGGGGTCACAAGTGTTGATGCTGTTCAGAAAACATTACCTACAGCTACAGCAATGTTACAAATTTGATCATTTGAACTCTATGTGGTACTGAAGCACTAGTAAAAGTTATTAGATGGCAAAGAGAAAGATATTCTACAGTTCTGGAGGAATATGTAACTTTTAAACTTCTCCTTGTGGTATTTGCATAAAATCAAGCTGATTGTGTATAGCTGTAGTGCTCAGCTGCCGGCCGGGTTAAACCGCCGCTTGGCCGTTCGCTCTCCCTCCTCCAGCCCTGTGGGACGGGGGAGAGAATCGGAAAAAAGTGAAATGAAAGCTTGTGGATTGAGATAGACAGTTCATTAGGAAAGAAAAGAAAATAAAAATAATAATAGTGACAATAGTAGTACTGCTAATGATGTGTACAAAACACATGTGACGCACGGTGCAATTGCTCACCACCCGCTGAGCAGTGCCCACCCTATCCCCGAGCAGGGGTGTGCCCCCCACGGCCAGCCACCCCACATTAATCGTTCAGCATGACGCCATATGGGGTGGAATACCCATTTGGGACGGAATACCCCTTTGGCCAGTTTGGGTCAGCTGTCCTGGGTCTGTCCCCTGCCGGCTCCTGCTGCACCCCCAGCCTGCCCGCTGGCAGGACAGAGCGAGAGGCTGAAAAGTCCTTGGCCTGGTGTAAGCACTGCTCTGCAACAATTAAAACATCAGCGTGGTATCAACGTTATTCTCATCCTAAATGCAAAGCACAGCACCACAGCAGTTACTAGGAGGAAAACTAACTCTATCCTAGCCAAAACCAGGGCAGTAGTGCTTTCGTTTCTTGCTCTGAAACTGTTGGGTTTTTTTTCTTTTCCTCCCAGAAATATGAGTAGAATTTACAGAGCTTTGCAGTACCTAAAGGTCTTAAAGGTTTTGTAGCTACTTCTTCCAAGAGCCTTCCCACCGTGAAATGTATTTACGTGTTATCCAGCTGGGGTCTCACAGAATGGTCTTACCCTCTTGAATAAATCTTTTAGTTAAATGTAATAAGTATACTACTCTAATGAGAGGATTTCGTGGGCTTGTATTCTTAGGGTTTTCTCCTGAGTTATCCAGGGACCTTTCATTTTAGACTATATACACCTCTATGACTTCTTGTGTAACTTCTCATCATAAGAGGATAGTGTATTCTGCTATGTATTTTACAAATGCTTTACATGGGCATATTTTTACTTTTATATTTATAATTACAATTTATATACAAAATTGTCTATAGAAAATATTTGACTTTTTTATTTTTATTATTAGGTGCTATTTCAAGTGGTTTTAGGCTGGAAGAGTCTCCGTTTGTTCCATATGACTTTATGAACAGCAGTAATTCACCAGCCAGTCCTCCTGGATCTATTGGGGATGGCTGGCCCCGTGCCAAATCGCCTAATGGCTCTAGCAGTGTTAACTGGCCGCCAGGTACGCACCACCACCGCTTACTGTTCTCATGGTTCTTACTCTTCAGCAGTGTTTCTTCTGGGTTCCTTGGTCATTACATGTGGATGGGCAGGGAAACAACCTGCAAAAAACATTTAGGATGTGTTTTTATCAGAAAGAAATAGAAAGCAGTAGTTTTATTGTGCAAAGTAGCGTGTCTCCATGCTTTAGAATTTTACCCTGGTGAGATGGGACCAAAAAAAAAAAACAGAAATGAAGACAGTGAGGACTCAAGTAAATTAAATACTTAAACGATTTAGTATTTTAAGACATCTCTTAAGAGAAGTATTGCTTAGACAACTATTTTGTGTTGTTGTTTGTTTAAAAAAAAAAACTTCTCTGAATCTCTATTCCTAGAATTTCGTCCTGGTGAGCCATGGAAAGGTTATCCAAACATCGACCCTGAAACTGACCCTTACGTCACTCCTGGCAGTGTCATAAACAATCTTTCAATTAATACTGTGCGGGAAGTTGACCACCTCAGGGACAGG